>NC_136995.1:16293779-16298779 GCF_032717465.1 Coenobita brevimanus
CATACATTATTCACCCAACTACTGCATAACACAAGCACCCATTAGAAAAAAATGAACAAAGGCTAAGCCACACATACACCAGTTTATTTGCAAAGTAACACACACACACACACACACACACACACAAAATTTCCCCTCCTCTCTCTCTCTCTCTCCATCCACCACACAACCACCTCCTGCCTCTCCATCACTCCACTACTTCCACCGCATCGCCGTAAAAAGGGACCCTCACAATTGCCTCTTGGACTGGAGGGCAAGACAATAATTTCGACCTAATAAATCCTTCCTCTGGTCTACCCTTCTGCTTCTGTGGCTACCCAGTACATATACATTTTGAAGCACATACATCTATCTATCGGACCACATATCTATCGCTCGGCTATCACAGGGTATACAGTTCTTTGCCTGAGTCCCAGTGTATAGAGCTATTGCCGGGTCCCAGCTACCCACTCCGGACCATCCCCATAACTATCCCGTATTTCAACTCGTGGCCCACCTTGACTTGGGTTATTCTCTAAACTCATTAAAGACGTCTTGATGGAGCAATGAAGGAGTCTGGTGGTGGTGGTGGTGGTGGTGGTGGTGGTCAGGTGTGGTGGGGGACAGTGGAATTGTTAGGACTCTGGCGCCCCCATCCCCCCCCACCCACCCACGCACACAACACACACATAATCATTAACAGGATATTATATGAAAAGAGCACTAAGATATACGCCACACCAGAGCATGGACAGATGGATGGATGGATGGATGGGTTGAGAGATAACGGAAGGACAGATAGATGGATGGATGAAGAGATAATGGAAGGATAGATGGATTGATAGATGGATGGATGAACGGATGGAGAGATAATGGAAGGACTGATGGATTGATGGATGAGACAATGGAAGGACAGATGGATGGATGGATGGATATAACGGAAGGATAAATGGATGGATGGATGGAGAGATAATGGAAGGGTGGATGGAGGATGGATGGATGGAGAAATACTGGAAGGACAGATGGCTTAAGCGTATCAATGCTTTGGCTGCGGTGGGTTTCTCTGTATTAAATAAAACCATCTGGCTTTACCTGCAATAAAGTACAGAATTATTTGTTATCGGCCACAGTCATCCTCCTGGAAGTGTTTAATCATTTTTGCTTCTGTGGCTTTTCCTCAGCTGAATAAAACTGACTACAGGGTTCATGAATGGATGGACGGGTGGATGGATGGATGGATGGTCGGAGGTACTGTTTGTATGGACGGATGAATAAATACATAACTACATATGTTCAGGATGAGTGACGCGGATGGATAAATGAATGAATGAATGAATGAATGATTGATTGATTGAATGGATGGATGGAAGGATAGATGGATGAATGGATGAATGAGTGGATGAATGGATGAATGAATGAATGAATGTATGAAGGAAGGAAGAAATGGATCGCTGAATGGATAGATGAGTAATGCATGGCTACATATGATTAGGAAGGGTGAGATGGATAGACGATTGAATGAATGCATGAATCAATGAATGAATGGATAGACGGTTGGATTCAGGGCATGGCACCTATCACAACAAAGCACAGAAAGAGTTCTCGGATTGAGGGGAGGTGAAGGAAACTGAGACACAGAGAAAAATAAGTCAGAGAACGATTGAAAAAGGAGAAGAACAAAGTGAGAGAGAAAAAGGTCAGGTCCCACTCCAACGTGTATACCTCTCGGGAGACTCATCACCCAAACTTCTCCCTCTCTCTCTCCCTCCCTCAGTTTTCTTCATCTCTTTCCTCTCCCTTTCCACCGTCCAGTCTTCCTCACCAGCTGTACCCCTAAATTCTCTCTCTCTCCTCTGGCCCCCTGGGGACACGTCAAATTGAATTCCCCTCCTTCCTGCCTTCCTTCCTTCATTTCCAGCTGCCTTTATTCTGGCCATTTTATTTTCTTTATTTAACATGTGTCCATTCTTCATACGAATCTTTTTGTTTTCCAATGATTTTCTACAATCAGAAACCTTCTTCCACCTCACAGTGTCCTCTTTCTCTTCCTCCCTCTCGGTCCTTCCCTCAGTCTCTTCCTCCCTATTCAGATTTCTTCCTCTCACTCTGTTTTTTTTCCTTCCACAATACTTCCTGCCTGTCATTCTCTCATTCCCTTCCTCTATGATCGTGACTCGCTTTAAGTACTGTAATATTATTCATTTTTTCTCTCTCATAATAACGTCAATATTACGGTCTTTTATTCTCTCTCCCTCCTACCTTCATCAGATAATTCATTTCCTTCTTGCTGTCATCTCTCTCTCTCTCTCTCTCTGACAGGAAAATTGGGCGGGGGGTGTCATGCAAAAGGCTATGGATGGCACATGACCAATGATTTACACCATAAATGTGATTAACGAGGCGGAGTCACGCGGCGCCTGAGTGGGTCACATCCACTGGCGATCTAACCATAATTTAACGGTGTAGAAAAATTGATCATCAGGTATACGAACACATCCACTGCTGACCGTCGATTATGACCGCAGCAGTGTTTGTCAGCGGATGAGAACGGAATGATTCTCTCTCTCTCTCTCTCTCTCTCTCTCTCACACACACACACACACACACACACACACACACACACACACATAAAATTCAATCCATTCTCGTCACACTTTCCCCTCCCTTCCACCCTCCCTCACTCTTTTTTTCTTCATGTCATTTTTCTGCCATTAATCCTTCTTCCATTTCTCATCTTCCAATATCCATTCTTCTTTTCCTATAATTTTCTCGTTAATTCTCCAACTTAGACACATCTCTCTCTCTCTCTCTCTCTCTCTCTCTCTCTCTCTCTCTTATACCGATCACTCCTTCCCTACCATCATTCCTCTTTCTTTTCCTCCAGCCTTCCTTCCCACCCTCCTTCGGGCAGGGAAAGAGGGCCACACAACAAAGAGTCTCCAATATAACTCAGTGAAGGAAAGTTGTGGACGGGCAGACATGTTTTGATGGTGCCTTGTGTGGTGGACTGGGAGGGGAGGAAGAGAAGGGGTGGGTGGAAAAGATATGAGGGGATAGACAGGCAAGAGAAGAAGGATGGAAGGAGTAGAAACAGAAGGATGGAGAGGCGAAAGAAGAAGGATGGAGAGACGAGAGAAGAAGGATGGAGGGAGTAGAAACAGAAGAAGGCTGGAGAGGCGAGACAGAAGGATGGAGAAGCAAGAAGGATGGAGACAAAAGATGAAGGATGGATGGAGAGACTAGAGGAGAAGGATGGAGGGAGAGGCAAGAGAAGGATGAAAGGAGAGGCAAGAGAAGAAGGATGGAGGGAGAGGCAAGAGAAGAAGGATAGAAGGATCAAGAGAAGAAGGATGGAAGGAGAATCAAGAGAAGAAGGATGGATGGAAACTCAAGAAGAGTGGAAGGAGAAGCAAAAGAAGGATGAAAAGAGAGGCAAGAGAAGAAGGGTGGAAGAAAAGGCAAGAGAAGAAGAGTGGAAGGAGAAGCAAGAGCAGAAGGATGGATGGAGAGACTAGAGGAGAAGGATGGAAAGAAAGGCAAAACAAGAAGGATGAAGGGACAAGAGAAGAAGGATGAAAAGAGAGGCAAGAAAAGAAGGATGGAAGGAAAGGTTAAGTGACGTAAAAAGAATCACGAAAGGTAGAAGACGTACAAAGAAAAAGGAAGACTGAGAGGAGAAAGGGAGGGAAAGAAAAGAAGAAGTAATGCCTAAGAAAGAGAAAGACTGAAAAGGAATGTGACTGGACAGAAATTACCGAAGGAAAATGTGAAGGAGAGACTGTATGGTGAAAGGAAATTGAAGAACTGAAAACAAGACGAAATAATGAAGGAAGGACTAAGAGATGCCAGAAAATACTGAGGCTCAAAAATCTCAAAAATGAGAGTTCGGATAGGTGAAAAAAAAAAAAAAAAAAAAAGGAAGGAAGGAAAAAATGAGAAGTCTATGTTAAGTAAGAGGCAGTAGGTTATCAGAAGGGAAGGGCTCAATTATAGTTCATTTTTTTCTGCTACTAACAATATTTCCTCTGTCTCTCAGTATTCATTTCCTTCTTCAATTTCTCTTTTCACCTTTCTTCACCGGCGATATCTATTTCTTCTTTCTCTCAGTAATTCATTAAAACTCTGGCTAAGACAAGGACACGCCAAAAACCACTTCCAATCTTGCTCCACACTGATCTTACTCTTCAAACTGCCTCAAAGTTTTACGGTGCGTGTGAGTGTGTGGGTCAAATGATCAAACTTTCGTACTTAATCTTTCCAACCCTGGGTCTCGTCAAATAAGCTTTATGTTCATGGCGTTCCTTTCCTTTCCTTTCAATTTTCTTTTCACATTATATATCCTTTTTGCTGTTTCATGGTCACTTTATTTGTAAATCGTCAGGCCTTTCTCTGCCTCAGTTTCTTTCTCTGTCCTACATTTACTCTGCAATTATGTTTGTTTTTTACCTTTAATAATTCTCTTTGATCTCTACTTCCAAGCATTCTCTCTAATCATTACCCTCTCTCCCCCCCTTCACACACACACACACACACACACACAGCATAAGAATGCCAGGTGGTGTGGGTGCAGATTGGGTCATGCAACAGGTGGCGAGAGAGTCACAGTCAGTGCCTAGGCCGGTCAGCAAGTCAGCTAAAATGTCAGTCAGTCAGTCAGTGGTGGCCAAAGTTACTAGTCAAAGCCAGGATAAAGTTTAACCCATTCAGCCCGAGGATGTCTTTACACCCGCACACTATAGCTCAGGGGGGTAGTGTTTTACTCGACTCGTGTGTGGGTGAGTCTGTCTGTCTGTCTTCCCATCTGTCTGTCTCTGTCTGCCCTTCTATCTGTCTGTCTGTCTGTCCTATTCGTCCGTCTGTCCGTCTTTCTATCTGTCTGTTTCTGTCTGTCCTTCTACTTGTCTGTCTGTCTATCTTTCTATCTGTCTGTCCTTCTATTTATCTGTCTGTCTTTCTATCTATTTGTCCTTCTATCTGTCTGTCTCTCTATCTGTCTGTCACTGTCTGTCCTTCTACTTGTC
>NC_136995.1:16303779-16316600 GCF_032717465.1 Coenobita brevimanus
TTTGTTCTCCGTCTTCGTCTCTCTCTCTCTCTCTCACACACACACACACACACACACACACACACACACACACACACAAAACCTTCCACCGAGCCTATCTCACTTTAACATTAATGCCCTAAATACATGATAGCATTCTCCATTACTCCTCCTTTCCCCGTCCCCTCCCTCCCCTCCCTCAACCCCTCCCACTCCCAGGCAGTAAATATTGCAGGTACTTTTTCCTCCTCTCACTGGGGTTCCCGGAGGGGGCGGTGGGTGGGAGGGAGCCGCAGGTGGCCCGGGGTTTGTGTCCTCATCGTAATGGGATCCAGGTTCTTTATCATATGGGTACGGTTGGGCCGCCTCACAGGGCCCACTAGGTCTGTGTGCTCTGCATGATCTTAGTAACTCCCTCCGTACAAACAGATATTTTAATATAGTCTTTTTAACGGCAGATTTTTTTTTTTCCAGGTTGGTGGTAGGTGGGGACGCTCGCCATCCACTCACTCGATGTACTGCTGCTTTGGGTGTCTGCCCTTTTCTCTTTTCCTTCCTTCCACTTCTTTCTTTCCTCTTCCTTCTGTCTACGGGTGACGTTACACTCCCTCTTCTATCTTTCTTTCCTTCATTCTTTCCTCTTCCTTCTGCCTGTGGGTAACTCTACACTGAGTGACAAGCCAAATGGTTTCCTGTTCACCAGGAAAGCATTTACTACGCTGGGTGGTAACCATATAACCAAATCATGGAGCCTGGTGGTTTAGTGGGTAATTAAGGCACTCCAGTCGGAACCGGTATAGGTTTATATCCAAGGGGTGGTTGGGGTTTATGCTCATGTATTGCCACTCAGGGATGACTGAGGCTGGTCACTCTCATCTTAAATGTCAGGACCAACTTGCCTAGGCCCGGGCTCCTCATAGGGCAACATAGGATTGGATGATGGATGTATGGATGGATAGAAGAACGCTCTAGCAGGAGAGAAACAATACAAAAATGGTCTCCCTTCATCTCTTCGTTATCAGTACATCTTATTTCATTCTTCCAGCAGCCAGACCACTTTATTAAGCCCACTTTATTGAGCCTAAAGGAGACTCGGGTACTGGAAGGGTAAGATATAGTTTCCTCCTCCGTTTTTTCCTCCAGTTTCCTTCCTTCCCTTCAATCTTTCCCTCCAACTTATATTTCATTTTCTCTTATTTCCTCCCACCCACGTTACATCCCTCCCCTTCAACATCGTCAATATTTTGTTTCTCTCTAGTACCTCGTATCTCCCCCTTCACTACATTTTACCCCTCTCTCTCTCTCTCTCTCTCTCTCTCTCTCTCTCGACCAAGGCTAATCATATCTCATTAAGCCAGTCTCTTTCACCAGGTAGTCTCTCTCTCTCTCTCTCTCTCTCTCTCTCGACCAAGGCTAATCACATCTCATTAAGCCAGTCTCTTTCACCAGGTACTCTCTCTCTCTCTCTCTCTCTCTCTCTCTCTCTCTCTCTCTCACACACACACACACACACACACACACACCTCATTAAGCCAGTCTCTTTCACCATGCAGTCGTCCACAATAAAATGACGAACCAGATGACAATTACATTACACACCTGTGTAACGAGAGGGGGTAATTAGCGGCAGGACTTGTTAAGGTAAATGTGTGCTGGCGACTGGTTCACTGAACAATTATATGGTTGGGTAGGTCACCAGAATTACACTAACCCACTCTCCCTGCACACACTCTTTACCAATTTGACTACATGTGTACCTATCTACCTATCCATCTATCTATCTATCTATATCTATCTATCTATTTGTCTGTCTGTCTACATATCTATCTATCTATCTATCTATCTACCTATTTATCTGTCTGTCTGTCTACATATCTATCTATTCACCTATCTATCTATCTATCTATGTCTGTCTGACCACATATCTATCTGTCTGTATCTATTAACCAGTCCACCTACCTCTATCAATCACTCGGCAAATCAATATATTTATCTATCCATCTACCATTCAATTTCTATCTACCTCGCTACCCTCAGACACCTGGGCACGTATTCTCCTTGGTTAGGGAAGCTCCATAGCACCTTTCCTAAGCGATTTATTTTTCTTATTACACCTGATTGTCTTCTGTTTTATACATCCACCAAACATCGCCATACTCTGCATAAATAAATCGTTAAGGAAGAGGTGTCAGGAAACGTCTCCAATTCTCCTTACCACAACCCACTACAAAAATAATAATCAATTAGTATAACGATCAGTCTGCCCCTAACTATAAGAAATTCCAGTTAGGCCTGCACGTGCTACTTAACCTGTTGACTGTGTGTGTGTGTGTGTGTGTGTGTGTGTGTGTGTGTGTGTGTGTGTGTGTGTGTGTGTGTGTGTGTGTGTGTGTGTGTGTGTGTGTGTGTGTGTGTGTGCAGGAGGGGTAAGAGAGACACAGGAAATGACTCCCCCTTCTAGATTACAGGTTGTGTCTTCACCTGCTGGTTTAGTGACGAGGCGAGGGTGGTCGGGCATAGGGTGATGAGTGGAGAGGTACGGTAGCTGGATAGACGAAGGAAGGAATAATAACGCAGGTAGATAAATGGAGACAGATAGACTAAGGGTAGATAGAAAGGTAACAGAATGGGGGGACACGATGGATGGATAGACAGGGAGGCAGGAAGGAATGAACAGACAAAAGAGAAATGCCTGTTATCATCGTCCGCATTCCTCATTCATTCATAGTTCTGTCTCTCTTTAAAATTACCCTCACTCCTCTGATCTTCTTACGCTAACTACCTCTCTCTCTCTCTCTCTCTCTCTCTCTCTCTCTCTCTCTCTCTCTCTCTCTCTCACACACACACACACACACACACACACACACACACAGTCCCCTCCCTCTCTCTGGCATCTGTACAAAGTTTCAATCTCTTTCTCTTCTTTTCATTCATTTGGCTTTGTTTTTTTCATTTCCCTCAGTCTTTCCATTCATTACCACTGCTCATCTCTTCTAATGCCTCTTTCTTCGTATTCTGTCCTTTCCTTTCTCCGGCCTTATTTATCTCATTACTTTTCTTCTCCCTAACTTTCTCCCCAATTGTACCCTCTCATACTCCATTTCTGTCTCTTTTTTCATTTACAAATCTCTCTCCTTCCCCATTTTTCCTTTCCTCACCAATAAGTCGCAGATTCCCTCCGTCTCCATTAATTAACATATTTTCCCTCTCCCTTTCATTCATTCTCTCTCACCCTCGCTTTCCTCCCACCTCACAATTCATCAGGTACAAGAGCGGTAATTTCAGGAAAGTACAAAGTGGCAGTGAGCGAGGCAGGAAAATATGCAGTAATGAAGTATATAAAAAATTACAAAGTTGATGACAGGGAAAGGTGAAATGCTACGACACATCACGAAATACTGAGAATGTAGCGCGCTGAATTACACACACACACACACACACACACACACACACACACACACACACACACACACACTTCACTGCTCCCCAATTATGCTATTTCTTTTACCCATTTTCTTCTTCCTCTTCCTCAGCTTGTTTCCAACTCTTATTCTTTCTTCCTTCCTACTTCTCTTACTTACTCATCATATCACTCGTCACTTACACTCTTCTTTTTATCTTACTCCTCCTTCCTCATCCTACTTTCCTATCTTCTTTTATCCATCACCTCTCATCCACTAATACTTCCCATGCCTGCTCACTTATACTCCTTCTCTCTTTCTCACCTCCTCTCTTCCTCGCCCCAATATCCCAGTCCTCTCTTCTCGCACATCATCTCTCATCCACACACTCCTCATGCCTGTTCACTTATACTCCTGCTCTCTTCCTCGCCCCAATATTCCAGTCCTCTTTCCTCGCACACCCTCCACCCACTCAGAATAACTGATCACAGAATCCAGCCTTCCATTTCGCCTCTCCCTGAACCGACTTGCAGAGCAGGCTTAGTGGAAGTGTGTCAGAGGCAAATGCTCCAGGAAATTTATCACAATGCTGGACTGATACCAAATGCTGGACAGCTCACGAAGGCTGGGAACGAATTTGTGACTCGGTATTAGGCCCGTCTTCTCGCTGGGTAAGGAGACTTCCTAACACTTCTTCCTTAGCGATTTATTTTCAGAACTGCTCCTTATTATCCTCATAGTTTGCTTCTTATGTCTTTCCAATATCAACATACACTGCATGAACAGTACACAAGAATACAGTAACGGAACAGAACCAGAAATAAATCGGTAAGGAAGAGGTGTTAGCAAGTATCCTAGTGCAGATTCTGCCTTCTTTTTTATGGACAATTAAACTATACTGTTGCCTTCTATCCAGCTTGAATGCAGAGTTGTAAAATAGATTAATACTAGAATACGGTGATAATCACGAAGAAGTGCTATGGACTGGATGTAAAGCCGATGTATTGTCTTTTCTTGCACTGGGTACGTGAAATTCGCTGCAAAAGGACGAAAATGTTGCCCAAGTTAACGTAAAAGGACTACAGTTCCTCTGCTTCCTCTCCTCATTACAAGCAGTAATCGTGCAGGTGATAAATCAAGGTGTGTTAAGTATGCTACATTTGATCGGAGGATGGTATCAGTACGTACCAGAGATAGGGCAATTGGTACACCTGAAAACCATGACGTATTTACACCTGTATTAGCGGTAGTGGCGTGAATGAGCGGGACCGTTAAATAATGGTTAAAATATGCTACATTTGATCCGGGGATGGTATCAGTGTGTACCGGGGATAGGGCAACTGGTACACCTGAAAACCTTAAGTATTTACACCTATATGTGGCGTGATTGAGGGAGACTGGTAAAAAATAAATAAATAAATAAAAAATAGTTAAAATGGCTACGTAACTGTGATTCGCCGATGATTGAAAGAGTGGCCAGACCTACGCTTTAACACTGATGCTGTCCCAGGCTGCAGTGTGGTGCAGTGTTTACATAAGACAACTTTGGGTTTCTTATTTATTTTTGACGTAAGTTTCTTCTCATTTCTCTCTCTCTCAAGGTCGTCCTCACGAGTATCTGTTTAATATGTTCGACAGTGCATCAATTGCTGATAGACAGATAGATAGATAGATATAGATAGACAGACAGGCAGACAGATAGACAGACAGACAGACAAATAGATAGATAGATAGACAGACAAGTAGGTAGATAGATAGAAATTAGACAAACAGGTAGATATAGATAGATGGGATAGACAGATGGATAGATACAGACAGACAGATACAGACTGACAGTTAGATAGACAGACAGGTGGATAAATAGAATTTAGACAAACAGATAAATAGACGGAGATAGATATAGATAGACAGATATAGATAGATGCAGATTCAGACAAATGGCCAGGTTACACAAACACCACTAAAATAATCATAAAACACAGACAAGCCTTAGAAAAAAGGATGGAGATTTGAGGAAGGGGCAGAGTAAGGAAGGAAGGAGGTGAGGCAGGGAAGGGAGGCAGAGAAAGGAAGGAAGAAAGTGAAGCATGAAGTGGGGCAGAGAGAGAAAGGAAGGAAATGAGACAGGGAAGTGATGCAGAGTGAGGATGGAAGAAGGCGAGGCAGGGATGTGAGGCAGAGAAAGAAACCAGGTGGCTGAGACGAAGGAGGGAGGCAGGAGAGTGAGGGAGGAGGGAGGCAGGAGAGTGACGGAGGAGGGGAGGGAGGAGGGAGGTATAGTAGACAAGGGAGAGATAGGCCTAAGGGAGAATAAGTCACGCTTAAAACTGATCTCATTTCACAGCAGCCTTAAATTACTCTCAAAGTCTAAATCTTTAAATCTTCTCTCTCTCTCTCTCGTTCTCGCTCTCTCTCTCTCTCTCTCTCTCTCTCAAATGAGCAGGGAACAACGATATACGGATAAAAAAGGGTGAACATACGACAAGAAAGTTAAGAGAAAAAGAAACAAATGAACATGGAAGAGAGGAGAATTACAAGGGATTATACAAACAAACACAAAGAATAAGATAAATGAATGAATTAAGACAATGAATGGATATAAAATGAAAAAAAAAAAAAAAATGAAAATTTTGAAATATACAGAAAGAGAGAAATAATAATGATGACAGTAGAGAAAATTAGAGGTCAATGAATGCCAATAAATAAAATAATGGCAGTAAATATAAAGAAAGGTAGAGGCAATAAAAATGATGAGAGTCGAAATAATGGAAGGTAAATAGTAAGCTAAACAGACATGGAAATAATTGATTAAAAAAATAAGAAATGCGGAAATCCCTCGAACACACCACACACCTGACCTTAATGTTACCTGCTATACCTTCACTAATTCACACGGCTCAGTACAGGTGCGTAAGACAGGCAGGTGTGTGACGGGGGTCCTCAACCATTACTTACTGCCTCTAATTTGACCATCAACGCATCCACTGGTATCATGAACTTCAAAAAAAAAATAATAATAATTGGGTTGAAAGCAATCCGTCTTGTTATTAGGGGCAATTTATGTGTTTTCATAAACTAAGCTGGATGAAATGAAATGTTGTTGGTTATTTCTGGCCTCAAGTGTGATGTATTCTGCTGAAATGTTGTTGAAAAATCCTTGTAAGCAAAGAATTATGTAGATTGAAGAGAATTAGGTAGATTGTTTAATAAAACATGCAATATCAACAATTACTCTCCCTCCCTCCCTTCCGCTCTGACTCCCTCCCTTCCTCCCTGTCTCCCGCCCTACTTTCCTTCATTCCTCCTTGATTCCCTCCCTCTCTCTCCTTCTCTCTTCCCCCCTCCTTTCTCCTTGTAGTCTATCCTGCCTTCCCTCCCTTCTTTTCTCTCTCCAGCGTTCCCTTCCATCTTCACTATCTCTATACATTTCCCCTTGCGTCCTGCTCTCCCTGCTTCCCTCCCTTTCTTTCTCGAACGCTCCCCTCCTTCCTCCCTACTTCTCCTCACTCCTCTTTGTCTATTTCTCTCCCTCCCTCGCTTCCTCACTGTCTCCCCGTCATCAAAATATCCCCAAAATTTTAACAGGTGGTTCGTGTGCAGCTGTCATTTCATAAATAAAGTTGATTCTCTGATGACGAGTGTACGTGGCAGCTGCAGTGCCATGTGTTTATATGCAGGGGGCAGGATATGAATGCACACACACACACACACACACACACACACCAAAAAAAAAAAAAAAAAAAAAAAAAAAAAATGTCTGTATGTGTGTACGCAGGTGTTTGTTGTGCCTTAATCTGTGCTGCGCGGTAATCAAACGTAAGGGGGAAGGTGGAATAAGGGAGGAAGGGAGAAAAGGGGTAGGAAGAAGAGAAATAACGAAGGAATGGATAACCCTGCAAGAACCCCAGCCTTGACAGATGTCCGTGTTAGCGCTGGCACGGCGCATACACGTTATTTAACAAAACTGACATTACGTGTGTGTGTGTGTGTGTGTGTGTGTGTGTGTGTGTGTGTGTGTGTGTGTGTGTGTGTGTGTGTGTGTGTGTGTGTGTGTGTGTGTGTGTGTGTGTGTGTGTGTGTGTGTGTGTGTGTGTGTGTGTGTGTGTGTGCCGATCATCCACTCACCAGATGTAATGCTGCCTTCGGCTGATTCTACCGAGTGACAAGTCAAACGTTTTTGCGTATCCCGGGAAATCATTTACTAAGTTGGTGGTAACCCTATAACCAAATGACGCCTGGTGATCAAGTGGGTTACGGCGCTCCAACCAGCTGGGGCCCGTACGGGTTTAGCTCCGAGGATTGGTTGGAGTGTATTGTCCACATAATGCTACACAGGGGCGAGTGAGGCTCGACAACCAATACAAGGTGTAAGTAGCCTTGCCCGGGGTTCCTACTCTTAAAATCAGCAAAAAAAAAAAAAAGGGGGGGGGATGTAAGCGAGGTAAATGAGTATAGCTCCAGTGCAACGAAAAGTCACGTGGATTAAAAAAAAAAAATCACTATGACTCACAAGGAGGGTATGCACCAATTTCACCATTTAGACGTGCGAGTATTGGCCTTTGGTTCCTTCTTCCTTGCATTAAAAAAAAAAAAAAAAAAAAAAAAGCCGTGCGGTACGTAATTATCACAATTTAAGAAAAAAAAAAGTGACCAGATAAGGAAGTTTTACAGTTACTGGTAAAATCCCGAGGAACATTTAGGGTAGTGTTGGCCATTATCTGATAGTGAGGCTGGTGATTAAAATAATGAAGGTAATCCCAGGTGCTGCTAACGAGATAAGGTGTGCGGCAAGAAAATGGAGGCCTAGTGGCGGTGGTAAAGTAACACCACTGACCTGAAATGTTCTCCTGTGAATATCAGAGAACTGGTGTCTGGGTTTGTCTGTGTCTGGTATAACTGAACCTGACCGGACCGAACCGGACCTGACCTGACATAACCTGATCCGACCTGACCTGATCTGACCTAACCTGACCTGACCTAACCTAACCTGACCTAACCTAACCTAACCAGAACTAACCTAACCTAACCTGACCCGAGCTAACCTGACCTGACCTGACCTGACCAGACGACTTGATCTGATCTAACCTGACCTGACCTAATCTAACCTGATCTGACCTGACCTAATCTAACCTGACCTGACCTGACCTGACCTAACCGAACACTGGTCATCCTTCGTATGCTTAACCAAATCCTCTAGGGAAAGTTAATATTGTAAAAAAAAAAAAAAAAAAAAAAAATGAAAGAAAAAAAAAGGAAAAAATAAAAAAGTCATGGCACTGAAGGAACTGAAGGTCAGTTTTAAATCACCGACATCGATAGTTCTTCCCTGGCAGACTATTTTCATCCAGAGAGAGAGAGAGAGAGAGAGAGAGAGAGAGAGAGAGTGTGTGTGTGTGTGTGTGTGTGTGTGTGTGTGTGTGTGTGTGTGTGTGTGTGTGTGTGTGTGTGTGTGTGTGTGTGTGTGTGTGTGTGTGTGTCAGATAGGGAAGATAATCATGGACAAGGGATGTATGTATTTTGTATATACTGTATGTGCATCTACTGTATATTAGCATTTTTTTTTTTAACAGGAGAGGAAGACAAATAAAATCACGGCAAAGGAACAGAAGATAGAAAACTTGTACCCATAAGGAGGAAGAAAATACAAGGGGAAAATACACAGAAAAATACACGAGAAAAATACACGGGAAAGTACACGGGAAAGTACACGGAAAAAATACACGGGAAAATACACGAGAAAAATGCACGGGAAAGTACACGGGAAAATACACGGAAAAAATAAACGGGAAATTACACGGGAAAATAAACAATAAAAATACACGGGAAAGAGCATGGGGAAAATACAAGGGAAAGTACACGATAAAAATACACAGGAAAATACACTGGAGAATACACGGGGGGAAATATGTACGGAAAAAAACTTGTGTTGAAAAGTGACGAGAGATAACACTATTCAGCAGCTTCGAGGAGTACTGAGATTACTGTCTGATGGCTACACTTAACATCTTCAGTACCAGCACTTGATTGAAGAAGGAACGAGAGGAGAGGAGAGGAGAGAGGGAGAGAGGTGTGAGAAGAGGACGGAGGGATAGGAGAGAAGGAGAGGACACGGAGGGTGAAGGGCGAGAGAGGAAAAGAGGAATCGCGAGCTGAGAAGAAAAAGAGCTGACGGGAGAGAGGGGAAGAAAAGAGAGGACATGGGGTCAGGGAAGAGAGAGAGGTAAGAGAGGAGTGAGGGAAGAGGCAGTGTGAGAGCGGGCAGATAAACAGAAGAAAGAGAGAAGAGGGAAAGGAGGGAGTGGGGGGGAGGGTGTGAGAGCTGATTGCTATTGATACACATAACACTCTTAGCTACTTGCAGTCAGGCAGAAGGGGTGGGTTGCAGGGTGGCTGCGGAAGGCAGGGGACGAGGAACAGGTAATAGCAGGTAGGCAAGCTGTGGAAAACGGCAGGGTTGTTACTGGCAGGGGAAGGCAAGGGACTGGGAGGAGGACAGGGTAAGATAAGAAAGGCAGAAGGCAAGGTAAAGTGGAATATGTGAAGGCAGGGAAAGTGACAAAGGACTGGGTGGCAGGGTGCAGGGTAAGGCAAGATAGTAAGGTAAGACAGGGAGGCAGATGGCAAAGGAAGACAAGATTGCTGTGGAAATTGGACAAAGGGAAGGTAGGGAGGCAGGTGGTAGGGAAAGGCAGGGATGTTGGTGACAGGGGTTATGAAGGGAGGCAAGCATGTCTCGTGTCTCCAATATCCTCTCTCTCTCTCTCTCTCTCTCTCTCTCCCTACCACATAACACCTCACCCCGACCTCCCTGTTATCAGCCTGCACGTCTCTCAACCTCTCTCCTTTATCTCGTTCTCACTTTATACAGATTTTTCTCTCGGTCTTTGTCCGTCCCTCTCTATTCTTCTTTCATTTTCCCCTTCCCTCTCGCCATCTGTTTCTACCACATTTCACACTCTTCAACGCTCTCTACCCCTCTACCTCTTATTTCTACCTTCAATTGTCAAGTTCCTTCCCTCTTCTTCTATTTCACCTCTCACTTTTCTCTCTCTCCACGTCTCTCTTCTTCCCAACTGGTATTCATGCCATTTTCTCTACGGGTCTCCTTTATCTCCTTTCACCGCTTCTAATCATTCCATCCTTCCTTCCCCTCGTCTTCTTTTCTCATCTCTCCAGTTCACTTCGTCTCTTGTACAGTTTCGTATTTTTCCCCTAAAGTTTCTTCTCTCTCTCTCTCTCTCTCTCTCTCTCTCTCTCTCTTTCTCCGTAATTCCTACACACACAAACGGGAAAAAATGATCACTATTCTTGCTCTGATTTACACTCATGGACACAGAATGAACATTTCTGATATAAGACTGATTATTTTCCACTATCCCAATCAATAAAGTAAAATATTATAGCATTAGACGAATATCCAAAAACTCAAAATTGTAAGACGCCACGAAATTTACAGAGAAATGTAAGTCAGTTTCAGTTTCACTGAATCTTACTTTTTAAGTGAAAATAAAATGGTTCAACAATTATTTCCTATTTACTTCCAATTATTCGTTTTCATTTTCTCCATTTATCTCGTTATTATTACATTATCTTACTAAATTCGTGGTCACACCTCACACCCTTCGCTGCACACAACACCTTAATTAATCACAGGTAAAGTGTGGTCTGACAGGTGGTACTGATTACAGGTGTTACTGGTAGAGTTAACAGGATTTTACACACACACACACACACACACACACACACACACACACACACACACTCTACTGGGTCTTGGGAACAACTCTCTCTCCCTTCCTAACTTCCTCTTCTTCACTGTTATTATCCTCTCACTATCTCTTCCTCTTTAGTGTTATCCTCTCTCTCTTGCTCTTTAATTTTACTTTACCTTTATCCTCTCTCTTTCTTTTTAATTTGACTTTAATTTTATCCTCTCTTCCTTCAGTTTTACTTTACCTTTATCCTCTCCCTTTCTCTTTAATTATTTGACTTTAATTCATCCCCTTTTTCTCCAATTTTACTTTATCCTCTTTCTTTCTCTTTAATTTTACTTTACTTTTATCCTGCCTTTCTCTTTAATTTTCCGTTCATTTTCCTTCCCTAATGTCACTCTCTGCTTTTAGTTATTATCTCCGCTACTGAAGATGGAGGTAATGTTTTCATCCTCATATGTCTGTCGGTCTGTTTCTGATAATCAAACAGGTGGAACACAGAAAAAAATTGTGGGTATATTTCGACGTATGAACGACGTGGTAAAAGCGATAAGGTACACGAGAGAAGAGGTCACTGGAAATTAATACGGTCGACCCCAAACTGCCTATATAAAGTGCTCAACATGGCGGAGGTGCGTACTTATAAACAGCTTGACTTAAACTCTTCCTTTCCATCTCCAACTTTCTCTCAAGCTCTCTTCTTTCTCTCAATCTCTTACTTTCTTTCAAACTCTTTTCTTTCTCTCACTCTAACTCCCTTTCAAGCTCTCTTCTTTCTCTCAATCTCTAATTTCCTTTCAAATTCTCTTCTTTCTTTCAGTCTCTCTTACTTCCAAGCTCTTTTCTTTTTCATCAATTCTTTGTTTTTGGGGTCTTACACTGTCACTCATCCCGACGTCATTCTCTCCCTCTCTCTCTCTCTCTCTCTCTCTCTCCCCGTCATCGCTCCCGTCCCTCACCCCCCCCCACGACACTCACCTACCCTTACAGCTACACTTAAGAGGCAATCATCCCTCACTAACCACCTCGTCAAGTGCCGTTCTTCAAGTGATAAGGTAAAGGACACACACACACACACACACACACACACACACACACACACACACACACACACACACACTTTGTGCATGGCCTTACTCTTTACACACACACACACACACACACACAACCACTGAAGTCTTCTAGTGATAAATTATATCCACATCCACCTGCAAGATCACTAAATAACACATGTGCTATAATTTTACCACCCCATTACGAACAAACCGAAGAACAATAAATGCAAGCCTTACAATAACTCTAAAATAACCCCTCTTCTTCTCTTGGAATTTCCCCAAACATTAAATAGCACTGGTTAGTGAATAATATTTGTGAATAATATTAAACCATACCATCCCCAGCCTCTAATAGGATGTTTAATGAAGTCCACTAGCTTCAATAACAACAATAACAAAGACACGACCACAGACAACAACAATTACCACAGCCACCACCACCCACCACCACCACCACCACCACCAGGTACTACTACTACTATTACTACCATCACCACCACTACTACCACTACTACCTCCACCATGGCAATAATTTTCACTTCGTTTCAGCTACTTCCGGGTAATTTAACTCCGTAAATATCTCTCAAACATTTAGAGGAGGGCGTTTCAGTTCCCCTCACTATTTCTCTCCTAGGCTGAATGAAACTGCGTGATGATAACAGGACTAAAGTGAA
>NC_136995.1:16316700-16359200 GCF_032717465.1 Coenobita brevimanus
TAGCTACAGATATATCATGAAAGGAAAGTGCTTTGGGTTATGTGTACAATCATAAATAAAATATAGTGTGTGTGTGTGTGTGTGTGTGTGTGTGTGTGTGTGTGTGTGTGTGTGTGTGTGTGTGTGTGTGTGTGTGTGTGTGTGTGTGTGTGTGTGTGTGTGTGTGTGTGTGTGTGTGTGTGTGTGTGTGTGTGTATTCAGGCGAGGCGGTGAGTGACACGAGTGTGTCATTATGGGTGAAATTTGTCGTCATTATCCTTTTTATGTGGCCTTATGAGTGTCATCACGGGGCTATTATCTTAGTTCTTCAATCTCTTTTCATTTCTTTTTCGCTGATCATCCCTTCACCTGTCACTTTTTGCTCACCTTTTGCACATTTTCACATCATTTTCCACTCCTTTATTTCCATATTACCGTCACCAGTCCAAAGGATGTTACATATATACAACAAAGGCTATAATTTGGAGTTATAGTAATAAAATTAATTATATAGGGTGGTCCTTACACAACAACCTGATTCTCACGCAATTAAGGGGCGGCTCAGTCACTGTACCCAATTTCAACCTTGCATTTTTTTTTTTTTTTTTTTTCACATTATCCTTTTTGTGTCTTACAGTGTCTGCTTTTTTGCGTTCATTGACAATAGTGTCTATTAGTAATCTTATGAAGCAACTAAAATGTCTTCACAAAAGCCTACCAAACCTTCCTCGTGACATACAAGATAATGGGAGCAATATACGGACCGCCCTGTACTGAAGCACAGGGTGAAAGGTATTAAAATAAGTATATTAAATGAGGGAAGTTGTGCAGGAATCCGGGAGGCTATAACCAACAGTCTCTAATCTAATAATAATAATTCATTCATCTTCATCATCCAATAACAATAATAGTAATAATAATAATAAATAATAATAATAGGGTAATAATAATAATGTAACCATCTTAGTTTCTTACATCTGCTGGTTCCATTTCCTTTTTCCCTGATCCTGTTTTCTGTTTTCCTGCTAATTATTTCCCCTTCATCTATATGCATACTCACTCTGCCCTTCCTTCCCCTCCCGCCTCTCATTACCATTTCATCTCCTACCCTCGCATTCAGTATCAGGTGTCTGTGCTGGAATATGTAGCGTCTGATTTCCACCAGGCCTGATTCTCTGTTTACCTTCCTGCCTCCCCCACCCCCTCTCCCTAGCAGATGGTGTTTGAGTTAAAGGAAATACAAGACAGTACCTTATATTTTGCTCACAGTTTCACACACACACACACACACACACACACACACACAGAACAAGCAAAACATCCATGCAAACTGAACACACAAACAAACACATAAATAAGCAAACACTAGTTGAACTCGTTCCTTCACCTGAAATATAACATTATAGGATGTGCCATGAAGTGTGCCTGACTTCATGAGGATATTCTAAGGCTAAATTTGAACATGATTCCTATTCTCAACCGGCATGGAGCTACAAGTACTGATGAACTTACGGGTGAGACCACAGAGAATGCCACCATTTTCACCCACAATCATCAGTAAAAGCACTTCCGAAACAGCTGATTATTGGACCCACGTTGGTATAGTACGTTGTTCAGAATTATCCCACGGTTTTCCTGGCCACTCTGAGTATAAGCCACGGGTCTCCACCAAGTGGTAATTTTACGTAGTCCGCGAATCTGAGAATTGTTTGAGTACCATAGCATGTCAAGAGAGTCCCTTCACCACTTATCAATGACCATATCTTTAATGTTTATATGAGCTGAACATTAATACCAGAATATCAGTCAAGTTGTATTTTGTAATTACTGGATTTTTCTTGGAGTGTTATATCAGAGTTCACTATATACTCCAGCGAGAAATAAAGCAAAGGTGACTATTTAACATAAGGTATTGTTGATCTGCACTGATAATGTTAACTGCTTGTTAATACACCTTAGTGGGTAGATAACATGAATAGGTAGGTAAAGAGATCGTGTGTGTGTGTGTGTGTGTGTGTGTGTGTGTGTGTGTGTAATACTATCCATAAAAGCATTTTAAAAAGTATCCAGAAATACGAACGTCAAAATAGTTCTAACGTAGGTGGAAAGCGACACTGACGTCCATCACGGTAAAAATAAAGTGAATTAAATTGTTAGTGAAAGAGCAGGTGACAGTGTTAAACCCCAGTGAGTGATGCTTCTTTTAGTCTATTCATGCTGCAGGGGAGAATGTGTGTGTGTGTGTGTGTGTGTGTGTGTGTGTGTGTGTGTGTGTGTGTGTGTGTGTGTGTGTGTGTGTGTGTGTGTGTGTGTGTGTGTGTGTGTGTGTGTGTGTGTGTGTGTGTGTGTGTGTGTGTGTGTGTGTGTGTGTGTGTGTGTGTGTGTGTGTGTGTGTGTGTGTGTGTGTGTGTGTGTGTGTGTGTGTGTGTGTGTGAAAAAGAATGAAAAACGTGTAGTGGAAGTTAATGGGAATTAAAGTGAGTGTGCTGGAGAGAGAAGAGCGTGAGACTGGCAGGGTGTGAGTGGGAGAGGAAAGGTGAAGTGAGAGTATGAAAGAACCGAGGCAAAAAGTTGTCCAAGGAACTTTATTCTTCATTTAAATTCACCTCGTCTTAGCTCATTTCGTTCCTTTCCTTCACTCTTTTTTTCTCCTCCATATCACTTATCTGTTCTTTTAGGTTGTCTTTATCTCTTATGTTCACTTCTTTTTCTCAAGCGTTATTCTTTTCTCTTCTCCACTTCACTTCATTTCTCCTGTGCTTTATCCTTTTGTTTTCTCTCCACTCCCATTTTCTTAATTCTCGTGTCTTGTCTTCAGTCTTTTTTTCTCTCTTCCCTTCTCATGTCACCGCTTCTCCGTTTTTCATCCATTTTGTTTTTCTTATCACTTTTTTCTTCTCATGTGCATCCCTGTTTTCTTTTCCGCGTCAAGCATAGTCCACTTCCCATTCCATCCGCTGTCGTGTGTGTCATATCATTCCCTTTTATCTTTATGACTCTCCATCTCCGGCACCAGCCATAAAGGTAGTGGCAATGGGGTGGGTGACGGTGGTAGCATACTGTATATGTCACGTTCCATCACAGTCCTCCCGCCCTCCCTCTCATCTCCCTTTTCTATTACCCTCTCATCTCCCTCCTCATTTTCCCCATCCACCAAAGCGAAGGTAGAAAATGAAGACCCAGTGAGGAAGGTGACTAAGAGAGTGCCTGTGGAGTGGACGGTTGGTGGTGAAGATCAGTTTTATGCCCAGTTGACTTGTCGCTCTTGGCACCATCTAAAAATTTTTAATGAGTTGGAGGTAACACTCAGCTAAACACGCCTGGCGCATCACCTGTTCTTTAGCTTCAGTCTGTGAGCCAAACATCATAGTCCCACCTTCCCTAAGCACAGCCCTATAGATGTATACATGACTATAGCGCCAGCGGAGTTGTGGGAGGGAGTGGAGGTGAGTTGTGACAGAGGTTGGAGATGTTTTGTTTTTCTGTTCCCGTCACCACTGATGAACCGTGGAGTGAGGCACAGAGAGGTTGGATGTGTGGAGGGATGAAGGAATAATGGGAAGGTACGCTGGGTGGAGGGATAGTGGAAGAATGTGGAGGGATAGTATGCTCGGAGATGCGAAGTATTTTTATAAGGTGGAACAAGATCAGGAAGAGGCATCGAGGAGTAAGTGAACAGAATCGTAATGAATAACACAGTGCTGGGATGACAAGCAGATTGTTTGGCATACGAGAAATATAAACGTAGATTGAATGATAAAGTTAATGTTAGGGTGCAAAACAATCACTGAAAATGAAAGATACACAAAGTTACAAAAAAAGAATTATACAGTAACATACAAATAAAGAGAGACATACGGTTACGAAAATACGGAGATGAAGCAAGTCTACAGATGAAAATAATTAAAGGAAAGGAGAACGAAAGTATAACGACAGGTAA
The DNA here is from genome assembly GCF_032717465.1 of Coenobita brevimanus. Lineage (NCBI taxonomy): Eukaryota > Metazoa > Arthropoda > Malacostraca > Decapoda > Coenobitidae > Coenobita > Coenobita brevimanus. The sequence continues at coordinate 16,320,620 of NC_136995.1, forward strand.
AAGGAGGAGGATGGAAACCTAACCACTAAAAGGGAAGGAAAGAGAGGGACTGAAGGTCGTAACACTGGCACGAATTTCTTTTTCCAGTAAAGTTAGAGTTGGCCTGGGGCAAGTATTGGCTTTTATTTCTATCTCTTTCTTCTCTCTCCTTAATTCTTTTTCCTTTGTTTGAATCTCATTTTTTCTCTCTCTCTTGTTTACCAATATGGGTAGCGTAGTATTGCCATTTAAACCTGTTTTCTCTTATTTTTATAAATCATTTTGTCGTCTCTATCCTTCCTGAGAAATTTTTCCTGCTGCTTCCTGCTTATGTACGTCTCTCTCTCTCTCTCTCTCTCTGTATATATATATATATATATATATATATATATATATATATATATATATATACTGTATATCTATGTGGCAAAACAGAGAAAAGATTGAGACATATCCTAAGAACATATCCTAAGAAGAGACACGTTATTCTAGGCCCGTTCATTACGAGAGGTCCTGCACATAACAAAATCGTATACTGGCAGCAAGAATAAGATATAAAAAGCGTTGTGGTGCTAGGGGAATTAATGGAAATTCTCTTATCCTCTCAGTACAAAATGTCTCCCAGGCTAAGTAAGGAGGAGGACATCGTAGTGAGGCAGGCTGAGGGGTTGGTAAGGGGAAGCGGGTTGGGTGATACGTAACTACCGTAGAAACGAAACGATTACCTAAGAAATACACCTGACTTACACTAAACACCTGTACTCCAACACTACTCTTCCTAATTCACCCACCTACCCCTTCCTCTTGTTTCTCTTCCTTTTTCACCCACCTGACCCAGCCTCTTGTTTCTCTTCCTATTTCACCCACCCAACCCTTCCTCTTGTTTCTCTTCCTATTTCATCCACCTGCCCCTTCCTCTTGTTTCTCTTCCTATTTCACCCACCTACCCCTTCCTCTTGTTTCTCTTCCTATTAAACCCTTAATCTAAAAAGAAAAAGTCTTGGGCAAAAAGAAAATGGGTCTGGCTCTTGTATCGAACCTGGAATTGGACAAAAAGTGATTGAGGAGAAAAGTTGAGAGAGAGAGAGAGAGAGAGAGAGAATTACTAATTAGGAAAGTGGGGAAAGTAAGGCAGTGAATGTATTACAGTATTAGAAAAACGTTTGAGTAAATTTCAGAATAATGACTACCCGAAACAGATATTCTGACCTGTCTGCGTGTGTTTGACCTATGCCATTATTTAGCTGCTGGGATGATGATGATGATGATGATGATGATGATGTAAAGTAAGGGAAGATGAGCATAACTGGAGGTTGTGGAGTGGGGAAGTGGGAGGAATGACGGGGGTGGAAGTGAGGAAGGGGAAGGGGAATCAGGAGAGAAGTGAGGGAGAGAGAAACGGAGTCAGAAAGGAGGGAGAAGGTTGATTGGTGTGACAGGGCTGGGTGGGGGGAGGGGGAGTGAGGGCAGTTCTGGAAGAGGGCTGGACACGGTGTGGTGATGGAGGAAAGAAAAGGCGATGGAGGAAGAAACAGAGACGGAAATGAAAGAGTGAAAGAGGAGTGAGGGGCAACAATGAGGAAGGAGGGGACGGTGGTGGCTGTGACGTAACTAGGGAAAGGGGGCTGGGAGGAGGTGATGGGAGAGGGAGAGGGAGGTGATGGAAGAGGAGGGGAGAGACTGAGGGAGTGGGTGGAATGGGAAGGAGGTGGTGGTGGCTGTGGCAGGGCTGGGTGGCTGGGAAGAGTGAGGGGAGAGGGGGAGAGAAGTGGAGAGAGGGGAGAGGAGGGACTGGGAGAGGGTGCAGTGGGAATGCTCAATTTAAGAAAGGGAAGGGAGAGGGAGGTGATGACAGAAGAGGGGGGAGGCTGAATGAGGGTGGGAGGGAAGGGAGGAAGGTCTGGGAGAGGGGGAAGGAGGTGGGTGTGAGAAAAGAGACGCTGAGAGAAGGAATGGGAGAGGGGTAGGAGGACGTGGGAGAGAATGGAATGGGAAGGGACGTTGATGGCTGTGTCTGGGCAGGGTGACTGAAGGAAGAGAGGGTGGGCGGAAAAAGAGAGCACTGGCTGAGAGAGAGGGTAGGAGGACCTGGGAGAGGGTGTAATGGTAAGGGGGCAATATATGGAAGGGAAGAGAGAGGCCTGCCATTAAGGCCTCTCACAACCAAGATTATTGGACACCAGAATTTTGTGAGGCAGCTGGGTCGTGAGGGGTGTGAGGGTCTTTGGTTTGTGTGTGTGTGTGTGTGTGTGTGTGTGTGTGTATGTGTGTGTGTGTGTGTGTGTGTGTGTGTGTGTGTGTGTGTGTGTGTGTGTGTGTGTGTGTGTGTGTGTGTGTGTGTGTGTGTGTGTGTGTGTGTGTGTGTGTGTGTGTGTGTGTGTGTGTGTGTGTGTGTGTTACTGCAGCGGCTTATCTATCGCTGTTGATTATGCAATGCAGATTATAGTTTTATTGGGTGTGATGCCTATATGTAATAAATACCATGTAAGCTGTACTTATGCTGTACTGTATATGTACCGCAGTGCTACTTAATTCAACGTTTTCGCAGTACTGCAATTAAATTAGCTCGGTGCAATATTATCATGTTTTGTATTATGTAAACATTCCCTGCCCGTTTGGATGCCCAAAAGAAAAAACATTTTCTCATATTTACCAGAATCAGTTGGTAAGTCCGTGTGGTGATGTCATTTTGTCAATAGATTCTATATGCATAAACTGGCCCTTCCTTACGTCAGCCTCAGTGACGTCTTATATTCTCATCTGTTATCACCATCGCCTGCCAACGTCAAGTTCACTACTGGTACTTGTGTTGTGTCATCTTTACCAACAATTTTGCCTCAACCACTCCTCTCTAAACCTGCTTTTTGCCATCCCTTTTTTCCTTATTATTATTATTATTATTAACATTATTATTATTATTATTATTATTATTAACATTATTATTATTATTACTATGGTTCTTGTTGTTATTATTATTGTTATTATACAAATAAAAATCAGATTGATCACATCGCTATCAGTAGGAGGCATAGAAGTTCTCTGCTAGATGTTCATGTTAAACGGGGAGCGGATATTGGTAGTGACCATCAACTCAGCATTGCAAAAATAAGGTTTAAACTTAAAAATCAGAAGAAGGAAAAATCTGGTGTTGGTAGATACGATATTGTTAAGCTTAGAAGGGAAGAAGAAAAGGAGGAATTCAGATTAGAATGCAGAAATAGGTTTTTGGTGTTGGAAGCGTTGGAAGAGGGGGAGAGAAGTGTAGATGAGATGTGGGAGGATGTGAACAAAGTTTTGCATGAGACTGCTGAATGTACGATTGGAAGGAGACATAGATTCAGGAGAAAGAAATGGATATCAGAGGAAACGTGGGATATGATAAAAAAGAGAGGTGAGGCTAAATTGAGGAGTGAGATGCAATGCGTTGATGAACGAGAGATTGAATTAGCAAGAGCTGCGTACTGGAGTTTGAATTCAGAAGTAAAAAGGTTAGCTAGGAGAGATAAAAGAAGATGTGTGGATGAAAAGGTTGCAGAGACTGAAATCTTAATAAACAAAAATGATGGACAGAGTCAAAGAATAGCATATGAATCGATTAGAGAACTGAGTGGTAATGCAAGTAAACGCAAGGAAATACCAGTTAGAGACAGGGAAGGAAATTTATTGACCAAAGATGGAGATATTAAAAATAGATGGAAAGAGCATTTTGAGACAGTTCTTAATAGACCAATACCACCAGAAGAGGATATACCGTCTGCTCAGGAAGATTTAAATATAGAAACAGGAGAGTTGAGGCTTGCAGAAGTGGAGAAAGCAGTAAAACAGTTAAAGAATAATAAGGCACCAGGGGAGGATGGTTTATTTCCGGAAATGTTTAAAGTGGAGGGGGATAGATTAATAATGATCTTGACCAAGCTATTCAATAAGATATGGGTGACGGGGTTACTACCATCAGTTTGGAAGAATGGTGTAATTGTTAAAGTTCCGAAGAAGGGAGACCTGAGTGAATGTGGTAATTGGAGGGGAATCTCTGTCACCGATAGCTTTGAAAGTTTTCAGTAGAGTGTTGTTAAATAGGTTGGAGCCGGTGGTTGAGGGTATTATGAGGGATGAACAGGCTGGTTTTAGAAAGGGACGTGGTTGCAATGATCATATCTTTATAGTTAGGCATTTGATGCAGCAAGTTAATGAAATGAGAGTACCGTTAAGTCTTTGTTTTGTTGATTTTGAAAAGGCTTTTGATAGTGTTTCGAGAGAGACTATGGGGAAGATCATGAGACATTATGGAATACCAGAGGAGTTTGTGAGGGTCATTATGAACATGCATGAGGACACATTTTGTAAAGTGATGGTTGATGGTTGTCCGAGTGATTCTTTTGAAGTCAAGTCCGGAGTAATTCAAGGTGGTGTTCTATCGCCTTTACTATTTATATTGGTCATTGATTACATTATGAAACGCGTTGGAACAGAAACCGGTGCAGGTATACTTTGGGGAGAGAACAGGAAACTTTTGGATTTAGATTATGCAGATGATACAGTTTTGATTTGTGATGGACCAGAAGAGTTGCAGAGAGTGTTGGACTGTTTGGTGAGTGAAGGTCGCAAGGTGGGTTTGGTTATTAATTGTGGAAAAACTGAAATAATCAATATGAATATGGAAAATGCGCAGGAATGTGTAATTAGAGGTATGGTTGTAAAGCAAGTTGATAGGTTTAAATATTTAGGTACTTATTTAGCCAAGGATTGTTCTTTGAACTTTGAATTCGAGGAAAGGTTAAAGAAGGCTAATCAGGCAATGGGAATGCTTAAAAATATTTGGAATAATAACAATTTTTCTGTGCATACAAAAATCAAACTTTATAAGGTAATGATTAGGAGTATCTTAATTTATGGACACGAGTCTTGGTACAGCACAGTGACTATGGAAAATAAATTCCTGGTGTTTGAAAATAAAGCACTTAGAAGAATATTAGGAGTTAAGTGGTGGGAAAGGATACCAAATAGTAGAATTAGAGAAATAACGGGAGTGCAGCCGATCGATGAATATGTTAGATTCTCACGATGGAAGTGGCTAGGACATGTGTATAGGAGACAGGGAATAGTACAAGGTACACCAGGGTGGGTGGCACTTGGTAGGAGAGGTAGAGGAAGGCCAAAAGAGACGTGGGTGAGGACAATGAGACGGGAAGTTGGAGATGAGTGTTGGGGAGATCTTGAGGAGTTAGCACAAGATAGGATGTGGTGGCGTGAGTTCATCGAGGCCCTATGCATCCCCGAGGGTGCCACAGGAAATGATTGATTGATTGACACTTGCTTCTAGACGATTTTACTTAACATAGGAAAGAGGCCTCAAGACAATTTTTCTCAAGTTGTTTCGTATCCGATATGACAGAGGAGAGTGAGCTGGAGAGAAGGCAACTTGATGACGGAGGACAGGATGACATGGAGTGATTCGTTTGTGGACACCCCTTCCGATATTAAGGCGTCTGACTATAATGACAGACAGACACACAGATAAGCAGGTCGGTAGGTAGGTAGGTAGGTAGGCATGTAGGTAGGTACATATAGACAGACAGAGACAGAGGTTCACTTTCCTTCGTGTCACCTCTTTATTCAGTCTTCCTCTTTCCTTGATAACCACTGTTACCATTTATCATCATTCATCTTCCACTCCACTACCAATAATTACCCCGGCAGCTGTGGAGGCAATGGGAAATGATAATATAATAGAAATAATATGGAGTGGAGGCTGACTAAAGTGTGAGAGACTGACGAGAAGAGTGGGGTAGAGAGAGCTGAAGTGGAAGGGGAGATCAGGAGCAGGGTAGAGAGAAGAGGCAGGGGAGTGTATGAGGTAATATGGGGTGTTGTGGGAAGGGGGTTGTTACTGAGTATGATAAGAATACCTGGAGGTTATTTGTGAAGACCCTCTCACAGGATGCGGAATTAGACAATAGATAACCCGAAGTGCACAAATATATGAGACATCAGTGTAATGTTAGACAGAATGGAAACATGGATGAAAGAATGAATGAATGGATGGATGGATGAATGGATGGATAGGCAGACAGACAGACAGACAGATAAATATATAGATAGACAGATAGATAAACAGACAGACAGACAGCTAGGTAAGTAGACAGACAAAACACTGCAATGCTTGTGAACCCGGCCCCGCCAATTACCAGTGCCAATTTACCATTTATGAATACTGTTCACTGCACTCCTCCCTCCATGTTCTCTTTTCTTCTCTTTTTCCTGCTGATTTATTCATTTCCGCTGTTTTTCCTCGTTCTTCTTCCTTATGTTATTTAACTGACAGATAGAGAAGCAAGTAGGTAGATAGACAGGGAGGTAGATAAGCATGTAGATAAAAACATACATACAGTGTTCTAAAAAAAAAAAAAGTATGAAACCGGAGGATGAAATTCTTGAGCAAATTTTAAGTAATAAATGCTATAAAAACATGGGTCTAATTCTCAACGGTTATAGATCTACAATTACTGTTTTATGGGTGAATTTTGGGGAAGACCATTTTGAGAAGACAAGTGTTGGATGCAAGAGTGTGGAGAGGGTGGGGGAATGGAGTCTCGGACCATCACTTAGTGATGGCCAAGGTAGAGCTGCAGAGAAAGTGGTTGAGGAGACGAAGGGGAAGACAGGAGGAAGCAACTCCTGTAAGAAGAGTGGAGAAATTGCAAGATAGTGAGAAAATGACAGAGTATAAGAGCATAGTGGAAGAATGATTGGGAAGGTATGAGCTAGAGCAGATGGAAGGGGTGGAAGACGTATGTAAGATATTCACGGAAAAGATAGGCGCAGCGTGTGAGGTGGTTTGTGGAGTGAGGAGGAGATGCAAGGGTGTGCAAGGGACAGCATGGTGGAATGATGAGGTGAAACGAGCTGTGAAACACAAAAGAAGAAGGCATATAGTGAATGGTTAGCGAGTAGAGGTAGGGGAGAAGATGAGAGAGAGAAGAGAGAGGTATATGTGAGCAGGAGAAGGGAGGTTAAGAGACTGGTGAAGTAATAAGAAAGTGGATGAAGAGTTTGGGAGGAATCTGAGTGTGAAATGGAGGGAGAGTAAGAAATTGTTTTGGAAGGAGGTAAAGAAAGTAAGGCAGTGTGGAAGGGGAAAGAGTAAAGGAGTGAAACATAGGAATAATAGATTGTTGGTGGAGAAGAGAGAGAAACTGAGGAGATGGAAGGAGCACTTTGAGGATTTGTTGAATGTAGAGTGAGAGCAGTGCGAGTATAAGTGGTTGGGGAATGGCTGGGAGAAGAAGAGATGAGAGGAGGGAGGAAGAGATCCGTAGGGCGGAAGTAGTGGAAGCGACGAAGAAGATTAAGTTGGGAAAGGCCCCAGGAATTGATGGAGTGTGTGGTGAAATGCTTAGGTATGGGGGTGAGATTGTTGTGGAGTGAATATGGAAGTTGTGTAGATTGGCTTGGGAAGAGGGAAGGGTTCCAGAGGACTGGAAATCAGGTATAATTGTTCCTTTATACAAAGGAAAAGGGGAGAGACAAGTATGTGGTAACCACAGGGGCATTTGCCTACTTAGTGTGACTGGTAAAATATATGGTAGAATATTCATTGATAGGGTTAGGCATATGACAGAGGAGCTACTTGGAGAAGAACAAGGGGGATTTAGGAAGGGAAAAGAGTGTGTAGATCAGATATTTGTTCTAAGATGTTTAGTGGAGAAGTATCTAGAGAAGGGAAGGAAAGTGTATGCTGCCTTCATGGACTTGGAGAAAGCTTATGACAGAATAGATAGGCAAGGTATGTGGAAGGTATTAAGAATATATGGAGTGGAGGAGAAATTGTTGAGTGCTGTGAAGAATATGTACGAGGGAGCTATGGCTACGGTGCGAGTGGATGGTAAGCTGAGTGAGTTCTTTGATCTCAATGTGGGACTGAAACAGGGTTGTGTGATGTCTCCATGGCTGTTTAATATATACATGGATGGGGTTGTAAAGGAGGTGCAGGGTAGGGCAGTGGATGTGGGGTGGCTCTAATGAATGAGGGTGAGATTTGGAAGCTTCCGGTGTTGCTGTTTGCTGATGATACAGTACTGTTGAGTGAAGATGAATGGGAGTTGCAAGGTTTGGTGAATGAATTTGGGACAGTGTGTAGGAGGAGGAAGCTGAAAGTTAATGTAAACAAAAGTAAAGTTATGGTGTTTGAGAGGAATGAAGTCACAGAGTGTGCAGTGAGGATGGATGGTGAGGATATGGAGAATGTGAGTGCATTCAAGTACTTGGGTAGTGTGATGAGTAAGGATGGAACTTTGGGGGATGAAGTGCGTGAAAGGGTACAGCAGGGAAGGAAGGTTGTTGGTACACTGAAAGCAGTGATGAGAAATAGGGAGGTGAGTATGGAAGTTAAGAAGTCACTGCATGATAGTATTGTGATCCCTACCCTGACGTATGGAAGCGAGGCATGGACCTTGCAAGAGGGGAACAAGTCAAGAGTGAGAGCAGTGGAAATGAGTTACCTGAGAGGAGCATGTGGAGTGACGTGGAGGGACAGGTTGACGAATGAAGAAGTGAAGGAACGCTGTGGGGTGGATGTGGATGTGGTTGAGAAGATTAGGAGAAATACACTGAGGTGGTTTGAACATGTGAAGAGAATGGAGAAAGAAAGACTGGCTAAGAGGGTGTATGTAGGTGAGGTGGAGGGAGGGAGAGGGAGAGGTAGACCGAGGATAAGGTGGAGGGATGGAATTGAGAGGTATATGAGGGAGGGCGGGGTGAGTTGGGGTGAGGGTAGTCAAATGGTGGGTGACAGAGCGACTTGGAGGCGTTTTGTCTGCGGCCACCCTTTGCGGGATTAGGGCGTCGGGCTATAGATAGATAGAGATAGACCATTTTGGCTCTTAAAGGTACGGAATCTGTCTCAGTGGTAGTGGAATTGTTGTGGCCAGTGCCAGGAACTCAGTGCTGGAGAAAGAACGCAAGGAGAGGGGAGAGAATGGAAAGGAGTGAAGAAGGGAAACTTCAAGACAGAAAAAAGAAAGGAAGAGGGGAGACGAGCAGAGGGACTGAAATGAAAATCGGCGAAGTGGAAACATCGAAACACGGAGGAAAAGGATGATGAAGTAAGGATAAGAGATAAGAGAGAGAGAGCCAGGAGAGCGAGAACGGTGTATGGGGGGCATGGAATGAACGTTAACGAAGGAAATACAAAAGAAGACACATATGATAAGTGAAGAATGAAAGAGTGAATAATAGAGGCTTGAAATCATGAAGTTAGAAAGTCAAAGATGATGACTGCTCAAAACATTACAAGTGCACTATTAAAATGCTAGATATATAAGGTTATGGGATGAGAAGACCTTAATTCAAACTTTTAGCAACACAGGTTCACAGACATGACTCATTCGTGGTGGTTATTACGCTGAAACTTATGTCGCACACATGCTCTCTAATAATGCCAAGATAAAGCATGTTCTGAAAGTGCAAGGCAAGGATAACCACACACACACACACACACACACACACACACACACACACAATATATATTAAAGATAAAAGAAAGCTTATATAATAAACAAGGGAATAGGAAGAAGAATAACAAACAGAGCCACGTTCTTCCAAAGAACTTGGTAAAAACTATACAGTGAATCCATTGTTGGATTCTTTTTCTTTCACAATTTACAGTTATCCTCTCTCTCTCTCTCTCTCTCTCTCTCTCTCTCTCTCTCTCTCTCTCTCTCTCTCTCTTTCTCTCTCTCTCTCTCTCTCTCTCGTCAGACATATCCCAATACATGGAAGGACCACTACTCAAATAACTGTATGAGTGCGATACTTCATTAAAGTCAAAGCTTATTAATAATAATAAAATAATAATAATAATAATAATAATAATAATAATAATAATAATAATAATATTAATAATAATAACAATAATAATAATAATAATAATAATAATAATAATAATAATAATAATAATAATAATAATAATAATAATAATAATAATAATAATAATAATAATAATAATATAATAATAATAATAATAATAATAATAATAATAATAATAATAATAATAATAATAATAATAATAATAATAATAATATTAATAATAATAATAATAATAATAATAATATTAATAATAATAATAATAATATTAATAATAATAATAATAATAATAATAATAATAATAATATTAATAATAATAATAATAATAATAATAATAATAATAATAATAATAATAATAATAATAATAATAATAATAATGATATTAATATTAATAATAATAATAATAAATAATATTAATAATTAAATAATAATATTAATAATAATAATAACTAATATTAATAATAATATGTGTATATCTATGTATATGTGTATATGTATGTGTATATATGTGTATGTGTAATATGTGTGTGTGTGTGTGTGTGTGCATGTGTGTGTGTGTGTGTGTGTGTGTGTGTGTGTGTGTGTGTGTGTGTGTGTGTGTGTGTGTGTGTGTGTGTGTGTGTGTGTGTGTGTGTGTGTGTGTGTGTGTGTGTGTGTGTGTGTGTGTGTGTGTGTGTGTGTGTGTGGTTGTGTGTGTGTGTGTGTGTGTGTGTGTGTGTGTGTGTGTGTGTGTGTGTGTGTGTGTGTGTGTGTGTGTGTGTGTGTGTGTGTGTTTGAAGTTGCACACCAGCAGTTCTCAACAAATTACAACAGTGCGCCTCTACACCAGCACAAACATTTCATCAAACGTTCACTACCACTCCGTCATATTGCCTCACACTGCTTTCCCTAACACTTAAGGCGCTGTCACTAGATTATAGTCATACTTCTCTCTGTCTATAAACGTTTGTACATCTCTGTCTATAAACGTTTGTACATCTGTCTATAAACGTTTGTACACCGCGATCTGAACACACTATCAAAAGTCCTGAAGTTGTAATTATTAAGAAAAAACAACTGATTCCATAACAACACTATATCTTTGGAGTGAAATAAGGTAAAAGATGCAGGATGGGAAGAAAAGATATAATGAGCGTCATTGGCGATCATTCCTATACCAACCAAAGGGGAACAGAGTGAGAGGGGAGGGGTACTGTGGGGAGAGGGAAGTGAGGGTTACTGTGGGGAGGAAGGAGGGGTACTGTGGGGAGGGGGAAGGGAGGGTAGAGGGAAGGATGGAGGGGAAAGGAAGGGTGATGGAGAAATGGAAGGAGGGGAAAGAAAAGGTGAAATGAGGGTGGGAGAGAAGGGGAAAGGAAGTGTGAAGGAGAAATGGAAGGAGAGGAAAGGAAGGGTGAAAGAGAGAGGGAAGGAGGGGAAAGAAAGGGTGAAGTGGGGAAGGCAGGAGGAGAAGGAATGGATGAAGATGGGGAAAGGAGGGTGTAGGAGGGCAGGAAGGAGGGGAAAGGAGGGTGTAGGAGGGCAGGAAGGAGGGGAATGGAAGGGTGAAGAAGGGAAGCAAGAAGGGAAAAGAAGGGTGAAGGAGAAAAGGAAGAAGGGTTCAGGAGAGTGATGGAGGGGAGGAAGATGGGGAAAGGAAGGGCGATGGTGAGATGTACGGAGGGGAAAGAAAGGATGAATGAGGGATGGAAGAAGGGGAAAGGAAGGGTGAAGGAGAAAAGGAAGGAGAGGAAAGGAAAGACATGTAGATGAGAAAAAGGGAAGCTCAAGGAGAAAAAAAGTAAGGAGAGGTAAACTAGATAAAAACTCAAAGGCAAAGGTAAACTATATAATGAGAAATTCTATAGGAAAATAAATATCTATTATTTAAATGTCAAAGAAGGGTTAGGAAAAAAGACTATGATAACCTTTAAGGATATCTGAACTGAAAAAATAACATAAGGAGAGACAAATGATGAAGAAAAGCAAAGGATGAAGAAAAAAAATGATGAATGGCAAGAGAGAGAGAGAGAGAGAGAGAGAGAGAGAGAGAGAGAGAGAGAGAGAGAGAGAGAGAGAGAGAGGATATTAAAAAAGAAGTGTGATCAAAGAAAAACGAGTGAAAAATGCACAAAATGAAAATAAGTTTGAGCACAAAGAATATGAAAGAAGCACTAGAAGGTGATAAGGGAGGACAAAGGAAAACCAGAAGAGGGTATGGATGACAAAGAACAATTATAAAGAAGGGAAAAGTGGAGATGAGCGAAAATGATAATATACGAAAATCAGCCTAAACAAAAGATGTGAGCAATGAAAGGATAACGATGCAAGGAGAAAGAATTAAAAAAAAAGAGCAACAAGAGGAGAGAAAGTAGATAAAAAGGAAATAATGAAGCAGAGACAGAGGGAAAAGAAACAGGCATTAACACAAAAGAATAACGAGAATAAAAATGGAAGGACACTGTATTAAAACAAAAAAAACAAAAAAAGCAACAGAAAACGAGACAGTAAGGGCCCCCGCCCAAAAAAAAGGAGAGGAAAAACTATCAGAATAAAAGGAAATTAAAAAAACACCAAGGATAAAACGCTAATAATGAAACGAAAGAAAGAATGGGCAAAACAAGAGATGAGAGAACCAGACAAGTACAGTACTGCAAAATGGGCAAAATACTGACGTAAAAAAACAAATGCTTTAAACCGAGAACAATTACAGACAAAATATAAAGAAAAAGCAACCTACAAAAACAAATGAAAAAAGGAAGAGGGGAAGAAAAGGCAGCCACAGAAGGAAGTATAAAGGAAGTGAAAGATAAAACTGTGAGCAAAAAAGCAGTAAAACCGTGAAAAAATATATACAGTAAAAGAGAAGGTCTGCTATAGCCCGCGGCACAAGAGTACAAAAAAGGCTGATGAGGCACCTGACCAAAGGATTCTGGCCCTGCTGGCCAGGCCGGATGAGCAGTGTGTGAGTGAAGCTATAGAGAGAGAGAGAGATGGGGGGTGGGTGATGAAGGGGGAGGAAAGGGAAGGAGGAGAGATAGGAGGAAGAAAGAGATAGAAGGGAAGAACAAAGGAAAAGGGAAGATAAAATACAGCGGAAGAGGACCACGCACACACACACACACACACACACACACACACACACCACTGTACTTCACGTCCGCCAGCTCAGACCTGCATCAGCCACCATACACACATTTATCTGAGTGGTCCTTCCATGGGCTGACAGTTTTGAAAGGTGTGTGTGTGTGTGTGTGTGTGTGTGTGTGTGTGTGTGTGTGTGTGTGTGTGTGTGTGTGTGTGTGTGTGTGTGTGTGTGTGTGTGTGTGTGTGTGTGTGTGTGTGTGTGTGTGTGTGTGTGTGTGTGTGTGTGTGTGTGTGTGTGTGTGTGTGTGTGTGTGTGTGTGTGTGTGTGTGTGTGTGTGTGTGTGTGGTGAATGAACGCCGTGCATAGGGGGCATCCATTTGCACTGAGTGGACCGCAAGTTGATGCCAGAATTACGACAGTCCTCCCACAACAGTCTTTTACCATTTTCAGTCGAGCTTCTTTTCTTATAATCGTAGCCCTGGTGGTGTCCACGTGTCACTATATCAGTCACTATAGGTCGTTTATTTTCACTTGATGGAACCCGGTTACTCTCATAGACTGAATACTAAGTCGTGGTTGCACAAAATTCGATGAGCCTTTGTTCTGAGGTGGAAATGAGTCTCCTTGGTCACTAGTCGATTCCGCCCTTCAATCTCACTTCATTTGATCATCAACTGAGCTAAAAAGGGGTTAGGAATCTTTGTCAGATAAAAAATAAATAATTACCATCTCTCACGCCATATATCAATCAACCCCGTCCGTTATTATCTACCGCACCACTCTATTAGTAGTTACGATACTCACGCTGCCTCGCACTCCACTGATAATACGGTCTTATTCTGCTACTAATAACAAGTCTCACATATACCACTTTTCGTTACACTGTTAGCACCATTCTTACCAACATAAACCATGCCACTTTCATTTCCACCACTCAAACCACCTCTCATTAATACCCTGTCTTCATTTTACCGCTAATACAGTATTACGGAAACAACATTCTTTGGGCAACTTAAACTATTTTCCACTTCATGCCTCATTCCATTATGCTCACCACTAACACCTGTTTCTAACAAACTCTACATTTACCGCATCACTAACAGCAGATTTCACTTACCAGATTTCATTTTGTCAATAGCGATACAGGTCAAACCACCTCTTTCACATTGACGGCACCTCACTGTTCAATACCATTTGTCATTATATCACAAACCCACCACTTCATACTGCACCGCTTGTTCCACCACTAACATAATCATACATGCCACTCACAAACACCACATTATTACAATACACTCATTACCCTTGTCACAAACGCCACTAACATCACCTATCAGTTTCATTACCAAAGCCAACCTCACATTACAAACATGAAAACTACCTTATAAAAACAAGAGGAACGTGACTATGAATTACCAGTACCTAACCCCCTCTTCCCTGTACCCAAATTTTGACCAACTCTTCGAGCTTATGTCTTCTGGAATCAGTTATAACTAATAAATAGCCAGGTTTGGATCAGCTTAACAGAATGGAAAATTTTTGAGGCAGCCATGAACGTCACATTTCAGTCATATGTTACGAACGCGGGTGAAAATGTGGAAAATATGTTAATGCACTTGTTAACGGACTGTCAGTCGTGAGGCTATTCCCAGCTGGGATTTAAAAAGGTCACCCCTCGACCCATTCTCCACTACTGTACCCCTTCTGCACCACTTCCATAATGCCTACATGGGTTCTTGAAGACTTACTTATATCACAGGTAAGTAAATGTACACTATGACATCTGGCGTATGAAGTTTGGTAGGGTTAGCCTACGGCAACAGAGACATAAATTGCCCTGTAATTCCAACGGCATAGAAAATGAGAAGACCATACCTGTGACTTCCTTTATACCTTCATTAATATTGGGACAGAGATCATAGCGTCTTATTATAGATATCCTCACCCAATGTTTACACGGGGAACAAGGGTTAATGTGCTGATAATGGTGATAATAATGATACGTCACACCCTTCTTATCTTCCATCACATTCACTCCCTCCTATCCTGCAACCCTCTTCCCTCTACCCCCTACACTCCCTTCCCACTGCACCCTCAGCCACCACCCTACAGCCAATATTGTTATCAGAATGGTCTCCTGCACGCCAGCCCCGCACCTTCCTCACTCAACACCTGCCCTCTCTACTAACCTCTCCTCCTCTCTCTTCGTTCTCTCCCTTCGTCCTCTCCTTTCCTCCCCTCTCTTTCTTCTGTCCCTTTGTTCACTCCTATCTTCTCCCCTCTTTCTTGTACGTCTCATTACGTTCTTTCATTTCACTCGCTCTCCACTTTGCTTTACTAACATCGTCCTCTCACTTTCCTCCAGTCTTCTCCATTCATAGCATGTAGTCTGCACATTTTTTCACTTCCGCCCCCCCTTATCATCCTTTTATGAAGTCAATATTCCTAAATTTCCTTCCATCGTACCCTTCATCTGCCTTTACAGAATTACGAAGCAAGTTTTACTCACTTGAACTATTCCCAGTTGTTATTATATTCTTTAATTCACTCTCATTTTCTCCGATTCCATCTTTCTGTTTCCTTACCATTTTCTTCGTATCACCCATTAAGCACTTACACTTTGTACAACGATTCCCTGTATTTTCCCACTTCCACTTCTCTCGTTATGTATTTTTTTTTGGGGGGCACCTTTTATAGTGATCTAAACCCTCTTACATGACATATACACCTACATATATATATATATATATATATATATATATATATATATATATATATATATATATATTCTGGTAAGTTATTTGTAGGGTGAGAGGTGCTTGTAAGTGTAATTGTAGTGTTGGAGTGGCTTTGGATTTGTGTACAGTCTGTGGACCAAGTGTAATCCCATTGCTGGCTTCGACAAATTAAGCATACTTATTAAGCGACACTGGGTCAACCACAGCTTATATGACCATCATAATGCAGAATTACTTGTGTGGGTGAACACTCCAAAGTTATATATATATATATATATATATATATATATATATATATATATATATATATATATATATATAAATATATATATATTGACGTAGCACTGTCATTCCCTCCAGTTTAATATGACGACACTTTTTATATTATAGTTTCTCTTCTCAAATTACTTTCATTATCACCTTTCTTTCATTTTCTTGTTCTATTCCTTCCTTTTTTTTTTCGATGAAATTTGTTTCAATGTACCTGCTTCACGTTCACTTGTAATGTCCTTTGATGGTTTGACTCTCTTTTTCTCTTTCCCTTTCTTTTTTTCTTCCTCCATCCCCGTCCTACGAGTATTCTAGCGGATTTTCTTATTCTTGTTCCTCCGTTGTTCTGTGGAAATGGGTCTGGTCGAGAGAGAGAGAGAGAGAGAGAGAGAGAGAGAGAGAGAGAGAGAGAGAGAGAGAGAGAGAGAGAGAGAGAGAGAGAGGAGGGAGGAAAACAACGGGGGATGGAAAAGGTAAGTCGATCTCACTAAGGCGAACTGAAGTTCATTAAGGGGCCTAATGAACTCTCGACTTCTTAATTACCTCTCTCTCTCTCTCTCTCTCTCTCTCTCGCAATAAGAGTTAACCAGTTTTCCACACAATAAAGGTGGCTGATAACTAATATAATTATCTTGGGGGGGCGTCACACCAAGACCCATTTCTTGTGCCCTTATGACGTTACGCTGCATCTTCTTCTTGGCGATTTATTTTGCATAGGTCACCTCAGTATTTCCTTGAATGCTGAGTGGACAGATGTGTGTCTCATTTCACTGATCACTTCCCCCACTATCGTGTTCCCTCCGCTTTCCTGGCTTTCTGTACCCTACCTCTCCCTACCTGTGGGTCTGAAAAGAGGTTCGATGATGATGATGAAGCTGATATATGGTATGTTTACCTATACTCTCATCCCACATATTACTACCATGCCACATACACAAATCTATGAAGCGAGCGGTGGTAGAGTTCCCTTTGACCAGCAGAGAGAGTCGTGGAATTTTGACAGGTACGGATAACAGTGTATGGATTTCTCCAAGCGTCATGACTGCTCTGAACTGAATATATAAATAAATAAATACATTAATTAATTAATATATAAAATTATAATACAGGCTTCCTAACAGAAAATTAAAAAGGCGTGAACTTTACTTCCTCGCTACCCTCCACATCTGCCATAAACAATTTCCCTCTGACGTAAGTGGTTAGCATAAGCTGAAGTGAGATAACGATAGTGTTCATTTTTGTGCTGAATAAAATAATATTAAACCACTCAAGATTCCTGCACCTGAAAATGCATCATCAATATTTTGGGGGCTTGAATGGTGAGTGAATGAGTGTATGGCCCACTTAATATAGTAACTTTTGGAGTTTGGATAGTTCTCTTTCTAACTTTTTTTCCTTGCCTCTGGACCCTTTCTCTGCTCCCGTCCAAGGGTGCCGGGACAAGAAATGTGGAGGAATAATAATAATAATAATCCATCCATTATCCATCGCTCCAATCTACATTTTGCCCCATAGGAGCATGGGAGCCCAGGGCTAGAGCAGTTAAGTCCCGACATTTAAGATGAGTGAAATAACAATAATAATAATAATCCATCCATTATCCATCATCCAATCCTACATTGCCCCATGAGGAGCATGCAGGAGCCTGGGGCTAGGCAGTTGGTCCCGACATCTAAGATGAGTGAAATAATAATAATTATTATTATTATTATTATTATTATTATTATAATAATAATAATAATAATAATAACATTAATAATTATTATTATTATTATTATTATTATAGTAATAATAACAGTAATAATAATAATAATAATAATAATAATAATAATAGTAGTAGTAGTAGTAGTAGTAGTAGTAGTCGTAATAATAATAATAATAATAATAATAATAATAATAGTAGTAGTAGTAGTAGTAGTAGTAGTAGTAGTAATAATAATAATAATAATAATAATAATAATAATAATAATAATAATAATAATAATAATAATAATAATAATAACAGCAACGATAATGATAATGATGTTAAAGATGATGATGATGGTATGTTTTCATCCGTATTTAGTGGCATACTTGTATACACAAATGGCACAAAAAGTAATGACACTCATATTAAATTAGCAATGAGCACACCATCTGTTGAAATAGCTGAATTTACTAACCTCTTGCAGCAACAACAACAGAGCAGAGGCCAAGAGTTGAGAATTACGAAAGGTGTGTGTGTGTGTGTGTGTGTGTGTGTGTGTGTGTGTGTGTGTGAAAACATGTGTTACTGTGACCTATAATCATCATGGTTTCTATGCACTCATGTTCAGGTATATGTTTTGCAGCTGTGTGTATATCCCACTCACATCCTTTGTATCATTATATTCTGCTACTGACTAATGACTTTATTCAACTGCAGGAAAACACTTGGGTCTAAATGGGTTCGTTGTGTGTGCTGGTGAAGGACAAAAGTAAATTCACGCAGGAGTGGGGAAAACGAGAGAAATGGAAGATATAACAGAAACGAAGTAACACAGGAAAAGAAAATCAGTAAAGGAGGGAACTGGAAGGATGGCGACAAGTAGGAGTGGAACAGCAAAGCGACTGATATGAAATAAAAGGGTTAATTAAAACAAAAAATAAGTACAGTATGGGAATCTACGAGGAAATGTGTGAAATTAAGTAGTATATAGAGAGGCACTGAAAGAGGTAAAGATAATAATAATAAAATGAATGAAACTGAATGAAATGGGAAAGCTGAGGAATGAAAGGTAAACTGAATTAATAAGATAAAGTACAGGAGAGAGGAGAACAGGAGGGAAGAAGTGCAAAAATATAAAGAAAGTAAAATAGCTTTAGAGTGTAATTATAGGAGAGAAACTAAAAGAAAAAGCTAGCAAGAGAAGAGATAATGACAGAGTAAGACATTCAGACAAAAAAAGGCTATAAGTTATTGTTATATGAAGGTATGAAAAAAAGTAAAGGAGAGTTTAAGGAAAATTATAAGGGGTGAATTCTTGGCAAGCAAGTGAATGGTTCATGTCTCACGCGAACACACACATTACATGTTTTTATCAGTATTATCTCACGCAAAGTTCAGGGGTAATTGTCACAGCTGGAGAGAGAGAGAGAGAGAGAGAGAGAGAGAGTGTGTGTGAGTGAGAGAGAGGAAAACAAACAAAAAAAACTGTTTATCCCAAGCCAAAGCAGGTGTTCGAGGCCTGGAAAAAGGGAGAGAGAAAAAGTCAAGACTAAGCATGAAAGGAGTGGAGGAAGATGGGTAAAGGGGAGAGAGGAGGAAAATGGATAAAAGGAGGAAAGGAGAACGGATAAAGGGAGGAGAGGAGGAACATGGATAATGAGCAGAGAGGAGGAACAAGGATAAATGAAGAAGGAAAATCAATGAGGGAAGGGACTGCGCTGACAGCCTTTAGTTAAGGTTCTCACTCGCCTCATATCATCTTTTCTTCTTCCTTTGTCTTCCACCATTCACCTCTCCTCCTCCCTATCACTTTCTTCCTTCACCATCACTCCCCCTCCCTATCACTTTCTTCCTTCACCATCACTCCTCCTCCCCATCACTTTCTTCCTTCACCATCACTCCCCCTCCCTATCACTTTCTTCCTTCACCATCTCTCCTGCCGCTATCACTTTCGTCCTTCACCATGTCTCCCCTTCCGCACCCCCATCTTGCCTCTTCACCTTTCGTCTTCTACAAAAACTGGTCAGCGAGGTCAGAGGTCACGTCTAGGAATTCAATTTTTTCATTATTTTCCCTTTCTCTTTAATTTCACATTAGTCTCTCTCTCTCTCTCTCTCTCTCTCTCTCTGCGATGGGATTTTATTTCTTTCATTTTTCTTGTTGGCACCAAATGCTTTTATTGAGCTTAGAAAAAACCTCTGAAGTGAAGGAGGGTAAATATATGTTAATTGGCTGGCTGAGTGTGGCACGTCATCTGACCAGGTGAATGAAAATGACACCCCTCCAACAAAAACAAAAAAAAAATATATAAAAAAAATCTGAAAACATATTTGTGTAGACTGAGCGAAAGAGAGCCATGGGTACGTTTGGAGTGGAAGAGTTGCCCCAGGGGAGAGAGAGAGAGAGAGAGAGAGAGAGAGAAACTATAAGATACAGCCTTGAACACTGGCCAACTAACATCATACACGACCACAAATTACATTAAATTTCTTCAGCAGTTAACTGAACGGCAATAATAATGTAAAAAATATAAATAAATGACCTGCAATAAACTGTGCACTGATGGAGATGTGAAGAATGGAGGAGAATAATGAATGGGTCCAATTAAAAATATATATGAAATTTAATTGGTGATTTGATGGGTGGATGGATGGCAGGGAGAAGACTGAGGAGGAAAAGGAAGAGAAAACCGAGGCAGAGTGGAAGGAAGGAGTAAGAGGAAAAAAAGGAAGAGGAGAAAAGTGAGGCTAATAGTAGAAGGATGAGGGATAAAAGACACGAGAGAGAGAGAGAGAGAGAGAGAGAGAGAGAGAGAGAGAGAGAGAGAGGAAGGTGGTGGTGGTGATTCTCCCTCGCACCCCTAGCTCTTCCTCCAAAGCTTCCTTTCGTTAAAGAAAGAAAAAAAAAAGTCAGCAAACAAGCTGGCTTTTGTGGCCTTGGTGTCGTTCTTGGTCTTCCACGTGGGTAAGCCTGTGACGCCCTGAAATCAGCTGACTGGGCCAGATCAGCTGATTACCACAACACCTGACTCCCTCACTCCTCTCATATTTCTCTCACGCACGGATGAGTTTCTTTTATATTCTTCTGTCCCTTCCACCACATGGAGTCAATGGAGAGTGAGAGATTAAGACAGTGTTTGGGAGTATGGAAGGAGGAGAGGAATGTCAGAAAACAGGGTGAAGAGATAAGACAGGAGAGTGTATTTCTTGAGTACCGGTATCAGTCATTTGGTGCACTGCCTGACCGAACCTTACCTTCAAGGGGAGAGTGATAGCCAACATTAACCCTTACCCAGTTTGGCGAAGTATGAACGTGGAAAGGGTGTCGATAGCAAGAGAGATGCATGTGAAAGGTGAAATGCTGTACTAGCCGTGTGTGTGTGTGTGTGTGTGTGTGTGTGTGTGTGTGTGTGTGTGTGTGTGTGTGTGTGTGTGTGTGTGTGTGTGTGTGTGTGTGTGTGTGTGTGTGTGTGTGTGAGAGAGAGAGAGAGAGAGAGAGAGAGAGAGAGAGAGAGAGTACCATAAGACAGCGAGAGATCACCGTAAAATTAGGATACACTCCCTAACAATCACCTGGGAAGATAATCAGACTTTTTACCCTTCCTTCCAGCCGTCCTTCTCTCCAGCCCTGAAGATGATACGTGGAGGGAAGAGAAGAAAAGAGATGGGAGAGAAAAGTAAACAATCGAATGGAAAGTTATTGACAGGAAGAATGACGGAAAGAGAGAGGATGAATGGTGGAAGACAATGGTAAGAAGGGAAGCTCACGAAGGAACAGGAAAAAGAAGAAAGATTACCAAAAACAGGGAAAGGGTAAGGAATTAAGAAATAAAGGTAACAGAGGATGAAGTTAAGAACATAAAAGAACAGCAAAAAATATACGAGATACAATGGCATAAAAAGTGTCAGAACACAGACAGAAGCGAAAAATCATGACAATAAAGAAGGGGAAGTGAGGTGGGCAGAAAGGGAAAAGTAATAAAGAATATATACCCTACTGTACGAATATACTTGTTTGTACGTAACCATAAACGGTATATTGAGGAAACCGAAATAATACAGATCAGGGAGATAATTACGAAGATGTATTAAAAACTAGAGTTAACGATGCACAAAAGCCAGTCGAGAAAAAGTAGGATAAAAGTGAAAAAAAAAAAGTGCGCACAAATCATAATCTACAAATCTAGGTCGAAAAATAGTGAAAATAATAACTAAAAAACATTAAGAGATATATCTGATTCACTCGACTATTTCATTCTGCTTCTCTCTTCCTCCCCAGTCACCCTACTTTAATGATTGTGTGTGTGTGTGTGTGTGTGTGTGTGTGTGTGTGTGTGTGTGTTGAATGCTTCTATTCAACTAATATAAAGCTGAGTTTCATTCAAATTTTACTTTGTTTTCTGTGTCGTTAGTCTATTTTTGTATCATTAGCAAACATATAATTCATCATTCAATGTCGTCTCTTAAAACTTTATTTCTATCTTTATCTTGTGGTGCTTTATTTGCTGTTCACGTCGTCCACATCCTGTGTATTGGTGTGTATTTGCGTCATTACCCTTCGTTAGTGTTGGTGCAGTGGTGGCGGTGTGGTAATGGCAGTGTGTGACAGTGACATATACCTGTGGCACATTACCCTCTTATACCGTCAGGTCCGTTTTATACCGCCTACCTACCCTCGTCTCCACCCTCCCCTCCCCTCCCCCTCCACAAATGTACAATCAGCAAAGTCCTTTCGCCTATCGTGCTCTTCTCTCCATGCACTCTGAAAAGCAGTATGCAAATTCTGTTACTTTCCTCCCTCTGAATTAGAAACCTGTTTGCTTAATTCTAATACCCCAGAATTTACCACACGCCCAAAGTAAAATACAGTATTTCCTGAAATAACCTATAAAGTCCACTAAATCCTAACCAATTAAATTGTACCACGGTCACCTGACGATGTTTAGAACCAACCACAATTGCTGAAGTCTCCTGCAACATGCAGAGTACTAAAATTAACCCATCATCCCCAAGAAAAATATGTCACTGCACTACGCTGGGCGAGAAGACTGGCCAGGAGAAATTATGCACGTGGTGTCGAACCTCATCAATGGACATGGTTAATGGGGCGGAGTAATACGGCGTCTGAGTATGCCAGAGCCAATGGCGAGCCACTAATAAACAAAATTCTCTGCAAAACTCAGACTAACTAGCAGAAGACTGGTACATCAATTGATAACTACCGATGTTCAATAAGACCGCACCAGGGGAGGCCAGTCAATGATAACGGGTTGGGCGTTAGGAAACACTATTTACAACCACCAGTATCATTTCAGAACCAGAATTGCACAAAATATACCCCATTAACTCAGTTCATTGTACGACTTCAGAGATTCACAAAGCTTGAAATTATTCAGAGCTGTGCATCCATTATCAGGTGAATCATGTAATAATGATGGTGTCAGTGGTGTTGGTAAGTGGAGGGTGGAGTGTGAGGCTCAGGCGGGAATTACTCTTATTATCCACTACACAACCGTACCGGGGTGTGAGGGAGGGATGGCGAGGAGAGAGGGGGAGGGAGGGAGGAAGGAGAGAGAAGAGAGGGCCAAGTGGCTGCCAAAGAAATACAAGACCGATGTGATTTCAGTTTGGCCACTCTTGGTGCTGATGCTAGCCGTCTCACAAGCCGATGACACTAAAGATTTTATAGCAGCTACCACTAAACACCTTTACTGAACTGTGGGAGACTCCAAACATCCACAAGACTGAACCTCTTCTTGATTAACTGACGATAGATGATGTATGTATGTATGTAAACCTTAAGAACAGGGGACAGAGATGGAGAGAAGGGGATGGAGCGAATGAGGAGAGGGAAGTAAGAGGTTTATAGCATAATTATGCAGGAAAACCAAAATGAATGCAGGAAAACTGAGGGAGAATGTAGAGAAACACTAAGAGGTAAAATAAAGGATGGAGGGAGTGGAGGTAAGGGAGGGCAGTTCATGGCCGCATCTCAGCTAACTTTCCATTAAAAAAAAAAAAAAAAAGATTCACCATAATTTTTGTGTCGCCTTCTCAACGGCTGCACGCTCATAAGGGGTTGACAGGGGAGGTCTGGGGGACTGGTGGTGGGAAGGTGGAGAGTGGGATGGACAGGGGTAGGTGGTGGAAGGGGGATACTGATAGGGAGGATGGTGGGAAGGGGGGTTATTGATAGGGGGGGTGGTATAGGAAGGGGGTACTGACAGGGGGATGTGGTAAGAAGGTGCTATTGACAAGGGAAAGTGTGAGATAGGAGATACTGACAGGGAAAGGTGGCAGGAAAGAGATATTTACAGGGAAAGGTGGTAGAAGGAGATACTGACAGGGGAAGGTGGTAGAAGGAGATATTGACAGAGGGATGTGGCAGGCAGGAGATATTGACAGGGGAAGGTGACAGATAGGAGATATTGATAGGGGGAGGTGAAAGGAAGGAGATTCTGACAGGGAGAGTTGGTGGGAATGGAATATTGATAAGGGAGGTGGTGTTAAGGGGGGGCACTGACAGGGGGAGGTGGTAGAAAGGAAGTACTGACAGGAGGTGGTGGTAGGAGGGAGAGTATTGACAGGGGAAGGTGGTAGGAGGGGGATATTGATTTGAGGAGGTGGTAGGAAGGGGGTACTGACAGGGGGAGTTGGTAGCAAGGGGCTGTTGACAGGAGGTGGTGATGGGAGGGGCGAAAGAATAAGGGACGATTGTGGGGAGAGGGGACGATGGACAAGGGAGATTGGGTGGCTGGAGGGGGCACTCTGATGAAACGAACAGGAAGCAACGATTAACAAATGAGAAATGAGAGACAAATAAAAAATATACACACTGACGGAAAAATGGGAGAGTCATGACAGATGAATCACACAAACTACACACCACCCTTCCCTCACTCCTCAATTAATAAAATGTTTAAGAAAGAACGTGGGTATTGATGACAGATGGAACACGCAAAAAGGCAGACACTGACAGGCGAGAGAGGAGTGGAGGAGAGGCGAGGGTAAATAAGTAAAAGAAAGAAAGTATCCTTGAACGGTCACTGGGGAACCGAGAGGAATGATAAAATAACATAATAAGAATCTCTCTCTCTCTCTCTCTCTCTCTCTCTCTCAGTATAATTACGGTACACTGCTTGCACACAAAAATGCACTTACAATTTCCTCACACACTTTACGATCAAAAAATGTCTCCGCTTCCTGACTCAAAGACAAAGACACTCCACAAAGGATCTAATCAAAATAATAATCAGTAACACAACAATTCATTACAAGACAAGAGCCTCAGCCAACAATCCCTTCCTTCTGAATTACTGGTTGTTAGTTCTTACATCCACGACACCATCACCACCCAAAACTAATAACAATAATAATAATAATAATGACGATGATAATAATAATAATAATAATGAAAATAATAATAGTAATAATAATAATAATGATAACAGAAGTAGAAGCAGTCGTTGTTGTTAGCGTTTGCGATTAATACTGAATGGATGGGGTGGGGTTAGAAAAAGAAAATGCAAGAGGAAGGAAATGCAAGGAGAAGAAGAAGAGAAGAGGAAAATAGACGAGGGAGAAGAAAGAGTGAAAAAATATAACAGTACAGGAAAAGGAAGACAAGGGAAAGAAAGTTAAAGGGAAAGAAGAAGCGGGAGGAAAGAGAGAGATGAAAGGAATGTGTGAAGAAAAGGAAAAAGAAGTGGAGATAAATGGAAATAAAAATGAAGTTAAAGAAGAGAAGAAAACTCAAACATCAAAACCCAATACTTGTACTCACAGACATCTCAGGTGTAGGCAGCAGATCTCCCTTACCTGAAAGAAGAAAGATAAAGATTACGTTTTGAAAGAATATGGAAAACTTCAAGAAAATTTAAAACGAAAACAACAAAGATGATATGGTTGGACACTGTATACCAACTTAAACCTTTTGACCACGAGAACTATTATACTTACAGAGTTTCGTGGATACATGAAATTCGATAAGGCTTGGTTCGACGTGGAAATGAGTCTCCTTGGTTACTAGGCAATTCTATCTTCAAATCTGACTACTCTTGGCTTCATCTGTGCTGATAGGGGTTAGGGATCTCTGTCAGGTTAAAACAAACTGACTATAGGCTTTTATATTCAGTTAACGAAGGGCCTCTCATACTGAAGAGGTTACAAATAATCGCCGTAAACGCCTTCACTACTGGCACCATTTTTATAAGCACAACTGTATTGCTCGCCGTGTGTGTGTGTGTGTGTGTGTGTGTGTGTGTGTGTGTGTGTGTGTGTGTGTGTGTGTGTGTGTGTGTGTGTGGAGTCTTACTCCAGCTCTGATCCGATTTGGATTAAACTTGGTGGAAGGGCTGAAGGAAACCCAAGGATGAAGTGACGTTTTTGAGAAGAAGAATTTGGCCCTCACACACACACACCCACACCCACACCCACACCCACTCTCTCTCTCTCTCATATGAAACCAGGCCGTTACCCTCCAAATTCAGCCACTTCAACCCAGCCACCTGCCATCACCTCGCGTTACCGATCGTCAACGTCGTGCAAAGCGTCAATAAAGTGTCAATAAGGCGGGAATGGGATGTATGTGACGGTGGACAGCGACACTATGCCAGTTATGTCCTGCTTACTCACTATTACCACACTCATAAACTCTTTATTAACTCACATTTGTGCTGGAGAGGGGCCTTCACGTGGTGGTGCCGATAAGGCCGGGTGGTGGAGCTGCCCGGTGATACAAACGCGTTTCACTTTCTCCCCATCCCCCCAAACAAGGATGGTGGGCTACAGGAAAGGGAAATCCTCAGCCTGTAGTCCACCGGGTTCACGTCCAGATAAATGAGAGATTACAAGTACTATATTCAGTCTTTTTTCACATGACGGAACTGGATCACTCCCATAACTTGAACATTAAATCGTGGATGCATGAAATCTGATGAGCTTTAATTATGAGGCAGGAATCAGTGTCCTTGGTTACTAGTCACATTTCAGTCTAACTATATCTGGCCATAAACTAAACTGAAAGAGTTCAGAGATCTTTGTCAGGTTACTGTACACGCATTATACCTTACAGCTCTATTCACATTCATGCTTGGTAACACTTTGCTTACGATTATCGAATAGCAGAACTTGCAATGACTGTCTTTTTTTTTTTTTTTTTTTAATTATGAAGTGCTTTATGGTTATTTGAGTCCTTCCAGCACAACCATATCATTTAACTTAACCTTGCTGCTGCCAGGTATTATTAAATTACTGGGATAACTATAACAGTGAAGGTGTGAACTGATATCGTTGCCTCATACCTTGTTATGACTATGGAATGCCAGAACTCACCCGCTGTAGCTTCATTCTGACCATTATGAAACATGTGATAGTCATTCTAAATTGTCTATCTATCTCGTGTCCAACACTGCATCCGATAAGGCATTTATTACCCTTTCGCTTACACGCCCCTTTGCTTATCTCACCTTGTTCTTGGTCTTCTTCATTCACTCCACTCTGTCTTTATCTCTCCACTCATCCTAAGAGTCCCAACCACCCTAAGTATTTCTTTTGTCTACATACATTTAGGTGATGGTAAAGCTTGGGTTATGTGCAGATTATCAGAGTGAGAGGGACGCGAACAACTGACCATTACTGTTAATTACAATGTCCCTCACTGGATGCGGCGTGAGGGTGAGGGTGAAAGGGATAACGGATGAGTGTGAGGGGTGCAGTTATTATTTTTCATGGGTGTCTGGGCCCTGATATTCTCAAAGACAACCAATACATTTACTTTTCCTCCGGAAAAAATGGCTTAACATCACCTAACATGTACCCTATATAAAACTCATACCGTACAAAGGTATTTTAATGGAAAAAATGATCCCTCCTGGAACAGTTTCTTGCGTTAATTCTTCTCCATTCTTGTTTAGTCTTCTTAATGTCAGAGAAACAAATATCTTTTTTCAACTCCTCTTATCCTCCATCTTTCGCCCTTTTCTCCCACCTCCTCCTCCCCTTGCATTCGTACATTGTTTCTGTCTCATTTACGAGAAAGTTAAGCATGAATGGAGTGGAATTAACGTACGGGACTGTATGTTTAACTGTTCGTTGGCTTTACAAACTCTCTTTCCCCGTATCCCCTCCTCTGTGTGGTGTGAGATGCAGGGAGAGTGGCGTGTGGTGGTGTATGTGGCGTATGATGTGTGGTGATGTGGGAGGGAGGCAGTGTGATGTGTGGTGGTGTGCTATGTTTGGTGGGGTAAAAGGAGAGTGACGCACGGTGGTGTAAGGGCAGAGTGGTTTGTGGCAGGATGCGGGGAGAGTGACGTGTGGTGGTATAAGTGAAGAGTGACGTGTGGTGGTGTGTAATGTGTGGTGGTGTGTTAAGTACGGTGGTGTGTAATGTGGGACGGTGTGGGTGGCAAGGAGTGACGTGTGGTGGTGTGATGCGATGTGGTATGGGAGGGGGGGTAATGTGGTGTGTGGTGATGTGGGAAGGAAGTAGTGTGGTGTGTGGTGATGTGGTAGGGAAGTAGTGTGGTGTGTGGTGATGTGAGAGGGGGACAGTGTGGTGTGTGGCGCTGTCCTATCCTGTCCTCGCCTGGGGCAGCAAAACCTTCTCATGGCTTCACTAACTTTCCCAAATTGGAAACTCCGCGAACTGCGATCCGGTTAAAGACGTAGCGGCCTTCGAAATGCAAGAGGAAGAGGGATGTGAGGGGAGGGATGGCTGAAATGCAAGAGGAAGAGGGATGTGAGAGGAGGGATGGTTGAAATGCAGGAGGAAATGGGATGCGAGAGGAGGGATAGTTGAAACGCAAGAGGAAACGGCAGAGGAAGGGGAATGGGAAAGGGGAAAGAGTAGACGGAACGCAAGAGGAAACATTAGAAGAAGGATTGGGGAGGGGGATAAGGGTAGACGAAACGAAGGAAAAGTGTACAAACGAAAGAAAAAAAAGAGGGGGAGGGGGAAAGAAAAGAACACTTAGGCAGCATACGAAAAAATAGTGCACGAAATAACAAGAGCAAAAGTAATTATATCTGGGAAACAATGGAGATATTTACAGTGCTGGTCAATTTTCTTTTACAATCTCCGTGTTTCTGAACATAAGGGTTCAATATCCAGCTCAACTTATTATTTCTTATTAGCTTAACCAGATCCCATTAGGTCTTAACACGGTTTCGAGGCGGTGTAAAGGAACTACCGAAGCTGGGTCCTAATACTGCTGATTACAGGCAATTAATTTAGCACGATCTCATTGGGGTTTGACACGAATTCGAGACGAGGTGCATGAAGCTGTGGCGGGGAAGACAGGAGCGTAAAAGAGGCATCACGAGAGACACGAGGGAGACAAAGGATCCTCTTAACCAGGGTCCCCAATACCTCTCCCCTACCAGTACATTTCTGAATACGGTACATAAAGTCAGCATGTGTTATTCATGCACTGTGTGTTCATACTAAAAAAAACGTAGCCAAGTAACGTAGGGTAAAAAGCATAATAAATGACACATAAGTAACGTAGAGCAAATATAAAAAGACAGCTAAGTAACAAAGAAAATATAAAGACAGCTAAGTAACGTGAAGCGAATACAGAAAGACAGCTAAGTAACGTACATGGGAAAGTAAAGAATAGTATGCAATATAAATGGGTAAGGAGAGGTGCAATCTACTCCACTTAACCGAGGAAAATACTACCCAAAGTTACTGATGTGCAACCGAGAAGGAGAAGCAACGAGGCGCTGGTACGAATGTGGAAGTGGAGAGAGTGTAAACAGAAATGAGAGAGAGAGAGAGAGAGAGAGAGAGAGAGAGAGAGAGAGAGAGAGAGAGAGAGAGAGAGAGAGAGAGAGAGAGAGAGAGAGAGAGAGAAACTAAAAATAAAGTGGGTAACTGAAGAGGAAGACAACACTAATGAATTGTGTGTGGGCAGCCTGACACCTGTCCCAGTCCTGCCACCGCTGACAACATTTTTAATACTGGCTGTGATATTAACATTCTCCACCAGAACCTCCTGTCATCCCTTTTTCCTCCTTTGTCCTGTCGTCTTTCTTTTCCTCTGTCCATCCCTCCATCACCCTCCTGTCCCCTTCCTCCCGTGTCCTGTCCTCTTTATTTTCCTCCCTCCCTCTCTTCTTCCCTCCACCACCCTCCTAGCTGCCGCACCCCTCATTCCTCCTCACTCTCCATCTTCTTCCATGATAAGTCTTTCTCCCCTCGTCCACTACGTGTCTTCAATATCCCTCTGTCATCAGCAATATTACACAATCTGAACTATACTATTCTGTTTCCTTGTATTTCCTTTCCTTACAATACAAAGCAAAAATGTATCACACACACATTTCAATAAGATACAAATAAAACAGCATACTTGCTGGAGGTGATGGCATGATGTCATATTTTACTCCGAGCCAACAATTAATTTTAAGTAAAGAACTCATAACCAAAACGTGCATCTGTTTTGGTCTGGAAATCTGATGGCTGAGATTTACAGTGGCAAATAATGAAATAACGTTTACGCAAAAGGAACAGAGATATTTACGGCTAGATCCACACCTACAAAATTTGAACAAGCGTACAAACAACCACACAAACAATCAAATACTAAATAATAAAAATGTTTGCTGTTCTGTATGATAATCACATAATCACGCTAGGAGCACCACCACTGGCATGACGGTATTAGCGGGGACGGTATGGCCAGTGATACCAGCGGGGAAAACCTAATTTTAAAGACAGGCATTAAATTTCTTTCAAGGTCAGTGAATAATTTTCGAGGTATGCCATTAATAAAAATTTTTAATGTAATATCTACATCCGCGCTCGCGAAGCTAGAGCAGGGATTAGGTGTGTGTGTGTGTGTGTGTGTGTGTGTGTGTGTGTGTGTGTGTGTGTGTGTGTGTGTGTGTGTGTGTGTGTGTGTGTGTGTGTGTGTGTGTGTGTGTGTGTGTGTGTGTGTGTGTGTGTGTGTGTGTGTGTGTGTGTGTAAAAAGAAACCATAGTATTGGCTTTGCAGGCCCAAGCAACCTACTACATAAGATTCATGAATCACCTGTGGGTATATCAGAGAGGCTGATGTTCTGGCACATACCACCATCTAAATGCTAATGTTCAACGCCCATCAGTGTCTTGCCCCAACTCTTGATTCTAAGGACACTGTCAAAGATTCCTTTTATGCCTTTCGATGCTACCATTTGCTCAATACCACATAAATGGCAAACTCATCCTGCTTGGAGATTTTAATGCCAGAGTAGGAAACGATAATCACCTCTGGCAAGGCATTATAGGCTGCCATGGTGTTGGTTACACGAACAACAATGGCCTTAGATTGCTTTCTTTATGCTCGGAACACAGTCTGGTTATCACCAACACCATTTTCAACTTAATAAGAACAATACCACGTGGATGCATCCACGATCTTGACGTTGGCATCTCACTGACTATGTCACTGTAAGACAATGATACCGATGACAAGATCTTTAGACCCAATTTATGAGAGGTGCCGAGTGCTCAACAGACTATTACCTTACTCACCAAACTGCAACTAGTCATATGCCCACCAATGCACCGTAGACCATCCTCCAAAAAACTAAAATGTAGTATTTTAAACGATGTGGCACTTTGTAACACCCTCTGCACCACTAATACAGACAAGCACTCTCAGTGCCCACCACCTGACCCAAACAACAAAGCAACAAACCTAGAGGCTGTGCATTAAGCCACTGCTTCAAAGCACTGCAGAAGAAACCCTAAGCTTCTCCACTCACCACCATAAAGGCTGGTTTGATGAAAATGCTGAGGGCATATGTGACTTTCTTGCAATGAAGAATAGAGCACATAACAACTGGCTGACACACTCTAGCTCCTTAACCCTAAAAACCGAATTCCAGAATCTCAGAAAACCCAGAAAAAACTGCGTGACATGAAGAACAAATAGTAGAATGCGCAAATAAAAGTGCTGCAAAGGCTGGCTGATATTAACGACCAACATTGGTTCTACAAGTACATTAAAACCATCTATGAGCCAAACAAACACAACAGAAACCCTATTTGATCAGTCGAAGGAGAGCTCCTGGAAGTCAAGCAAGCAATCCTAGGAAGATGGGCACAACACTTCAATACCTTACTGAATCGAAGAAACCTGGTAAGCACAATATCCTTGATAACAGCCCAAATGTTCCTCAAGTGGCAGATCTCGATGTCCCACGTACACCCGGTAAAAAAAGTATCGGTGCACAGCATGCGTGAAACATTTGGGACCACAGAACGAAGGTCACTGAAATATTAGTATCCGACCTACCACATGTTGGTAGCCCTGATGTCGGGAGGTGTCATATATCGCCAACTAGCAATATCCTCTTGCAAACATATAGCAAATGTAATGTTTATATAGACAGACACTGATGATACACAATGAGACGCTGGTAATGTCAGCAGTTGTTCGAACCTTTTCGGTACCCCCTGTGCACCGTACTTTTTTGATCCAGAGTACACATGCAGGAATTGTTCAGAACATCCGATCTCTAAAAAATAAAAGCTCTGTCCCTGATGGCATACCATCTCAATCGATGGACAGTTACTTCACTAGTGTCTCCATGATCTTAGGTCATTGGAACCGTCTGGTCAAATCATTGCCACCACGTGAAGGCATCCCTGTCCAGCACCAGTGTGGGGGGAGTACCTGGGAGATTTGGGAGAGTAGTTAGAATATTCAGGGCAAAATGAAACAGTGGACTTAGTATTCATGCCACGTATCAGCACTGGCCACTCAACAACCACCACCACTAACCACTAACCAACTGATTGCTCTATTTCACATTTTATAGTGGGGCAGTAAAAGGCAGGGCAGGGCTAGGGAATGGCGGTGGGTCGTGAGGGTCAGAATCCTAATTGACTGTTGATGAGTTTGGGTCTTATGGGTGCTGGTGTGGTGGTGGTGGTGATGGGAATGTTGACTGATGTGGTGCTAGTTGTTCGTGTTGGTGTTGTGATGCTGGTTGTTGTGGAATAGGGTGATTGGCCCGTGAATAGCGATGGTAGTGGGTTGAGTCGTGGGTGTAGTGGTAGTTGTGAGGATGACAATATTAGCTGTGACTGTGGTGGTGGTTGTGGTCGTGGTGGTTAATGTGGCTGTGGTAGTAGTTATGGCTGTTGTGACATTTGTGGCACTAGTAGCTGTGGTTGTGGTGGTAGCTGCGACGATGGTAGGTGTAACTGTAGTGGTAGTTGTGGTTGTGCCGGTAGTTGTTGTGGTGGTGGCTGGGATGATCGTTGCTGGGATGATTGTTGGTGTGACTGACGGTAGTTACGGTTACGGTAATGATTGTACACTCTTATAGCTGTGGCAGTGACCAGTCAGCAGAGGAAACTGTAATGGACTGCTGGATGAGATGTAAGACGATGAATTAAAGGCAGATGACAATAGAAGAAAGTGAAACGATGGTGCCAGACAAAGTAAAAAGTAAATGAGAGAATAAAAAAAGACAGGCAAACAGACGGATGGGAGAGGGAGGCAGAGAATGATGTTTGTATTTGTACAGGACTTCCCACCCACCGCCCTCCATCTGCTGCTGTGCTGATTGTGATGGTGGCATTGGCGTCTTTGATGGTGTTGGTAATTATGTGTCTGTGATAATGATAATGATTATTAAGCTATTTTGGTGATGATGTTGGAAATACCTGTAGTAATTGTGGTGTTAGTGGGTACAATGGTGGTGGTGGTCAGTGGCGATGCTGGTGACAATGTAATATGATTCCTGTCGTAATGGCTATGTAATTATATATCCACGGAAGTGTTAGTAGTGGTCAGGTGATTAGTCAGGATTTTGCTTGGTATAAGAACTGGTCATTTGGAATGCTGTGAGTCTGATGTGGAGCGTCTCTCTCTCTCTCTCTCTCTCTCTCTCTCTCACACACACACACACACACACACACACACACACACACCAAAATATTCATGGACCTGTTGCTGTTTATAACCCTCTGTAATCTCCTTGCCTCATTCTCCCCACTCACGAACCTCGCCATTATTTCTCCTGCCTCTCTTCACTCCTTATCTACCTAATCATCGGTATTAATCTCTTCATCCTCTCTTCCTCTTCTGTTTTTCTGCCTAGAGTTCACTATTTTCTCCATTTTTCCTATTCCATAAATCCCAGTCCTTATCTATCCTGTGCCTCATTTGTCTCTTTTTCTTTACCCTCGTCTGATATTAAGGCCCCACATTATCGTCAAGACAGTGCTGTATTTGCCCACTTTCTTTCCTCTTTCTCTCTTTCCTCCCTTCTTTCGTTCTACACATCATTATTCAGTTTGGTGCCATTCCTTCATTTCTTTACCAGTTCACTTCAAACTTGGTACAGTTGTTCCCTGTGTAAATACCTACAGACACATTTTTCTTCGTTTAATGGATTTAAACCTTTAAAGGGTTTTATGGGGTCAAAGATCAACTCATTCAAACATATGGTACATGTTTAGTGAAATGTGACTACGCGAATTCGTGGAACAGTAACATCTGCGAGTAGGGGTGGGGACATTCACCTGCTGTGTGGAGAACATCCTGCACTCCCTTGGTAATGTCTCAATCTTTTCACTTCTCGCGTCCGTTTACCGGTGTCCATGTGTTTCCCCGTTGCTCAAACCCACCCATTGTTTCAGTTGAGTTATAACGCTTTCTCCATTTCGTCTCCTCGCTACTTCCTTTGCTATCCACCTTCATCTCCCATCCTTCTAAGTTAAAGCGTTCTCTCCATTTCGTCTCCTCTTCTCTCCCACTGCTATCCGCTCTCATCTCCCTTCCTTCTATCATTACTCTCCCCTTCCCTTCAATTTCACCACTGTCCACTCTCGTCTCCTTTCTTTCCATTTATCGCTTCTTCACTTCCCACTTCCTCAAACGCGGATATCCCTCATTTAGATTCTCTTCATTTTCCTCCCAAAATCCTCACTTTTCTAAACTCATATCCCGTGATTTTTTTTTTTTTTTTTTACTTCCTCCTCCTCCTCCTCTCCTTTCTCTCCACGTCCCCAAACACCTTTCCATGGGTCACTTACACTGGAACATTTTACCAACAACACCTCCCCTCCCCCACATTACTCCCTCCCCACCCTTCCCGTCTCTTCCACCTGTCTGTCGCTCTGTCAGCTGTCTCTGAGTTTGCCTGCCTGTCACTGGGAGGAGGAAGAAAA
Source organism: Coenobita brevimanus (assembly GCF_032717465.1). NCBI lineage: Eukaryota > Metazoa > Arthropoda > Malacostraca > Decapoda > Coenobitidae > Coenobita > Coenobita brevimanus. The sequence continues at coordinate 16,355,391 of NC_136995.1, forward strand.
AATGACTTGTGTAAACACTGTGTAACTGAGGTGGAGGAAGGGAGGTGGGGGAGAGTGGTGTGCTGGATGAATAAGGGAGGTTAGGGAGTGAATGAGGAGGTGGGGGAGTGAGTTTAGGGGAGGATGTTGGAAGTGAGGGAGGGTTGGTGATTGTTGTGTGGGAGAATGGTAAGGGGTGGGAGGTCAATAAAAGGGCGGTAAGAGGGTGGATGTAGGGGTGGGTTGTATGGGTGGAGATGGGTGTGGGAGGCTAGTGACGGAAGAGGAAGACTGAGATATGGAGTGCTTAAAGACAGGACCTACTGAGTGAATGTAAGGGAAATGAATGATGAAGATTTAATGGAGGTGGGGTTGTAAATGCATTACAATAGTTTTAAAGAGAGACAGAAATAGTGAATGTAAGGGAAATGAATGATGAAAGATTTAATGGAGGTGGAGTTGTGTATACATTACAATAGTTTTATAAGAAAGACAGAAATAGTAAGGAACGATGGATAGACGGGACCTGATGAGAGCAAAAATATTGTAAAAGGAAACAAGAGTCAGTGAGGGGGAAGAGAGCAGAACGACAGAACAAATGCAAATAGACTAATGGGAGAGGAATGATTTACGATGACAGGGAGAGTAAGAAGAATGGAAGGAGATAACAATAGGAGTGAAGATAGTGATCCAAACTTCTTTCTTCTTTCCTCTTTTACAACCCCAGGTCGTGTCCGATGTGGGTGTGTTGGGTTGGTAGGTGGGTGAGTTGGTTAAGGGAGATGTGTGTGTGTGTGTGTGTGTGTGTGTGTGTGTGTGTGTGTGTGTGTGTGTGTGTGTGTGTGTGTGTGTGTGTTGTGGAGGAGTAGGGATGGTGAACGAGGCTATGAGAAAAGACTGGTGTTATAATTACAACGATGTCGGATTAAAAAAATAAAATAACAGGTTGGATAGGAGACAATCGTAAAAGTCCTGAATCCAGCAGTGGAGTGTTAATGGATGAGGTAATTGAGGCTGACTGGGGATACCATGGGAGAAGCAGGTTATGATGATGATGATGATGATGATGATGATGATGATGATGTGACTACTTATGGTATCGTGTGCCATCTTGTTTGCAAATTCAGGTAACTCCTTAACTGACGTATTTTTACAGTTTAAGTCCATTGATATCCTGATACTGTTGTAAATATCCTGTACATCATTCACATATTTTCATTTTCTTCATCCCCTCCTCCTGTCCTCTACTTCCCGTCATTCATCCTTCTTCCAGTCTTTTATCCGGCCCTCTCCTCCTTCCCCCTTACCCTCCCCAGTCCTCTACTCTCCCCCAGCACTCCTCCTTCCCCCTTACCCTCCCCAGTCCTCTACTCTCTCCCAGCACTCCTCCTTCCCCCTTACCCTCCCCAGTCCACTACTCTCCCCCAGCACTCCTCCTTCCCCCTTACCCTCCCCAGTCCACTACTCTCCCCCAGCACTCCTCCTTCCCCCTTACCCTCCCCAGTCCACTACTCTCCCCCAGCACTCCTCCTTCCCCCTTACCCTCCCCAGTCCACTACTCTCCCCCAGCACTCCTCCTTCCCCCTTACCCTCCCCAGTCCTCTACTCTCTCCCTGCACTCCTCCTTCCCCCTTACCCTCCCCAGTCCTCTACTCTCCCCCAGCACTCCTCCTTCCCCCTTACCCTCCCCAGTCCTCTACTCTCCCCCAGCACTCCTCCTTACCCTTTACCCTCCCCAGCCCTCTACTCTCCCCCAGCACTCCTCCTTCCCCCTTACCCTCCCCAGTCCTCTACTCTCTCCCAGCACTCCTCCTTCCCCCTTACCCTCCCCAGTCCTCTACTCTCTCCCTGCACTCCTCCTTCCCCCTTACCCTCCCCAGTCCTCTACTCTCCCCCAGCACTCCTTCTTCCTCCTTTCCCTCCCAAGTCCTCTACTCTCCCCCAGCACTCCTTCCCCCTTACCCTCCCCAGTCCTCTACTCTCCCCCAGCACTCCTCCTTCCCCCTTCCCTCCCCAGTCCTCTACTCTCTCCCAGCACTCCTCCTTCCCCCTTCCCTCCCCAGTCCTCTACTCTCTCCCAGCACTCCTCCTTCCCCCTTATCCTCCCCAGTCCTTTACTCTCTCCCAGCACTCCTCCTTCCCCCTTCCCACCCCAGTCCTCTACTCTCTCCCAGCACTCCTCCTTCCCCCTTACCCTCCCCAGTCCTCTACTCTCTCCCAGCACTCCTTCCCCCTTACCCTCCCCAGTCTTCTACTCTCCCCCAACACTCCTCCCCCCTCTCCCCTGGCCTAATATGTCACTGCCAACAGAGCCTTTTGATGTCATGGCCGTGTGTGTGTGTGTGTGTGTGTGTGTGTGTGTGTGTGTGTGTGTGTGTGTGTGTGTGTGTGTGTGTGTGTGCGTGTGCGCGCGCTCCTTCTGAGGAAGGAAGAGGAAGGAGAGAGAGAGAGAGAGAGAGAGAGAGAGATTGTAATGCACGATTCTGAAGATACTATTTTCTGCGTGGACAATTTTACTAATGGATAATACCGAAAGTGAAGATAATACAATATTTCTTTGGTCGAGTTCTTGTGCAAATAAACATCACGGTGGATTTTTTTTTTTTTTTTTTAATTGACTTTAAAATGCAGTTTCCTTACCTCATGATTTTTACACACTGATACTAAACGATTTATTCACGTAAGAAATGTATTTATAATGATTTGGGAAGGGAATGAAGGGGTTGATGTGTAAAAAAAAAAAATGAGTGTGGAAAAAGAATGACTTTATATTAGAACAGACGGCAATGTCAGAGTGGAGGAGGAGGGAGAAAGGGAGAAGGAGGTGGAGGAGGAGCAGGTTGTGTTGTTATGTCTGTTTTGCTTAGTCACTCCACTTTGGTCTCTCCCTCCCAACCACTGCTTCTTTTCTCACTCCCACACAGCCTCTCCACCTCCCTCATAATCTGCTTTACTTCTCTCTCTCTCTCTCTCTCTCTCTCTCTCTCTCTCTCACACACACACACACACACACACACACACACACACACACACAAGCTCCTTTACGTGTCTCAAATTCTATCTCCCTCTTCGACTTTCTACCTCTCACACAGTCTACCTCTTGAACTCTCTTCTCCCTCCCTGACAGCCTCGGGTACGCGTGGGACAGCGAGTCAACGAAGGTTATGTAATGGTGTAAGAGGGTAGACGGGCAGGGGGTGTAGTGTGTATTGTGCGGCTCCTGATCCAGCTAATATATTACAGAGGAGACAGGGGAAGGGGGGGAGGAAGGAGAAAAAGGAGGAGAGGGAAGAGGAGAGGGCGGGGAGGGAGATTAAATGAGGGAGATGGAAGGTGGATGGGGAGGGGCAAGTGTGTAAAATATTGTTTGTGTATTGACGGGAGGTTGTGAAGAGAGAGGGAGGGAGAACGGAAGGAGAGTAAGGGAAGAGGAGAGAAGCTACAGGGAAGAAAAAGGAAAAGAAGGTAGAGGAGAAGGAAAGAGGAAGGGAAGCGAAGGGGATGGGGGACCAGATGAATGGGAAGGATAGAGAAAGGGAAGCAGAAAGTAGGTAAGATGAAAGCAGAGGAGACATGAGAGTGAGGAGGGAAGAAAGACAACTAGAAAAAATGAAATACAAAGACTAAGTAAGACTGATGAGTGGAAATGAGGGAGAAAGAGAGAGGAATGAAGTTAGAATGGACGAGAAAGAACACTGGAAAAGGAAAGTTAAATGGAGGAAAAGAGGAGGAGACGAGATAAAGAAAAAATGCTGGGAAGAAATAGCAAGAGGCCAGACAAGAAAGGGAGTTATAAGCAAAGACGAAATTACGAAGACAGTCGAAAAGTTT
>NC_136995.1:16361700-16364200 GCF_032717465.1 Coenobita brevimanus
TGAAAGGAAAACAACTGCCTACTCATGCAATAAGTGTTTTTCTAAGGGGGGAATAAATATATAAATAGTGTACTGCGTTGTTAATGCCTGTGTGTGGTGTGTCCTGTGCTTATATGATACGGTATGAACTACTGCAGTCAATCTAACCACATCATTTCGTAATTTGGTGTCCTGGACGTTGGTTATCTACAACACAACACAACACAGCACAACACAGCACAACACAGCATAACACAACACAGCACGGCACGGCACGGCACAACACAACACAACACAACACAGCATAACACAACACAGCAACAGAACAACACATTACTAAACCACCATAGCTGACTTCACTCCATATACTACAAACATAAACCCTCATATTACAGCATAAAGCTTGATATTCACACCCAACAGCCTCTTACCTATAACAATGTGTGTGATATAAAGGTTTCACGCTTCACTAGTCTAAAATTGAAAGAAAGGAAAAATGAAGGCTAAATTCAAGTAGATAAATATGGAAGAGGGAGAACTGCGTAATAATAACAAAGGAATAACGACAGAGGGAGAAGCAACAGAAATAGAAGAGGGATAACAGGAGAAAGGTAGTAGTAACTGCACTGGGGTATACAGGAGAAAGATGATAAGGACACGAGAGAGAGAGAGAGAGAGAGAGAGAGAGAGAGAGAGAGAGAGAGAGAGAGAGAGGAAGGGGAAATTAAATGATGCTGTGTGAAAGGATGGAGGAAATTGAGTGGAGAGAAGGGAAAGGGGAGACGAGAGAGAGAGAGAGAGAGAGAGAGAGAGAGAGAGAGAGACAGACAGACAGACAGACAGAAGCAGAGAGAGGGATGGATGTGAGAGCAAAAAAAAAAAAAATAACTGGATTAAAAGATGAATGAAACGTGGGAGAGAGAGAGTAATGGGAGTAGGTGGTAGAGAGGTCTGTGTACGAAGCATAACATAATATTTCCCCAAAACACATTAACTGGTTCAGTGTTATCGTTATTATGGTCCACAAATATACGGTATACATACATAAGAAGTATATACAGTTTACATAAAGAGTAATGCATTGTTATACACTTCCCCAGGCCGTTCCGTGATGCATTGTGTGGTGATGCATTGTGTGGTGATGCTGTGGTCATCTTCCCAATGCCTTTATGACACCAGCATCCCATTCAGCTGCCAGATCACCCCTTCCCTCACCTGTCCCAGCCTACTCTCCTTTCTCTCTCTCTCTCTCTCTCTCTCTCTCTCTCTCTCACACACACACACACACACACACACACACACACACACACCATATCACCACCGTTTCTTCACCACCTCAATACACAACCCAGCAAATACACACACACACACACACACACACACACACACACACACACACACACACCGCTACCCTGTGGGGTGGCGGCGCTAACTAAAGGGGCTATCACACGGGAGACTCGTGGACTTCCAAACTGGCCGGGGACGTCCAAACTTGCCCCCGCGGGAGGGTCATGGACGTCCACGAGTGGAAGGCCGCCTGACCCATTCGTGGACGTCCACGTTGAACTCTGTAGTCAGTTGAGGTGATATATTATGATTAATTCAAAACCGTCTGTAAACTTTGTACTTCTAATATTTCTGTTTGTCATAGAAACTTTTCATATATACCAAAATGTGGTAAATATGATGGAATGTGGATTGATTGTTTCCAAGAGAGGCCCGCGCACGTTCGAAAGGCATACTCGGGAAGAAAGCACTACTGTGCAGATTTCTATACTGGCTGCTTTCTTCATTCCGTGGGAGCCATTCTCATCCACAATGCCCTCCTTCTCCCCCTCCTTTGTCTTCTTGCAGAGGCTTCTTCCTCATCCTGCAGGGTTAGGACTGCAGCACCCATTGCAAAAGTCACAATCTGGTTCATGTCCATTGTTGTTGCTGATAAACACGTCGTCTGCTAGGGAGTTGGAAGTGACCTCCCAGTCGCGTGGGGTGAACTCCATAAAGAAGAAGAAGGTGGCCGTCGACGTCCACCGTGTGATAGGGTATGGACGTCCAAGCTCAGTTTGGACGTTCGTTTTGTGTTGCACAAATTGTTCACGGGTCCCCGTGTGATACCCGCTTAACTTTACACGCTGGGGTAAAAATAGCAGTCTGATAAGTTTACCAATCACCAAGCTCCCTCACACCAGCAAGGAAGGAGTGGAGGAAAGGAGTGGCGGGAAGAACGATTTCAAGAGGGAAAGGAATGGAGGACAAGTTGAAAAAAAAAGTGAATGGAGGAAAATGTCATGAGAAGAGGGAAAATTATCAACTCAACACATGACATTATCAGTGTGTGTGTGTGTGTGTGTGTGTGTGTGTGTGTGTGTGTGTGTGTGTGTGTGTGTGTGTGTGTGTGTGTGTGTGTGTGTGTGTGTGTGTGTGTGTGTGTGTGTGTGTGTGTGTGTGTAGCTCAATAAACTGAACTTAAAATTTTTCTTAGAAGGATATTGTGTAGGAAAATTAGTAATAGAAATTGTAC
>NC_136995.1:16369200-16371700 GCF_032717465.1 Coenobita brevimanus
TCTCTCTCTCTCTCTCTCTCTCTCTCTCTCTCTCACACACACACACACACACACACACACACACACACACACACACCATATCACCACCGTTTCTTCACCACCTCAATACACAACCCAGCAAATACACACACACACACACACACACACACACACACACACACACACACACCGCTACCCTGTGGGGTGGCGGCGCTAACTAAAGGGGCTATCACACGGGAGACTCGTGGACTTCCAAACTGGCCGTGGACGTCCAAACTTGCCCCCGCGGGAGGGTCATGGACGTCCACGAGTGGAAGGCCGCCTGACCCATTCGTGGACGTCCACGTTGAACTCTGTAGTCAGTTGAGGTGATATATTATGATTAATTCAAAACCGTCTGTAAACTTTGTACTTCTAATATTTCTGTTTGTCATAGAAACTTTTCATATATACCAAAATGTGGTAAATATGATGGAATGTGGATTGATTGTTTCCAAGAGAGGCCCGCGCACGTTCGAAAGGCATACTCGGGAAGAAAGCACTACTGTGCAGATTTCTATACTGGCTGCTTTCTTCATTCCGTGGGAGCCATTCTCATCCACAATGCCCTCCTTCTCCCCCTCCTTTGTCTTCTTGCAGAGGCTTCTTCCTCATCCTGCAGGGTTAGGACTGCAGCACCCATTGCAAAAGTCACAATCTGGTTCATGTCCATTGTTGTTGCTGATAAACACGTCGTCTGCTAGGGAGTTGGAAGTGACCTCCCAGTCGCGTGGGGTGAACTCCATAAAGAAGAAGAAGGTGGCCGTCGACGTCCACCGTGTGATAGGGTATGGACGTCCAAGCTCAGTTTGGACGTTCGTTTTGTGTTGCACAAATTGTTCACGGGTCCCCGTGTGATACCCGCTTAACTTTACACGCTGGGGTAAAAATAGCAGTCTGATAAGTTTACCAATCACCAAGCTCCCTCACACCAGCAAGGAAGGAGTGGAGGAAAGGAGTGGCGGGAAGAACGATTTCAAGAGGGAAAGGAATGGAGGACAAGTTGAAAAAAAAGTGAAAGGAGGAAAATGTCATGAGAAGAGGGAAATTTATCAACTAGACACATGACATTATCAATGTGTGTGTGTGTGTGTGTGTGTGTGTGTGTGTGTGTGTGTGTGTGTGTGTGTGTGTGTGTGTGTGTGTGTGTGTGTGTGTGTGTGTGTGTGTGTGTGTGTGTGTGTGTAGCTCAATAAACTGAACTTAAAACTTTTCTTAGAAGGATATTGTGTGTAGGAAAATTAGTAATAGAAATTGTACACCAGAGTGATGAAGAAAAGGGATTGATAATGGCGGGTTAGGGAAGGTAATGGGAGGGGAGGGAAGATGAAGGAAGGGGACGAGGGAAGGGGGAGCTGGTTAGGGAGAAGAAGAAGGGGAGGCGCTCTGAACTTTTGAACAATGTTTGAAAATCTTGCTTGTTGGGTGAGGCAGTGGAAGATGAAAATAGATGAGAGAGAGAGAGAGAGAGAGAGAGAGAGAGAATGTAGAAGGATGAGGGAGAAGGTGGAAGTGAATGTAGCGATAAAGACACGGGAGAAAGTGGAGGAAGATTGCGACGAAAAGAATAAATGAAGGGGTTACGGAAAATACTATGTTATCTCTTAACTCGCTCACGGCATGAGTAATTCAAATTTCTGTTACCTTTCGACAGAGAATAGGAACTGACTTGACATCGAGGTCGTTGAAGGAGGCCTTAAAGCAAGTATAGACAGGTATCGATTTCATCCAGTGTGTGTGTGTGTGTGTGTGTGTGTGTGTGTGTGTGTGTGTGTGTGTGTGTGTGTGTGTGTGTGTGTGTGTGTGTGTGTGTGTGTGTGTGTGTGTGTGTGTGTGTAGTTCAGATCTCAGCAATGTCTCGCTTACATTTCCTTGTCTTAAAAGTTTAACAAGATTGTCACTGTCCAAGAACATCAAAGGGAAGAATAAAGTCTTCTTTCCAGTTCCTCTTGCTTTCTTTTTAAACACACATTATCGCTGTTTTCTTTTGTTTTATGATAGATAACTTTCAACTGTCTCTACCTTTCTTTCGTTGCTTCATTCCTGTTGTATTTTCCATTATCCTCTTTTCCATCTTCTTCGTTGTCCTTCCTTCCGTCTTCCAATTCTTCTATTTTGTCGAACCTTTCTCATTCTATTTCTATTTGTCAAAACCCGCGTCTTTAGTCTTTAATACAGACTTCTCTCTTCGTTTCTCTCCTCCTCCGTCGGTTTTCCTTCATCTTTCCAGCTCAAATACATCCTCTCACAGTCTCCCCTTCTTTTCTTGCCGCAATCTTCGCCGATCTCCTCTTAACTTTCTTCAGATTTCTCTCCATCCATCCCACCTCCAGGTTTCCTTCACATCCTCTCCTCCCCGCCGGCTATGAGAACACAAAAGGTTTTCCGCCGTGCAGTGTATCTGAGAATATACCGGTAATAACCCCAGAATAAAATATCTTGAAGCAAAAGGCAACAAAGTCATGTATCTCCGTTTGGACAA
>NC_136995.1:16374200-16399200 GCF_032717465.1 Coenobita brevimanus
GTGGCTGTGAAAACCTACCCTGTCATTATTATAATCAACCAATGGTCATCCTACATAAATTTAATGGTCGATCATGAGTTACGAATAAGCCATTAGTGGTAACAAACTTGTTGTACCACATCTCTGCTGATTTACTAAACTTACAGGTCTTATCCTCAATGAATAAACGCTCATCCAGGACGACACCCATCTCTGACGCCGCACTAAGTGATGTCTTAATCACCATCAAGCTTTAACTACCTATTATCTCTGTCACACTCATCAGCCACAACATCCTCATCACCAATGCCACAGTAATTACCCCACTCAAAGCTGTCAGTTACCATCACAGCCAAGCCATTTCTCACACCCTGATTATATTCATCACTCACCCTTGTTATCATCCACACACACACACACACACACACACACACACACACACACACACACAGTTTTTCACTTCGCTCTTTATACCTCAACCATCACAAAGACATTTACTAAACATGGAGTAGAGGATCACAACACAAATGTACGTGTGTATTTCGCACTGAACACTGTTAAGTCGCGCTGACGTGTTTGAGATTGCATGCAGGGTGACAAGAGCTGTATGGTAATGAAGGACCGTCGCTGTGCTGTGCTATGTTGTCAACCACTCGCTCTTCTGGTTCATGGTGCTAATAACACCATGTGAGAAGCAGCAGAGGCAGATGGAAGGAATAAGCAAAGTATCTATGAAGGGCCTTTACTGTGCTTTACTTCTCCATCACTCAATGTTCTGGCTCATGGTGTAAATAGTATGTGAGGTGTTGCAGAGGCACAGGAAAGGATCTGACCATATTTATCTAATTTAGATGGCGTAGTGAAAGGTTTGCACATGACGCTCCTAGCGATGTCCTGGAAAATGGAGATCCAGATGCGTCTTTCCACAATGTGCACCGCTGCATGAACTACACGAGTAACCTCCTCTGTCCCCTCTGGGGTTTGCTGCCTCCTATCACTATCACAAAAAGTAGCCAATAGCAATTTTCATCAGAAATTAACCAAATGTTGTAGTGAAGTTTAATGTCACATAAAAATCACCTGCAGAAAAGTTTGACAAACTGAAAGTATAATGAAACATAAATATGGAGGTCAGAAAATGCTACTAATTCAGAAGGGCGTAAGAGTGAGATCCGAAGGTATAACATTTCTCACCAGTGAGGAGAACTTTGCTATGCCATTTGTAGATTCTGATAAAAATGCTTTATTAATAAATGGGTATTTACTACAATATATTCCCCTCGTACATCATACTTCACGTGGTAATGTATACACCTGAACACAAAGGGGACAGGATTGAACATCAGTATTGCATAAAATAATTCATTTCCGTATACACACTGCACGGTTTGCGACACACACACACAACTCTCACGTGGAGTGATACACTCTGATAGATGTTCAATTACACACAAGTGCACGGTTTCTTACACACACACACACACACACACACACACACACACACACACACAAGGGAGTGGACCATGAGACAGGTCGTGTATGGGTCACAGCACAGGTCAACGGAATAATGTGACCCCTGACACCTCTATTCCAACTCTCCCCTCCCTTGATCCCTGTCGCCTTCCTTCCCTTTCATTATCCTCGGGGCACACCTGTTAATACTGGGTAACATGTTATCTCCAGCCTCCTCCATACATACTTTTTTCCGCCTCACTGTAAGCATCCTAACTACATTTTCTTCATATACTGCTTTAGCTGGATTCAGAGGCAGGATAAGAGAACGACCAAAGTAAGAAAATAATTAAAAGTGTTCTGCGAAATGAGCCACACATCCATGCACTCACCATTTAAGTCAAAGATATTGTCAACCCTTTTTCTTGTGATATATTACCCTTTTCTTCTTTTTCTTTTATTTTACTGATCCAGGCATTCTTCTCACGGTTGTTATTGACTGCTCTTTCCTCCCCTCATTCTCTCTCCCCTCCCGATACGGCGCACCCTTTCTACTTTTCACTTCTCAGATATTATATATTTCTTCGCTACAAGTCCAACACCCTTTAGCTTCTCTTTCTTTCTCCAATCCACCATTCCTTCTAGTCTCAAATCTCACCTTCACCCTCCGCCACTCATAATTATCATTCTTCTCAATTTCACTCTCCCTTGGTGATCTTTTCCGTATTTTTTTTTTTTTCTGAAGTTCCTCTTATCGAAAGTGCAATAACGAATTTTTTTTTTTACCCAGTCAGAATGGAAGTGTTCTTTTTTGGTATATACTAATAATTCAGGGAACTCAATTTCTGACTTTCCATCAATGTTACTTAAGTTCAAAATTTATTTTGGACGTGAGTAGGGATAATCACCCACTGAATGCAGGCGGTGTGATGATGATGATGATGATGATGATGACGATTGTGGTGGTGGTGGTGGTGGTAGTTTTCTTTTGGCCATCATGGTCACTCCCTCATCACACACCCCCACCGACCCCTCTGTCCCTCACTGATCTCTTGCCCCTCCCTCCCTCAGACCAGTTCCTGTTATTCACTGGTCCTTCCCTTCTTCATTCTCAGTTGACCCTTGCCTCCCCTGCCTCTCCCTCCCTCCCTTCTTCATTCCCTTGATCATTACTTCCTCCTGTACCAACTTTACGTCCTCTGACTTGACCTTCTTCCCCCCACCTCTCTGACCCTTAAATGCCTCCCTGCCTAGTCATACTGTCTTCCTTTGCCCACTTGTCTTACAACCTTTGAACTTCTTCCTTCACCTTGACCCTATCTCCCCTCCCCTGCTCCTTCTTCCGTCCTCTCACCCTTAAAAGCCCCCTTCCCTCCCTCCCTCCCCCTCTGTCACATTTCCTCCCTTCACTCGTTCCTTGTGTAACCTCTGGACTTCTTAACCTTCACCTTCCTCCTCTTCCCTCTTCCTTGTCTCCCTGTCTTTTCTTCCATCCTTCTCCTGTTCTCTACCCTGTCCTTCCTTCCCGCTTTTCCAATCAATCTTTTTTCTTTCCCCTTCTTTCCCTCATTCTTACTTCCTTCTACCTTCTCCTCTTTTCCTTTCTTCCCTTTCCTCCCAGTCTTTTCTTTCTTCCCATTTCTCCACCCTGTCTTAACTTTCCTCCTCTTCCTGGTCTATTCTTCCCTCTGTCTCTCAGCTCTTTCTTCCCTCATTCATTCTTCCATTCCTCAACTTATATTTTTGCCTATTTCCTCCCACTCCCCTCTTTGTCCCTCATCCTGACAGTGTCCTAGAGTGCAGTGTTATAGGGTGAGGCAGAGAGAACAAAGAACAGAGAAGATGTACTGAGTGATGTAAATAGGAGGCATACGTCACTTGATGGATGTTTAAGTCATGCTGATGATTCCATATTTACAGAACAACAATATATTGACCACTTCCCTCAATGACGTCTTCTTACACCGTCCTTACTTCCGACTGATGATTTTTCAACTCTGGGGAGACGTCTGGCAATCATAGGCCTTTAACAGTGTTCATTTATCCTTAGGCTGTTACGTACCCTCAGGAAGTAATGACTGACATACTGATACAATCTCACTAGAATTTTTTTAATCAACTATTATTTTACCTTATTTCACCTTCAGTACCATTCTTTCCGTCATTCTTTTTTAAACAGTTTATTCCGCGATATCATCACCACGGAGGAATTAAAAATGAAAATTCTAACAATCAGAGGGTTATGCGTGATGAAGTAAAGAGGTGCGTATATTGACGTGACAAAATTGTTAAATAATATGTCTTTAGGTTGTATGTAACGTTATAATGAGGGCTGTTCACACTACTTCCTCCCACCACTCCAGTCACCTCTCGTCCCCCTACCATACTGCCCCTCACATTTTCACTGTTATTGTTTCCATCACATTCGGTCCTGTCTCGCCTCTCCCTCCCTCCTGCTGTGACCTCCAATCTTCCTCCCTCTCACTGAATCTTCCTCCTGACGCTCCCTTCTTTTCTCTTCTCTTTCCTTCCATCTCTCTCAGAATTTCTTCAACTCTCTCTCTCTCTCTCTCTCTCTCTCTCTCTCTCTCATCCAGGGATTCTTTTTCCCTTTCACTCTCCCTCTTTCCTCTCCACATCCCCCCACCCTCTCTTTCCGTGTCTCCGTCCCTTCCTCCAACATCGCCAGGTCTTCCGTTCTCCCCCTCCTTAATCACCTCACCTCTCTCCCTCACTTCCTGTTCATGCTTCACCCTCTTCCTCTTCCCTCTCCTTCCTTTCCCCTCTCCCTTCTCCTTCTCCTCTCCTAAATTCTTCTCCGTCTCTCCTCTCTCGCTTCTTTCACTCGCGACCATCAGCGTATATCTCACTCCCCTCTCCTTCCTGTCACTATACCTCTCTTCTGTCTTTGCTTTTCTCGTATTCGTTATGTTACTGCGTTGATCATCATTCCGCCTCACACACTTACTACGTTTCCCTTTCTCCCAGTTCGTCTTGCCCATTATCATTTTTTATTGTATCAGTATATTTCCTTTGATGAATTAATAAAAAGAGGAAGAGGTTAAAACGCAATGAAGTATACGTGTTGTGAAAAGCTGCTGAGGAGCTGAGGGGGTGGGGATTTAGGTGTATGGGAAGAACAAAATTGGATAAAAAAAAAAAGAGAGAGAGAGAGAGAGAGAGAGAGAAATCTATAGTAAAGTATCTTGCCCAGCTATGCCATGCTTCTCCTCTGTTCCACTCCCATCACTCTGACATCACCGGGGCAGCAACAGCACTTCCAGGATTCTCACATATTCACACTCTTGCACAAAATTTCATCCTCCAAAGCCTGTACCCACAACAACATCTAAACTGCTCTCCTGGATATCTCTACATTTTTGGCTGGAAAACTCTTCCTCGTAAATCCTTTGTCTGTCTGTCGTATCCCTCTTTCTTCCGCCTTTCTGTATGTTTTCTCTCCTGTGAGTCCTTACGCTCCTCCTGTCTTCCTTGCACTTCCTTGTTCCTCCATCTCATTGTCTTTCTTCCCAGTCGTCATTGTTCTTCCCTCTTCACGTATTTTCTTCTCGCCCTCCTCTGCTATATCTCCTGCCTCATCTCGTGCTCCTGATGCTGCCCGGAACTTCATAATACATCCTCTTCCTCTCCCCAGTGAGTGTGGTTTAACGGCGCGGAATTGCTGTTACAGTGCTTGTTATCAGCGTCTTACTTCAACTCTCACTTTAGATGGCGGTTTATACACGAGATAACTTTTCACTTTTTTTATCTTAGTTTCTGAAGCTGAGACGGCTTTTGTCATCATCATCATCATCATCTCCACCATCGTCACCGTCTTTGTCGTTATTTTCACCATTACCATTAACTTAGCCTCCTTGTCATAATCGTTCATGGTGCGTATACGATATATAAATGGCAAAGGGAAAAGCACAACAGTAGGATAAATATCATCAATTTGCACATCAAGTTTTGTGATTTGTCACTTTCGTGTCTACTACCCACTTCATGCATAGCAGTGGAAAATGAGTTAACGTGATAAGATAGTGGCAAATGTAGAGACGAGTGTGAGGAAAGTGACTTGTGTGTTCTTCTAGCAGTTGCAGTGAAGATGTAAGCAAGACCTTGGTTTGTGAGAGTAAACTGTGAAAAATACATACAAAGCGTTGTTGGTGTCTTTATCTCGCTGATGACTGTACTGGTATAAGTTCATAGGTATTCACACACGTATAGTACGCACATAATTTAAACGCGTATACACACACACACACACACACACACACACACACACACACACACACACACACACACACACAATACATAACCATGCCCACTCCACTCCCCCACCACCACCACCATGTCCGAAACTACTCCCACATTATTTGTGAAGCAGTGAGGTAATATAATGGTGTGTGTGTGTGTGTGTGTGTGTGTGTGTGTGTGTGTGTGTGTGTGTGTGTGTGTGTGTGTGTGTGTGTGTGTGTGTGTGTGTGTGTGTGTGTGTCAACAAGTCAGGCGAAAAGGAATGTGAGAAGGGAATAACGATAAGTACGGTAATGGACAAGAGAGGATAGGGAAATAACAGAACAAATAGAATAATAGACTAAGGCAGAGAGGTTGTGAAAGGGAAAGGGGCATAAAGGAGGATCATAAAAGGGGAAAAATTGTCTATAAAACTGAGAGGGTGGATGAAAAGACGAAAGGACCCAAGGGGCAGCTTTGAAGAGGTAAAGAGGATGAAGAAGGGTAAGATGAGAGGGGAGAGATGAAGGGGAGCGAGGAGCAAGTTAATTGAGACTGGACGGTACACTATATTGGACCTAAGGGAAGAGTAAAGAGGGAGGGATGCAGAGCCGGTAAAAGGTTAGGAGTAATACAAGCGCCTATCTTAAGCTGGGAGAACATCGACTGACGGTAACAAAATAACTCTGTACTGACAGGGTTAAAGAAGTAAAACAGATACAAGGTAAATCAGGAGAATCAAGAGTGAGAGGATGGAGAAGGTAAAGGATAGTGTTGTTTAAAATGGGAGATGAGACAAAGAAAAGTGATGAGAGGGGAATGGGTTATATAAGGGAATGGTATAAGATGAGGAGACAGGCAAGTTGAGGTGAATAGCCATAAAAGGGAGTATAAAGAAGGATGAAGGAGAGGGAACAAAGGAGAAAGTGGTCTTAAAAGGTAAGTGACTGGAATATCAAATGTGCCGAAGGGAGAGAAAACAGAAGAACGAGCGGAAGTATTTGTGGGAAAGTAGGTTCAAAATTATATACGGTATATAAAGAAAACTAAAGAAAATACATAAAAGAGTGTGACGTTGGGGAGTGAGGGTGAGAAAAGGAGGGAGGACTGTGTGAGTAAGGGCTGAGTGAGGCAGCGAGAGTAGGAGGGATGGGAAAAGGCAGTGTGAGGAAGGGATAAGAGGCAAACTTGTAGGAGTGAGGGAGAGGAAGGAATCGTAAGTAGTGGGAAGGAAGGTTGTGAGGAGGAGAAAGAAGGTAGAGGGATGGAAAGCAGGATGGAGTTGGGGGTGGGGGGACAGGAAGCTACTGTAGAGACACAGAAGGTATGACTGGGTTGAAAGGAACTTGGGGCTGAAGGAGAGGGAGGGAAGGGAGAAGTGGGGTAGCAGAGGAGGAAAGATAGTGGACGAGGAGGCAGGGAGGGAAAGTATGGGATGGGAGGGAGGGGGAAATGACGGAGTGTTAGTGAGGGAGGAGAGGGAGGGAGTAGGAGGGAAGGGAGGGTACCTGGAGTGAGGGATGAGATGGAAGGGGGCAGGTGGCAAGCAGGGGCAGGGTGGGGTGGGATGAAAGGTATGTGGGGCAGTGATACATGAGGCTCAAGGCAGAAATTGATTTGAATGTCTACCTGCCCTTTTGTTAGGTCGTGGCGGGTGACGGATGCCTGTACTCCAGTGATGTATATCGTAATGTAAAATCCTGTAAGTCACTCATTTCAACTAGACGGGGAACTTCGCTCTTCAGCAGCTGATTTCCCGTAGCTCTGGCAAAATAAAAACAAAGCTACTGTTGTCTATCCTTCCACTGAATTTCTTCGTGACCTGCATTACATTCTGGTGTTAATCTCCTGTTACAACTCAGTATTCAGGGTGGAGAGAGGGCAATATTGTGCCTGGTTAGAGTGAACAGAGCATATGTAAGTTCACCCTGCTGCTGAGATTCTTGGTGTTATATTCTCACAGACATAAGTTGTTCCCTCGCACCTCTTCCCGACCGATTTCATCTGGATATACGACACCTGATTCTTGTATGCTGATGCCACCCATGTTCATATAAAAAATCTGTCTGTCTATCTATCTATCTATAAATGGAAAGTACCGGTAGTTCGATAAGGAGGAGTTGGTAGGATGGCTAATAAACCCCAAAGAGTGGAACCATGGATGTATGTCCATTTCTGTTACATTAACCCCTTAACCGCGGGGCGTCACTTTCGTGATGCTCGGCTACAATGGATCATACCGCGGGGCGTCACTTTTGTGATTCTGTGTTATTTTGAATTATCCCGGGCTCTCAAGTGGTGGCTTGTATCATATATCAGTACTGCCAATGTCCAACACTAGTCAGCACTCCAAATCTCATCTGTACTCCCATCCATTGTTGACATTTTAGCTATTTTAACCCCTTCCTGACTCCCCTCCCTACCTGCCCTCCATTACCCTCTCCTCTCACCTCCCACGCCGCGCTGCGCTACGGAAATTTCCCCCTTCTCTTTCCACAGATTTCATCCATTGAAATAAACCCTATGCCCTATATTTTTACCCAATAATATATACCAAAAAAAAAAAAGGTAAGTGATAGTGTTATACTCCAGAAATTGCCTAATTATCACCTGACAACACCTCACGTGCATTCATTCGCTACATTACCACGGTAATTTCCCCTTTGATTTATGCCTTGTAATCGATGTCTGTAATAAAAATATATATCAGAAAGGAAGGGAGAATCCTAATTGACATTTACATTCACCTGGAACTACCTATTTCTTTATTTATTGCCGAGATTTTCTACCTATAAAAAATTAGCATGTAAGTTAGCAGCAGTAAGCCTAAAGTGTCATTGTCAACCCTTCCCTTCTCCAGATAATTTACCCCCTTCCTGACTCCCTCCCTACCTGCCCTCCATTACCCTCTCCTCTCACCTCCCACGCCGCGCTGCGCTACGGAAATTTCCCCCTTCTTTTTCCACAGATTTCATCCATTGAAATAAGCCCTATGCCCAATATTTTTACCCAATAATATATACAAAAAAAAACAGGTAAGTGATAGTGTTATACTCCAGAAATTGCCTAATTATCACCTGAAAAAAACCTCACGTGCATTCATTCGCTACATTACCACGGTAATTTCCCTTTGATTTATGCCATGAAATCGATGTCTGTAATAAAAATATATATCAGAAAGGAAGGGAGAATCCTAATTGACATTTACATTCACCTGGAACTACCTATTTCTTTATTTATTGCCGAGATTTTCTACCTATAAAAAATTAGCCTGTAAGTTAGCAGCAGTCAGCCTAAAGTGTCATTGTCAACCCTTCCCTTCTCAGATAAGCCGCGGCATTTAGTTCCTTGTCCTCCACTGCAGAGACAACATGTCGCACTCGCGCCCCGCCATTCCTGCCGCTTCTGCGCCCATTGCAAAGGGCCCCGTGACCTCTACCCCCAAGAAAGTGTTGAGGCAAGCAGGAAAGGCCTCAGTGACTCTGCAGTGGCACGAGAACTTGCTGAATTGTCCATGATAATAATGGACAGCGATTTTGACGATTCCGGTGAATCGTGTGATGAGCCGGGTGAAGTTATCGCGCCAGAAACAGCGACAACAAGTGCTCCTACCAGTGAATCTGTGTCTAGCTCCAAGGGAAAGGAGCCTTTAGTGCAGGAAGGAAAAGAATTTGGGAAGGGAGTGAAAAGGCAGCGTGTTAGCCCCAGAACAATGCCCCCACGTGACCCAGCCCGCCATGAGTCACGAGAGCATTCACCTCCCCATTCCCCAAGCCCCGCTTTACTCATCTCATCATCATCGTCGGCTGAGTTATCTCCGGAGTCTTCGTCGTCGGAGTCACCACCAGCATCAACAGTGAAGGCCGGCCGTAGAGGTAGAGGTAGATCTAAGAGAGTGAAAAGTAGTGTAGCTAGTAGGGTAAGGGCTGCTAGTGCTGTACGGCAACCTAGGGTCAGTGCGAGTGACCTTGACCGAGATAAGCCTCCCTCTCAGCCAACCTCCACCACCACCACCACCACCAGCCCTCCACCGCCACGCCAGGGAATCCTGGACGCCTTCGCGTGGACGGAAGGGTCAGATTTTGTCCCCGAAAACCTGGTTTTCGATGAGAGCTCGTCAGGAGTTCAGCCTGCCTTCACTATGGACGAAAATGCTGAGTGTGTCAACTACCTTTTGGCCTTCCTAGATGACGAAGTCATGCAGCACATATGTGATGAGACCAACAGGTTCGAATCACAACGTGCTGCTAGTGGTACAGGTGCAGCCAAGATGCAACAGTGGACCATGCTGGGAGTGCAGGAGCTGTATGTGTTCTTTACCCTCATGCTTCTTATGCCACACTCCAAGAAGCATGAGTTGGAAGAATACTGGTCCATGGACCCCTTACTACCCTCACCGACCTTCAACAAGTACATGGCCAGAGATCGCTTCCGGAACATCATGGGAAACCTGCACTTTGCCGATAATGATGTACCTTCCCAAACCGACCCACTCTGGAAGATCTGGGAGATTCTGAACAGAATGAAGGATAAGTTCATGTCTTTCTTCCACCCATTTCAGAAGGTTGTCATTGATGAGTCCTTGGTTTTGTTCAGAGGACGTCTTCGGTTTGTCCAGTACATTCCAAGCAAACGCCATCGCTTTGGAATTAAGTTCTTTGTACTGTGCGACTGTAAGACGGGGTACATCCTTGACTTCGTCATATATTCAGCCAGCACTGTCGATCTCGATAAAACACACCCCCTTGGCTTCTCAGGCTGTGTAGTGAAAGTGCTCCTAGAAAAGTATTTTGGTGGGAATCATGTGCTGTATACAGACAACTACTATACAGCACCGAAACTTGCCAAATACCTTTCTGAGCACGGCATTGGCTTCTGCGGCACTGTGAAAAGTAATCGTGCCAACTTCCCCAAATTCCCAGAGGCGGGAAACTCGCAGCGAGGAGACGTGCACCTACGCAAGTCTGAGAAGATGCTGGCAATACGGTGGCATGACAAGAGAGTCGTGCACATGCTCACCACCGTACATAAGGGGGAGATGAGAGACAGTGGGAAGGTCGACCGTAGGACAGGCGGACCTGTGATGAAACCTGATGCTGTGTTGGACTATAATATAAACATGCGGCTGGTGGACAAGTCCGACATGATGATTGGTGAGATTGACTGCCTCAGGAAGAATACTAGGTGGTACAGGAAAGTTTTTCTGCATCTCATAGATATGACGATGCTGAACGCCTTCATCCTGTACAAGATGAAGGTAAAGCCACCCAAGTCCTTCTCCCTGAGGTTGTTCGCCAGGACTTGTGTCCAGCAGCTGCTGGAAAAATATGGTAAGGTGCAAGCAGCAACTCCAAGGCGCCATCCAGTTACACTTCCCGACCGACTTGAGCAGAGGGCGTATATGGATCGGCACAGACTTGAGCTAATGCCTGCCACACGGAAAAGGAAGGCTGCGATTCGCAGGTGTCAGGTATGTGCGCATACCACACGCCGCACACCTGAGCATAAACACACCTCTTGGCAGTGCGCTGAATGCCAGGTTCCCCTCTGTGTAACCTGCTTCTTCGATTATCACAGCCAGAAGCAGTTCTAACAGTGCAAGGGTGGAAGCAGAATTATTTGGAAATAATGTGTAAATAATGTGTAAATAGCAGGTGAAAACAATGGATGTTCAGTTCATATGATTGAACAGTGTATTATAGTTTTATCTTACTGAAAGTGACAGTGAATAACATATTGTAAGTAAAATAGAAGGGTAAATATTGAAAATAGAATAGAAAATGTAAATAGTAATGTAAGTAATTAGTAATATAAGAATATGAGTACAAATAATTTATGTTATAACACTGAGAGTGAATCCGTGGCTCTCTACGTATTTTACTGACTGAAAAATAGAATGACTTCAGTGACAATAAAATAATACGACTGAAGGAAACTTATGGAGAAAGACTCCAGATATATATAAGTGTGATATAGTAATAGAAATATAAAGTGTGAGGGGTTTTATGAATAATAAATGACAGAGTGCCTAGAGCGAACTAGCGCAAGTGTGGCGATCAGATGCGCTCGTAATTTCCATTGCTTTCACACTGTTTTTTTTTTAGTATGGATCCCAAACTACTTGAAAATGGTAGAATAGTGTTTATAGTGTTTGTATCTGGCTGTGGTAATCATATAACGGGTTGTCGGGAAGTGTAAAGTGGAGACTTAGTTACCCTACTTCAGAGGTCTCCACAAGTCCTATGGAAACTGACGAAGGCTCAACAATCATTCCAGGAGAAAGCTGAAGGTATGTGCTATAAGCATATATAATTTTATTATTCTAGGACTAATAACTGATTTTTAGCAAATATTTTTTGAGAGTCTGTCGGAGCCCAAATAACCCCGCGGGACACGCAAGTAATTGGTAAACAAGCCCGCGGTGTAGGGGTTAAAGCAGTTTATTTACTGAAATAATCTATATGTGGCCAGTAATTTCTCTCTCTCTCTCTCTCTCTCACACACACACACACACACACACACACACTTGGACATACAACAAACATACCGACGAGCAGGACAATATGTACACAACATCAAGCCCCAAAGACGCACATAAAGGCACACACACACAGTCTCCGCTCTCTCACACGCACATGAAGACACACATAAACACACAGACTCAATCACCCACACACACGCTCCGTTTTTTTGTTGCTGTGGCCAAACTGGTACATGGCATGGTATCAATAATGAAAGGCGGTGCTTACGAGAGAGAGAGAGAGAGAGAGAGAGAGAGAGAGAGAGAATAAAGAAAAACAACGACGAGATTATAAAGTGTGAGACCACAGAGCAATGTTCGATAAAGAAAACGGAAAATGGTAACAAAAGAAAACGTGGAACAGCTAGTTGAGGATGGAAGGATGGATGGTCATAATTTTTGGGCTGTACTGTACATATAAGGCTAAGTACAGATCCTTTGCCTTTCATCACCAGTCAAAAACACAGGTTCTCCGTGTATAATACAGTCAGGCCATTCATGTCAGGCGTATGCAAGAACTACGCTACGGTTCATTCAATTTATTCATACTAACCTAATTTCGTTTGTCGTTCTCTCTCTCTCTCTCTCTCTCTCCCCTCAGGCGTGTCCATGTCTGTGTTAATCAATATAATACCACTTGCAGCGTCAACCTTCAGTAAGGGTGATGGAGTGCAGAGGGACCCAGTGATTATATTCCCCTTCCCCCATTTCCCCTCATCTCTCTTCTTTCCCCCCTCTCCCCCTCTTTTTTTACCTCCTTTTCCTTCCTCTTCTCTCCCACCTCGTCACTCATTCTCTTATTGATCCCATCTCTCTTCCTTCTCCCCTCCTCTTTTTCTCCCCCTCCATTCCCATCCTTTCTTTCCCCTCACTCCTCTTTAATTCATAACCTTTTCCCCTCCATCACCTTTATATTTTCTACCGTCTGTTTCACCTCACTGGATTATACACACTTTACTTTGCGCCCATTTCTTTACCTCTTTCCTTATTTTCCATTATCTCACCATTCTGTCACTAAATCATATATTCTAAATTGTACCCCTTTCGTTTCCTGTTCCCATATTTTCTTGCTTCTTTCTCCCCATGTAATTACTCCCCTTTACATCTTCATGTGCTTCCCCATTAACCCACATATATCTTATTCCACCGTCTGTTCCTTCTCCCTTTAGTTAAGCTTTTCTCTACAGTAACTCTATGTACCTTCCCCTCCCTTTCTGTCTAGTACACTACAAATCCTTGTCTCACTTTCCCCTTCCTCATCTCCTACCCCAGCTTACCCCACCTACCTCTTATCAACTTCTTCTCACCCTACCTCACCCTATCCTCATCCTTCCCTTGCTTCATATCAACCCCTTACACCCTATTTCCCTCCCTTCGTCTCCCCAGCACACTATTTTCCTCCTCCTCTGCCCCTCCATCACCCTTTTCTCTTCCTTTCTTCCCTCCAGCTCTTGGTTTCCCGCTGTTAGTTTGATTAACGTGGGTGAGCATTGATTCCTGCGTCACCGCTTGGTGGAGAGAGAGAGAGAGAGAGAGAGAGAGAGAGAGAGAGTGAGAGAGAGTATATATGATTGAGGAACCTATACTAATTAGAAGAAGAAGTAAATGATGGGGGAAAATTAGTAGAGAGCAGTATGATACTGAATGGTAAAATATACAATAGACAGGAAGAGGACTACGACTGCTGGTGCTGCTGCTGCTGCTGCTGCTGCTGCTGTGTGTGTGTGTGTGTGTGTGTGTGTGTGTGTGTGTGTGTGTGTGTGTGTGTGTGTGTGTGTGTGTGTGTGTGTGTTTCATTTTTTTCATTATAAGCTTTCTGCTTCTCCATTTTTGTCTCCTGTCATTTTTACAATCTGTTTTCCCTCCTTTGTTTTTACGGCATTATTTTCCTTTATTTTCTTGTTTTTTCTTTCTCTTCTTTTCTCTTATCCTTCGGTGTGCTCCTCCTCCTTTCAGGTCTTGTGTTCTCTTAGTATCGTTTTTATATCCAGTTTCCATTTGGTCTTTTACTGTCTTCTTTCTTACCCTGTTTCACTCTCACTTTTACTGTAAATCTTCCTTTGGTCCTATTCATGTTTTGATGACCTGATTAGATTAACTGTTTATCCCTGTTCAGAGGTCCGACCTGAACTGCAGTGAAAGGAAATGGAAAAGTCTAGAGAAAGATATTCCTTTGTATTTAAGTTAAACGAGGAAATTAACAATGTAGGAAAGGAAAATTTACCAAAGGCCGTGAGTGAATGACAGGGTAGTGTGTGTATAACAGAATATAGAGCCGTCACCACCACCCCAGCACGGAACGACCCTCACCTGCACGAATATAAGAGCGGCAAATGACAGCCACACACGACACGGAACTACCTGTGTGGCGGGGGTGAGGCAGGTGAGAGAGGGGCAGGGGAAGGGATGTGTGTGTGTGTGTGTGTGTGTGTGTGTGTGTGTGTGTGTGTGTGTGTGTGTGTGTGTGTGTGTGTGTGTGTGTGTGTGTGTGTGTGTGTGTGTGTGTGTGTGTGTGTGTGTGTGTGTGTGTGTGTGTGTGTGTGTGTGTGTGATGTGCTTGACTCTGGGCATAGGCTTCACAGCCTGCTCTCAAGGCCCAGTAGTCCTCCTACATATCATACACCTCTACTGTACATGTCACCACTTCGGCGCTAACACTCACCGTCCATATTGAATACATGCTAGGGCTGTCTCATACAGGACTGGTGTATTGGTATTAGCGGGGGTATTTTTACATGTCGGCGGGTCTTCTGGTAGATCGGTAAAGTCTGCTTTACATGAAATTAATATCCTTAAACTGCTCCCTGCCCCAGCGGGGATTTGAACCTGGGTCTAGTAGGACCGCAGGCCACCTCTCTACTGATTGTGTGTGTGTGTGTGTGTGTGTGTGAGAGAGAGAGAGAGAGAGAGAGAGAGAGAGAGAGAGAGAGAGAGAGAGAGAGAGAGAGAGCATAGTAGACTAGCAGAAGATGAAGAGCTGCTGCAAAAGAGTTAAATTCAAGAGGAAACGTAGAAGAAACTTTGTATTTTAGTTTCGGGAGATTTTCAGTGTTTTAATGTTTCCAGGGAGGCCAATGTTTCAGGCTGCTTCGTGGAGGGTGGGGGGAGAGGTGGAGTTGGGGAGAGATGTGGAGAAGAGGAGAGAGGTTCAAGGACAGGAAAGGGGATGGAGAGATTGCGGAGGAGAAGAATGGAGGAGGGAGGAATATTGAAGGAGGGGAGAGAGGTGGAGGAAATGAAATCGGGAGAGATTGGTCGATACGTAAGAAGGTGAACATCGAGATGAAGAAGAGAAGGACGAGGAGCAGATTAGTGTCTGAGGTGTTTTATGATGTGGATGTGAATGGAGAGAATGTAAAGGATGTGGAGGGTGTGAGATATGTGGTGTGGTATGGTGAAGGCACAGGGAGAGGAAGGGAGGGACTGATTTAGGATAGAGTTAGATGGCTAAAGGAAGTAGAATGTGTTGAGAGCAGTAATTCCTACACCTTCTTCACTCATGGTTTTTTCCTCTCCGTCAAAAATTCTGTGGCTCACGTATTCTGTGGGTGACGCCTTATCACACCATCATGTAAAATATTACTGCTGCTTTGTCTGCCTTCCTTCGCTTGTCCTCACAAGCTGGGATATGCAAGCTATAATCTTGGGCTGCTGAGAGAGAGAGAGAGAGAGAGAGAGAGAGAGAGAGAGAGAGAGAGAGAGAGAGATTCTGAAAAGAACCAAAGAAAGGAAATGTTGATACTATAATGGAATATTTCCTGTATATAACGCACACTGCTTTAAAACGTGCTTTTTGTACCTGATCCTGTTGTCAAAAGTTTTATATAGTACAGAGGCACTAATGCCCCAAGAGAAGTGGCTAGTAACGTAGAACCGAACAGACAGATACTAATAAATGTAACAAGATTGATAGCTGACGTGTATTCGGTAAAGCTGCACTCTAGACAGAATAGGAATAACCTTTGTTTCATGATTTACATTACCCTGACTTTTGACCTTTATCGCCCAAAGTTTACGCTGTTCCTCTGATGTATCTCAGTCATCACTGCACATCTCACAGTTCTCATCAAACGAATGACTGCACGAAATAAATCTGAGCCATCCATCATTCGAACAGTCTTAAAATCCAAGAATCCGAAATTTCTGAGCTTTCCAGGGAATACAGATGTGAAGAGGGAGTGTTGGTGATGCTGATGGTTGGTGCAGAGAGAAGGGGGTGATGAGAGGGAGAAAGAGGAAGAATGGGAAAAGATGATAAGATGCAGTAAGGAGGAGGAGGATAATAAAGGTGGGTTTACAGAAGAGGAAGAGGAAGATGAGAGAAGACAGAGTGAGAGAGAAGAATAATGATAATGACGGTACATGGAGAAAGAAGGAAGAGGAAGGGAGTGAGGAGACAGTGAGAGAGAAGAATAATGATGATGGAAAAAGAAGGAAGAAGAAGGGAGTAAGGAGGGGAAAGATGATGGCAGTGGGTGAGGAGAGGGAAAGAGGAGGGTATGAGAGAGAGGGAGAGGCTTGGCACACACACATGCTGACTCCTCAAACACTTGGATTTACTCTCTCGGAGGGGAAAATGTGGTGATGGTGGGGTTGTGGCTGTGGTGGTGTGGTATGATACTATTAGTGGTTGTAAATGGCGGTGATAATGGTGATGCACAAGTCGTGGCTACAGATAGTAGTTTAACCTGTTCTTGCCTAACCTAATCCAGCTTAATCTAACATAACCAGCCCTAACCTACCCTAACCAATTCTAACCTGACCGATGCAACCAAACCTAACTTAATTTTCCTGTCAGTCTGTGTTCGCCAACCTAACTTAGCCATATATACCTAACCTAACCAAACCCAAATGAACCTAACCAAACCTCCCTCTTATTATAATATGTGTCCTCCTGCCTTACCTAACCTCACCTTCCTGTCTGTCTTGCCGTCTGCCTAAATGTGTTTTCTTCACCAATATCCTGCCTCACCGCTGCCTACCTGCCTTGTCTGTTTAGTACCTCCATTTCCATAATCATTTAGTCTACTGTTTATTCATTTATGATAACGGAAAACAAAACAGCCCACCACACCACACCATACCATACACCACACCTCACCACACCATACCACACCCCGCCACACCACACCACACCACACCACACTACCCATTATGGACTACCGCTCACTCCTGGCACGCCACACCTATGTTCTTATGATCATCACCTTCCTCCTCAGATTCTGCCTCGCTCAGTGTCTTCGTGCTTCTTTTAACCCCACGTTCAAATGTAGCGAGAGTAGGAATGAATATTTATATAAACTTCCATGATGGAAAAAAAAAAAAACAATAGCACAAAAGTTCGCTAACACATCTGTCGTGTAATTTATGTTACCTCCGGCTCCTTCCAACACGTGTTATGCATATTTACAGACTACACACTGTCCCCTCTTCCCACCTCCCCTATCAGACTGCCTTTCTGTTATCAAAGGAATTATTCTTGGGCTCTTTCAGGTATTGCCTACTTATATTCAGATTTCATAATGCCTGTGAGAGTGAATATCTGCAATGGCGGGTCTGGGAACTTCTCGCTAGCTTGCAGGATAAGTTACCTCCACTGCCATCTTAAGACGATGCTGACCAAGACTACTAAGGAATTTTGTATTCTCACGCAGAATTTGCTGGCTGCAGGTGTTTGTTGCAAGCAACCTTGGACAAAATATGGAGAAGAGTAGCGCTTTTCATCCAAGGGCTGATACTCTCCACGGTAACTGTTTTCTCTTTCTATATTTCTGTTAACATCTGTCTATACAAGTCAAGGTTGAGATGTAGGGTGTTAGAGCACTGAGTATCCAACAGACGAAGAGAAGGGGGGATGGAAATGTTGCTAGTTGAATAATACAGCAATTACACACCGGCAGTAGAGGCGGGAAGGTTAGTAGTGAGGCTGTGGCGGTAACGGTGAGCCCAATGACCATTGTAAGTGTACGATTTTTTTTATGATGGATGCTTGCTAAGGAAAGTCAAACAAACCAAAATTAAGATCCAGCCATTCTGAGATACATTATTCTACAAGACTGGAGGTTATAGTCTGAGGAAAAGAATTCACAAATGACTGAAAATAGTTTCATGTGTTACAATGGAGAGTTGACAGAGCGTGTTGATGTACGGATGTCACAGTAAAATCTACCACAAGAAAGAAGGCATGCAGACAGAGTTCGGAAGAAAAAAAGTGGCTTATGTAATGGTTACAGTAACGAGAGAGAGAGAGAGAGAGAGAGAGAGAGAGAGAGAGAGCAGTAAATCCCAAGAGGGTAAGCACAATTTTCTGCACCAGCCTTCTCCATTACACCAACTCCTTTGCCTTATATTCGGTCTCGTCATCATATTTCCCGCACCAGCGGACGCACCCGGTTGCTAAGGCAGTAACTGAGGTATGCCACACTTCATGGTCTTCCCCAGATGTAGTGATATCGTGTTTGTCTCTTACTACCGGAATTATGTGATAGGGATGAAGCTGCAGTGATGAGCAGGGAGGATGGTATACACACGACTTGCTGGAGTGAGTGAAAAGATGAGTTAGTGGGAGTGATTCTGTGTGTGTGTGTGTGTGTGTGTGTGTGTGTGTGTGTGTGTGTGTGTGTGTGTGTGTGTGTGTGTGAAACCAGCGCTTGGAAGATATTTCGACATAATGTAAATTTAATCTTATGCCTGAAAGCTTAAGAGAAAAAAATCTCAGATTTTTTTAAAATACTATCATCTAAGGAGAGAGAGAGAGAGAGAGAGAGACTATAATACACTGAATATCTCGCTAATGAGCAACAAGGAAGTACAGCAACAAATCATGGAAGCGATGAGGAAGATGATGAAATTCAGCCTTTCCCTATGCCAATCTTGGATTATTTTGTTATAGGTCTATCGCCAGGTTAGATTAAATTATAATAGGTCTATGGGCAGGTTAGATTAAATTATTATAGGCCTATCGGCAGGTTAGATTAAATTAGATAAAGTACCTTTTACTGTGATAATATTAAGTATTCACTATTTATCCATGTAAAGGATACAAAAGGCGTTGCAACACAGTAGCTGGAGCTCATTATATTTACATTCATTAAATGTTTAATAAACATCTTTTAATTTTTTCTGTTACAGAAAGTTTTCATTTGTACATGACATACATTCTTTATACTTGTAGTCAGTAATGATGGAAAAAATGAAATAATATTATGAATGTTGACTTCTGCCATGTCCTGAATAGTTTTTTATTGATCTTGAAAGAAACCTACAGCAATGTTTAGTTTCCTTGCTGGCATCGCTGGTGGCCGGGTTGGCGGGTTAGCAGGCATATTTAGGTTTAACCTGCAGGAATATAATCAACCTTACTGCATTTCGCGTATTAAGACTGGGAACTTCCTTAAATATACAGGTTTTCTTAAAGGATTATTATTCTCCTAGAAGGAATGGTCCATTAGAGGTGAGGCTGATTTTTCTAGGTGACAAACTCCCCATGGGGAATGATCCCCACAGTGGGGCGCGCGTAACTTCCTAAGTGATGGGGTTACCCACACTTTGGCGATAAAACCCAGGAGGAGGTTGGGGTCAGAATAACCTCCAATTGATGAAATCACCTACAATTGGGCGTGCACTCGGGTGAGGTCAGACAAATATTTAGTATTTTCGCGCACATATTGTCGTAACACATATCGTTCAAATCCAGTGCCGGATGTGGCCTGGTGTTGTTAATCTAGCAGTATACCCATCACGGCACGAAGGGCTTAACACAGAAACAAGTAACAATAAAAATATATTGAAATCATATTATGCATGTGTGTGTGTGTGTGTGTGTGTGTGTGTGTGTGTGTGTGTGTGTGTGTGTGTGTGTGTGTGTGTGTGTGTGTGTGTGTGTGTGTGTGTGTGTGTGTGTGTGTGTGTGTGTGAGTGACCGACTCTGGGCATAGGCTTCACAGCCTGCTTTCAAGGCCCAGTAGTCCTCCTACGTACCGCACACCTCTACATGTCACCACTTCGGCGCTAACACCCACCGTCCATACTGAATATATGCTAGGGCTGTCTCATATAGGACTGATGTATTGGTATTAGCGGGGGTATTTTTACGACATGTCGGCGGGTCTTCTGGTAGACCAGTAAAGTCTGATTTTATCAAATTCAAATTCTTAAACTGTTCCCTGTCCCAGCGGGATTTGAACCCGGGTCCGTTAGGACTGCAGGCCAACTCTCATCATTGTCATATCCTGAAAATTATTTACTAATCCTGAAAGAACTCTGAACCACTTCTTGAAATTTTTGGCTTTCCCCGCTGGCATCACTGGTGTCTTAAACCCTAACAGGTCATAAACAAAAGATACTCTAATTAACGACTCAAAGGACACAAACACTGAATTAATACTGAATACAGATTTCGAATGACTGAAGGAGAAACCATGAGACTATTAGAGCCGGAGTTGGTAG
This sequence comes from Coenobita brevimanus, assembly GCF_032717465.1. NCBI lineage: Eukaryota > Metazoa > Arthropoda > Malacostraca > Decapoda > Coenobitidae > Coenobita > Coenobita brevimanus. The sequence goes on from NC_136995.1 coordinate 16,394,839, forward strand.
TGGTGATGGGGGAGTGTGTGTATAATGGTAGGATCTGGTGGCAGTATATCAGTGGGGTACTTAACCTGTCCTGTATCAGTATATCTTAGGCATCCCCTGCTGCCACCACCACCAGCTTTATGGGCTAGATCTGGGATAGATATGGTTGGGTTAGGGTAGGGAAAAGGCAGGTAACGGTACGGTAAGTGGTTAGGTTAGGTTAGATTAAGCTAGGGTGCGTCAGGTATGGTCATATTTCATTATGTTAAATTGAGTTAGTGAGGTAAGCTCAGATTAGGCTACGATAAAGTACGGTAAATTGCCTGTCCTGTGATTGGATGGGGGTTAAAAGATGATTTGCTAAAAATAATCCAGAAAGGCCGTTTCCTACGACCCAACATCCACCCAGGCACTGACCTATGGCGTCAAACATCACACACCACCACTTGGGCACTAAATGCCAAGCCGTGTACATGGTTACAAGCTGGTGTAGTGTTTTTTTTTTTTTTTTTTTATCGTAGTGTGTAGTTGGGTGTAGGACTTCAAAATGAAACGGATAGTGGAGGAGGGGGAAAGACATGATAGTAGTGGCATGAAAATTATGGCAGTGAAAATTTTTTAGGAGGAGTAGATTACAATGGAATTAGTAAATAGATACTGACAGGTTTGAAACTGGTGACGAATGAATTGTTGGAAAGAGTAGATAAAGTAAGATTTGGAATAATGACGTGTGCTTATCAGAGTATGTGATAATGGGGTAAGACGTGAGGTGATGGAGAAGGAAAAACTGAGTGGGCAGATAAAGACAGAGCAAAGTAAGAGACAGGACAGGACAGGGCAGAGCATCAGTAAAACTAAACTACTACACATAACACCGGAGGGTGGACAAAAATGGTACTTAGCAGAGGTAGGCCAGTTAAGAGATTACTGTGCTTGTTCTGATAGATAGATAGATAGACAGACAGATAGACAGGTAGGTAGGTAGGTAGATATAGATAAAACAGACCGATTAGTTGATTGATTGATGGGTAGGTACTGTAAACTGTTGAACAGGAAGGTGTTAGGTGTGTAGGTAGCCAAAAGGGAAGTGACTAAGGCAGGTAAGTTTAAGTGGTTAAGTAAATAGATGGGTCGGTGGGAAGGGATGCAGATAGATGAGGTCATGGGGGAGGGAGGCGAGTAGGAAGGAAGAAGCGAAGAAGGAAGCAGCAGAAAGGTGGAGAAATAGGAACGATGGGAGTGAGAGTAAAGGAAAGCGAAAGATTTACGGAGATAGGAAAAGGATGAAGAAGGAGAATAAATGAGAAAAGAGGAAGAAGAAGGAGAAGGCTGGAGATTGAGGGAGAACATGAGGAGGGAGGGAGAATGGAAGAACAATGGAGAAAGAGGAAGAACGTAGAAGATATACAAGGGTACAGAAAGAGGATGAAGAGGACGGAGTGAGAGGACAAAAGAATAGAGGAAAAGGAAGCAAAAGAGGAAGGAAGAAAAGGATAGAGAAGGAGGGAAGTTGAGAGGGAGAAAAAGAGGAATGGGAGTGAGGGAGAGGGTATGCTGGTGGGTGTGTAGGTGGGTATGGGATCAGATACGCAGAGGGTCAAGGTACTGAGTAATTACCACGTGAAGATGAGGACGTAAATTAGATTTACTGATAGGCAAGTACACAGGCTGGCTGGTGGATTAATATGTAGGTAGGTAGGCGAGAATGTATATATGTACGTAGGTAGGTAGGTGGGCAGGTAGCTAAGAGGTGGATGTGTAGGTGCCAACGTAAACTGGAAAGTAGGTAGGGATGAAGGATTATGTAGGCCTTGGGAACAGGTAAGAAAGGAAAGTTGGTAGTACATAGCAGTAGACTGACAGATGAGCTGGTTGGTGGGTCGATCGTCAGGTGATTTGTGAAGTAGGGAGAAAAGAGGCTACAGGGGTAACTTGATTACACAAAAAGTACAAAAAAAGTACAAAAAAAGGACAATGAAGTGGGTATCTGATACAAAGACGAGGCAGAGGTTACGGGGATGACGGTATGAGATCACTGGGTAGGTTGGCAGGTATAAGATTGATAGGTAAGGAATTGCGATGTTGACGATACGTAGACTAGCAGGTAGGCAGGCAAGTAAATACCCAGGTAGGGACGTGAGCATATTGCATAAGTGAACAAGATCCCTCACAGCGTATACCCCGGACAGGGCACCACCATGCCATTTCCAGGTTTTTCATGATCTTGACCTTCAGTTCTTACATTTTTCGTCCAAAATTTCATCACTTGTTCCTTTGATGGTCCTCAATTATCATTCCAAATATAGCGCAAATAAACCAACTGTATGTTGACTTGTTTTTGTTTTTTCTTTGAGGGAACAATTTGCAGTCTTGTGGCCTTGCTTTCTTCTTCCTTGCATTAAAAAAAAAAAGAAAAATAAATCCAATCTTGCCAAAAAACATTACGTCCTTGGGGGATGTTGTTAATGGGTATGTGCAGGTAGAATGAGATATTATATGAGGATAACAGACCCACCTGATATCTTGGCATGTTGCAGCCGTCCCTCCCCCCTTCCCATCCTAGCCCTAATACCTTCAACGGCTGAGAGAGAGAGAGAGAGAGAGAGAGAGAGAGAGAGAGAGAGAGAGAGAGAGAGAGAGAGAGAGAGAGAGAGAGATGGCAATTTTAGTCAACTTAAAGTATAACAAGTATAACTATTCTAGCCTTTGAAGTACTGTATATCCTCAGCTTCTGTATATATCCTGCCACCGCCAGCCTGGTCACTGTGCCGTGGCCTGTGACACAGTGTGGGTGTCGGGATATACACCAGGTTTTACTTGTCGCTGCTGCGGATCTGCATATTTCATCTCCGCCTCACAGCTTACACATTTTACGATTTCCATATTTTGGTTGTGAGAGCGCTGCCTATTTTATTTATCTGCGAATGTAATGTGTCTGTATCAAACTTGACATGCTATTTATTTTCGACATAGAGGCAAATCTCTATCCTTTAAGAAGCTACTACGTTAACCAAAGTCCGTCCCTCCCATTCTTAATCGTCTCTTGAAAAACCAAATCAACTAAAGAAGACAATATCTGAGCTCACAGGCAGCTAAAGCGCTTTAACTTCTCTCCAGTACTGCTGCCATCCACGCCACCTCTCGCAGTGTCGTGTTTCAAATAACTGTTTTCATATAACCCACAGCGCTCCCGACTCCCACCCACCCACCCACCCACCCGCAGTCTCGTCCACTCCGAAAGCTACCCATGTTCGCGGTCTGGTATCCCCGAGGTAATCAGTCTTTTACCCACAGTCTCTGACCTGTTTATTTTGGGTTGCTGCTGGTAATGTGTGTGTGTGTGTGTGTGTGTGTGTGTGTGTGTGTGTGTGTGTGTGTGTATAATGATGTTAGTGATGTTTACCTTGGATGGTGTGTGGTGTGGTCAAATGGAATCCTAAATAAGGCTGATAATGTGTGCCTCACCTCACCCATCATAGTGGACTCGCTTTTTGTACGGCAGTGTTGATACTAACCCGCTGTTCGTCATTAGAGATAATATTTCAAATAATGATGACACTTGGACCCTGGGTCACATCCAATTACTTTAAATGAACTGCAAATGTTGTGCGTATTGATGTCATGTGTAGTATTGATGTAACTGAAATTTCAGATGAACTTCATGTGAGAGGGGATATATTTCAGTGCCACTGGTTGGGCTAAAAATATATTGTACAGGGGTTAGTTGTGCCTCATACCTGATGTACAGTACCGTATACTTTAACACTGGTAATGTGAAGTGAATGATCTAATGGCTATAAATATTACACCAGTTTGCAATATATCACATTCCACCAGCCGTTTTCTTGATGTTACTAAACCAGCTGTTGATCCTGCCACACACACGCAGTTTTTCACTCCAGCACTCCCCCCACCCCCCACCCCCACCATGGGCAGGCAGACCCAGGCCCATTGAATGAGGAACCCCCACAGGACCCATGAACCACTCTGATGAACCCACCAGTCTCAACCACCACCACCACCACTACTACTACTACTACTACTACTACTACTGCCACCTGAACCCCCACAGGACCCATGAACCACTCTGGTGAACCCACCACCGCCTGAGGCAACACAACACTTTTAGTTCGTCAGTGGTGGTGTTGGTGTGGTGGTTGTGTGAAGGTACTGTCACGTTCACACACCATGAACACATCTTGTTCTCCCTGACACAGACTGCTAACAACGCCGGTGTACGAGAGATATTCCCTCAGGCGGAATAAAATGGTGTGGCAGTAACAGGAATAAAATGAAAACGCGTCATCGCACAGTTTTCACTGAGACAACATTGTTATTATTTTGTCTAATAGTGCCTTACGGATCACACTAACGCAATTGGTA
>NC_136995.1:16401700-16704200 GCF_032717465.1 Coenobita brevimanus
ATATATATATATATATATATATATACAGTACATATACTCTATTGTTCTGATCGTAGTTAACGTTCTGCGTAGAGCATTATAGTATGCCATGTCATTCGGTGACCTAAGCTAGGTCAGTCCGGACATTATAAGTACAATTTCCGTCAGTACGAGCTTTAGTTTACATTGATACCTTAACACCAAGTAGTAAATAAGTTACTGAATTTTTAAGATCATGTGCCTGCAGTCATACTTAACATGCTGTTTTACTGTTTCTCAACTCCTGCCAGTATTACAACCACCACCACTGCAACCAATCTACCACCACCACAACCTTTACCATCACCACTATCAGCCGGACACAGAAACTCATTGTGGTACAGTAAAGGCCTCGCTATATCACATGTAAATTCACGCTGCCATCGCTTCCTGTTTCAACATCATGCTCTTTACTCCTGCTTTTTTCGGTGCCATTTTCGATATTTTCACTCATCAGTTGTGTGCAAGTATAAATATCTTCCCCTAGCCTAGTATGCCCTGCTTTTGTCTTAGTTTCTTCACATTATTCTTCCATTACTTAGATCGACAAACTACAGTTTTTGTATGCATTCATTTCTCTCATCTTTCATTCAGCTCTTCAGTGCATCTCCTTACAACCCCCTCTCACGTCCCTTTACCACATCTCTCCCTATTCTCCTTCCTTCATCCCTCCTCTCTTCATATCCTTTCCACTTTCCACTCTTTGGTATCAAACTATAACCTTTTATTTATATTCCCTCTTCTTCTTCCTCTTCCTCTCCCATGCCATCATAATTTTTTTATTCGTTTTCTTTTTTCCTTTCACTGCTTCCCGGTTTTCTCTTTTTCCCGTCTAGTTCTCACCTCTTCTGTTTCTCTTTTTACAGCTTTCCTTCTGCCCCTCTTCCTCCTCTTATTATTTTTCTCACACCTTCCCTCGTTCATGTTGTCCTAAATATCTTTTTCATCTCTCATCCTTCCGTTTTCCTTAACCTCGCCCTCTTCTTCCTCATTTTATTTACTCCCTTGCTTTTCCACCCGCTTTTCATATTCTAATTCTCTCATCCCTTCCCTTCTTCCCTTCCTCCACCCTTCTGGCCCTACCCTCCGCTATCAGTGACCACCACCAACCAGATGCATTTGCGTGTGAGCACCTGAGATTATAGGACCGCTTCATACTGCACCCCCCTTCCACACACACACACACACACACACACACACACACACACACACACACACACACACACACACACACACACACTCTACCTCTCTTCTCGATCCGTTATTCTCATCCACCATTTTCCGACACCATCATCTCCACTTCACTCCATCATACCCTCCCCTTCACCACCATTCCATTTAACAGCAGTGTGATCATTAGTTAGTGTTACGGCAGCTCTAACGAGCCACACTGCCATCACAGGATTACTCTCTCTCTCTCTCTCTCTCTCTCTGCTTAGTGCCCATGAGCCCCAAGGATCTACAACAAAATTTTATGAACCCTTTGTGGGCAATGAAAAGATAAAATATTACAAAGTCAGTCTCTAATATTTTTATTATAAGATGACTCTGTAGTTAATATTTGTTGGAGTAACCATTATTAGTGGTAAGTCAAATTCGCTGAAGTTGTGTGTGAAATAGTTTGAGTTTGTGAGTCAAGGTCATGTGATTATGGAACGTTAACCTTTATCTATGCACCTGAGTTACACTGATGTTACCTGTCAACACTAACAACGACGGTGGTTGTTACTATTAAGCTGATGTTAAGATTTCAGATTTTCCTGATTTTTTATGAGTAACTTTTTCACAGAGTAAAAGGTGTCCACCGAAGTTTCTTAAGTTTTTCCAGTGGAGGAACAGACTTCTGGTGGCTACGCACCAACATTCTATTCTGTCTGCTTTCTCGGCTGTTTATATTCCTTTGCTGCCTTAGCTTCTTCACACAGAACCCATACTAACCATTCATGCCACTTCCTCTGGCTGGCACTGCATCATATACGAACTAAAGAACTACATTATAAGCGGAAATGTCAGCCACTTTTTAACCAACATTTGTGAACTTACCATACCACACAACTCAGCTTTTTTCAACTTATCCCTTCCTAAACTCCCAGCCACCTCCAATACTGTAAGACCGCCTCTCGCTCACCCTTCTTGACACGTTTCCTTCTCATTTACCAGTTTTATTTTTTGCCTGTTCTTTATCAATGACATCTATCACCTTCTTTATTAGTCTTTGTTTTTCACACTTCTTTCATCTAATAACTCCAGATGCAAGAGTCAGCCTGCGGTTCACTGGGTTCACGTTCAGATGAGCATGGGGTTGTAAGTACTATATAAACATCGCCAGTGTTTTCCTTACCCAACTAGTTCACATTTTGCTCATTTCTTCTCTTCCTGTGTGTAATGGAAATATGCACAAGAAACTGTAATAATCATTCCATGTGTCACTCCTTTCTTCTCCGGAATTCCTGTCCTTTCCTCAGCCATCTCAGTGTGTTTCCTTCCCTTCCCCTCTCCTCTTTCCGCTTTCTTTCGTGATTTGCATATCAAACGAACCTCTTTCCATGGATCTCTATCACTGTCACTCGTAATTCAACCTTACCACTCTTTCCCTTCCACTCTCACAAACAAATTCTCTCTCTCTCTCTCTCTGATAATCGGTGAGGGTATTGTGATGGCTTTTTTCTAACTAACCACACTAACTGTTATTCCCCTCGTTTCAGTCCATAAATTATAGCCTTGCCTATACCTTACCTCTCATCTCACCGCTGCAAGCACATTTTCTTCATTAACCCTTCCATACGGAATCATTAACAAGAAAGGTACAGTATTTAAAACCAAACCAGCTGGCGATCAGGACGACTGTGACGATTTACTCTAGCCAATCACCAGCTGAATTGCTACCCACTGTCTGGCACCTCACCATTCCCACCGCCCTGTAAGGTGTTCTCCCATTCTTGCTCTTTTTTTTCAGTAAAGTGAGGCTGATAACTGTGGGAATGCTGAAATTTGTTTTGTTTCAGAATTGCTGGGGGTTAAAATGTGTTGGTTCTGCCCTGGTACGATCCTTCTCTTACTCGTGCCTTCCCCCTTCTTACTCTACCCATTCCTTCTCCCCCGAGTTAACTGTGATATCGTGTACCTATCAATGGTGTAACGTCAGTACACTTGAGAGCCGAATTCACTGTGATATCGTGTACCTATCAATGGTGTGATGTCAGTACACATGACAGCAGATGATCAACACGCTCCCCTTGCAACCATTAAGTGATAAAATCCTACAGTCAAATTTTTGTGATCATACCCATGCAAGCACTAAGACAAGCTTACAGTTCTGAAAACCAAATCGTCCCATATACCAGTAATATGTAGGGTTAGGATGATGACGATGGTGATGATGATGTAGTTCTATTAGTTCTTACTCTGGTGTGATGCCTTTATTTACTGTAACCTTCCTCTCTCCCATTGCTGTTACGTTATACTTCACCCTCATCTGCTGTTCACCCTCACCCTCACCTCTCCCATCATACTAACCACTACCCCCACCCCCTCACCCTTGCCCTCAACTACTACACCCACCTCCCTCACCCTTGCCCCTCAACCACTACCCCCACCTCCCTCACCCTTGCCCCTCAACCACTACCCCCACCTCCCTCACCCTTGCCCTCAACCACTACCCCCACTTCCCTCACCCCTACCCTCACCTCCCTCACCCTTGCCCTTAACCACAACCCCCACCCCCCTCACCCTTGCCCTCAACCACTACCCCCACCCCCCTCACCCTTGCCCTCAACCATTACCCCCACCTCCCTCACCCTTGCCCTCACCCTCATCTTCAGCCTCACTGGCAGGTAATTAATCAGACATTAGCAAGTCATTTCCTCCCATTACAATTTCTTCACCTCCCCTCTCTCTCTCTCTCTCTCTCTCTCTCTCTCTCTCTCTCTCTCAACCGCGAATATCAGTAAGGTCAGGGTGGGTGTGAGGTGACAAGGTTGGACGGACAAAATTGAATTAAGAGTTCCCAAGCGACTGTATTGGTGCTTTTTCTTTCTTTCCTCCCCCCCTTTTTTATTTATTTATTTTTTGTTTTTGCTGGAATTCATGAGTGGTGGTGCACAAGGGGAAGGAAGAATGGGACGGTGGGGAAAAGGGATGGCGAAAGGGTGGAATGGTGGAGAAAATGGATGGGGAAGGGGTGGAATGTGGAGAGATGGGAAGGGAAAAAGGGTGGAATGGAGAAGCAAAGGGAAAGGCAGATGAGAGGAATGGTGGAGAGGAGAACGAGGGGACAGATGTAAGACAAAGGGACAGGAAGGAGAGTGGATTGTTGGAGAGAAGGGAGGAAAGTAAGGAAGAATACTGGAAGGAGTGAAGCCGAGAGAGAGAGAGAGAGAGAGAGAGAGAGAGAGAGAGAGAGAGAGAGAGAGAGAGAGAGAGAGAGAGAGAGAGAGAGAGAGGAGGGTGAATGTAGGAGACTAGGGAGGGGGGAAGAGACGAAAGGTATAAGTATAATGGAAGAGAGATAGAGGAAAAAGAGGAAAAAAAAAAATGGATAAGACAAAGGAAGAAAAGTGAAATGCGTGAAATTATTATGTAAAAAAGACTGACAAGGAGAGGTGACGGAGAGGAAGTCAGTGATTACAGTATTATGTACGATTTGGTATTGTTACACACACACACACACACACACACACACACACACACACACACACACGCACGCATGCATTTTTTCTCTCTCTCTCTCTCTCCAAATAGCAGTCAGTGTTAGGCCAGAGCCTGTTATGGGATAAAAGTGGGCCTGACGGGACCTGAATTACTAAAGTGCCCCCTCTATATCTGGCTGGGGGGAGGGGAAGCAGGGGAGGAAGAAGGGGGAATGGAGAGGGGGAAGGGAGGCAAAAAGGAAGGGAAAGGGAAGAAAATATGTTAGAGTTTGGGAAGTAGAGAGAGAAAGGAAAGGAAAAATGAGGGACTGGGAGACGGAAGGGAGAAGAGCGGAAGGAAATATGGGAGAGATTGGGAGGAAGGAAAAGGAAAGTGCTGGGGCAGGGATGGCAATAGGAGAATAACGGGAAGGAAGGGGATGGGATGGGAAGGAGAGAAAGACAGACAAGAGGGAAGACGGAAAAGAGAAGGTGAAGCAAGGAGGGAGAGAATTATGGGAGAAAAAGTGATGAAAAGAAAGGAGGCAAGTAAGGAGGAAAAATGGAAGAAAGAGAAGGAAAAAGGCGGTATAGAAATGACCGAAAGAGGGAGACAGGAAATGCAAGATAAAGAAGAGGGGAAAAAAGAAGCCGAAGACACGAGTGAGAGTGAAAGAGGGAATGGTAGAGAGATCAAGTACAGGGAAGAATACACGCACACGACAGGACGAAAGGAATAGAATCCACGGCAAAGCTACACTGCGGGAAACAGGAGAGGAAATGAATAAAAAAGACTGGAAAAAGAATGGATGATGGTGGTGATATACAGAGAGAGAGAGAGAGAGAGAGAGAGAGAGAGAGAGAGAGAGAGAGAGAGAGAGATGGTGGGATGACACACGAGGCAATTGGTGCACCAGTGGAGGTGAGGAGGGGGGGGGGAGGTGCAATCGCAAGAGAGAGGTGGAGGTACAGGGAGGAGGTGCAAGTGGAGAGAGAAAAAAGAAGTGATTTATAACAATACGCCGTTCACATTTCCTTAACCTGAAGCACAGATAAGTACTGCGAGATACCTGTCAATATAAACTGTAAAATAAAAGAAGATATAAGGGTAAATAAGCAAGAATGAGACGAAGAGGTAGTGTGACATCATGTTAGAGACCGAGACATGGAGGGAAAGTGAAGGGGGGGAGAAAAGGGTGGTGATGGAGAGGACGGAGCGAAGGAGGCAAGAAAGAGGCGGTGCGGACAAAGGAGCAGAGGGAGAAGAGAAGGAATGAAGGAAGAAGAGAGATGGAAAGAAGGAGTAAACGTGTTATGTTAACGATGGAGTGGTAAAAGGAGAGGAAAAAAAGACTGCGAAGGATAAAGAGAGAAAGAGAAAGACGGAGAAAATTAGGAAGTAAGAAAAACAAGCCTAATGAAACCTGTTAACGCGAGAGTGATGAAGAGCAGGTGTGTGGGGAGTGAGGGAAAGGCTAGATGGATGGGACAGGAGGAAGGACGGAAAGAGGAGGAAGGGAGTGCTGGGAAGGAAGGGTAGGAACCTGTGAGAAGGGAGAGAAAGGGAAGGGTAAATGGATGGGACAGAAGGGAAGAAAGAGGGAGTGGTGGAAGGGAAAGGGAAGAGGGTGAAGGGAGTGGCAGAATGGAAAGGAAAGAAGGTGAAGAAAGGAAGAGAGGGGAAGGGCTGATGGATGGGACAGGAGGAAGGGAGGAAAGAGAGGGAAGGGAGGAAAGAGAGGGAAGGGAGTGATGGAAAAGAAGATCAGGGAAGTGAAAGAGGTGACGTGGGTGGGAGATTGAAACCCATTAGTGCGATAACGTAATTTACATTTTCCTCTCCATACTGACATGATTTCATCCAGCAATGGGAAGGTACTCATACTGAAAGGGTTACATGAGCACTGCGCAATCAACTGTCTGTCCTAAGTAAAAAAAAAATCGTTACAGCAAAAAAAAAAAAAAAAAATTCATATATCATCGTAGTGAATAGGTTTAACACACACACACACACACACACACACACACACACACACACACACACACACACCGCTGTGGCAGGTGCTGGGCTGTTACTGTGGTGGGTCGTGGCCGGGCATCGTAAAAAAGAAAATTATCATCCAAAAGTTTTAATATTAATTTTCTGTTATTTCAATTCCAAAGCGATTAAGAAGCTGCGACTCTCTCTCTCTCTCTCTCTCTCTCTCTCTCTGTCCTCATCCCGATTCACTTGGGACGGATCGACATCCAGTAATGGATTCGAATTCAGGGACGCTAACAGCTGATAATCCGATAAATCCTTTCCTCTCCCCAAAACCATCTGAAAAATGTTGGCTGTGATGGGAGGGAAGTGGAGGTAAAAGAGAAGGTGGTAGGGGGTGGTGGGGAGGAATGGGGGTACAATGGGTGAAGGGGGGGAGTAGGGGGGATAGAAAGAGTTTGACGAGGTGTAACACTTCAATCAAAACACTGAATGGGATCCCAGTGGTGCCCTCCTCCTCCTCCCCTCCCCACACAGGGCACACTAAGCGGTTATCGCCACCCACACTCACACAGTCACGGGGCTTTGGTGTTGCTCTGTATTTCACACCAGCAAGGGAAGCTTAAATACTACAGGAATGCATGATTTATTAACCAACGAAAGGCGGGCTGCTTCCTTCACCTGTATGAAGTATTCTGATGGCAAACACAAGAACATCCAAACGTGCCCCTGGAGTTTTGAGGGGGTTTAGTGAGAGAGGCTTTAACCTGTAATTCCTTCAACGCGATAACACCAACATATTTTACTCCTGCTACTGCCAAACGATTACATTCACGTATGGGGAGATCGCTCTGATGAATGGATTAGAAACAGTCACCGCTACCTCCTCGGCAACAAATGGACGCCACATGATAGAGTGCGACAGAACTACTTGTGGTAACAGATGTCAGTGGGTAAGAAAGAAGTCCACGTGAAGCTTAAGCATTACCCTCTCTCTCTCTCTCTCTCTCTCTCTCTCTCACACACACACACACACACACACACACACACACGTTAGCTCACTCTCACTCCCTCACTCATTCTTCTTCAATTTCTTCACTTTTTCTTTTTCCCCTTTCTTCTTTCTTCTTCTTCCTCCCCACAATGGAAGGATGAAGAAGACTGAGAGGGGTAAGAGTAGGATGCATACACACTACCGCGGCCTCAAACGACTTACTGACTGGGACAGATGAGGCCTGGGGTGGGGGGTGAGGGATTGGACTGGAAGGAGAGTGGAGGAAAAAGGACTGAAGGAAGGAAGGAAGGACTAGAAGGAGGGCGGAGGGGATGGAACGAAAGGGGGAATGAAACAGATGAAGAGAATGGATAAGCTGAAGGGAGAGAGGCACGGGTAGCAAAACAAGGAGGAGGAAACAATAGAGAAAAACCGGAATGATGGAGGGAAAGGAGTGGGGGAATGACGAAGGCTTTTTGGAGAGAGAGAGAGAGAGAGAGAGAGAGAGAGAGAGAAATGCAATAACTCTGTAAGCTAGAGAATTAACGAGAAAATTATAGGAAAAGAAAAATGGATATTGGAAGATGAGAAATGGAAGAAGGATTACTGGCAGAAAAATGACATGATGAGAGGAGAGAAAAAAAGTAGTGAGAGGAGGGGTCCAGGAGGACTGGGAGGGTGACGAGAATGGATTGGATTGTAAGGGATATTGAGAGAGAGAGAGAGAGAGAGAGAGAGTGTGTGTGTGTGTGTGTGTGTGTGTGTGTGTGTGTGTGAGAGAGAGAGAGAGAGAGAGGAGGGGGAGACGAATGGCGGAATTGGTTAGCAAAAAAGTTTCCTCAAACCAATCTCAATCTCACAATGGACCGAAATAGAACCAGCCACACAATCCAACCAGGGTGGTGGTGAGGGGAGGGGTGGGAGGGAGATGGAAATAGAAGGGGACTGGGGTAGAGTAGGGGTACAGGAGAGGGAAAGAGAGAGGGTGGATGGATTACGGTAGGGAAGAATGGAATGGGAGGGGAAGTTGAAGTAACGGGTGGGGGACGGGAAGGGGAGAGGAGTGGGCGAGTGTGAGGGTAAGGGGGGGATACGGAGGGGGAGAGTGGGGGAGAGGGAGGGGAGGGAGAGAGTAGGAAAAAAAGGGGAGGATTGAAAGGAGGGCATGGAGAAAAGGACAGTGCATAGAAAAAGATGGGATAGGGTTTATACAAGAGGTTGAGGGGGTGAGGAAGGTTGCAGGATTAGTTGGAGGGAGAGAATGGTAGGGGTAGCTGGAGTTGAGGATGGAAAGTAATAAGATAGAGGAAGGGGATGGAGGAATGAAGGGGACTGGGATGGAGGAGAAAAGAGAGGTACGGGATAAATGAGAGGAAAGTAGGTGATAAAGGAAGAGAAGTAAGCAAGGATGGAGGAGGGGAGGGAGTGGGATGAAGAGAAAGAAGGTAGAACTGACGAAAAGGGAGGTATGAGTGGGGGATACTGGAAGGGAGGGGAGGGGAGGGTTTGACGAGGTGTAACACTTCAATCAAAATAGTGAATTGAATCCCTCTAATCCCCCTCCCCCTCCCCTCACTCGCCCTCCTTTCCCTACACACACACACACACACACACGGCAGACTGAATTGCTATCACCGTATCGTTTTTTTTTTTTTACAAGAAGCTTATATTCCTGCCGACTCGATGATTGATAAGGATGCCGTTATTACTCTTGTTCCCAGAGGAATGTGTGTGTGTGTGTGTGTGTGTGTGTGTGTGTGTGTGTGTGTGTGTGTGTGTGTGTGTGTGTGTGTGTGTGTGTGTGTGTGTGTGTGTGTGTGTGAGAGAGAGAGAGAGAGAGAGAGAGAGAGAGAGAGAGAGCCTATTCCCCACCATACCTGAACCCACCAATCTCGTCGGTACCATTCAACAATCAATCATTCAGCTGGTCACTTGTACCAACGAAAAAATGGACACCTCGCAATTGGTTCTTTGACTGCACCACAGGCCAATCATACGAGGCACATGAATACTTCCCATGAACTGCACGTCTATCTGTTGAACTACCGCGTACATACTTCCCTCGGTTATCATAGTCTGTATAGTTCTTTGTACGACACTGAACAAAAATTCCAGTTCTACAGATTAGCACAGAAGTATCCAGGAATGTAGAATCTGTCAGAAACTCACTTGTTGGTATCGTGTAATTGTATAATAATCATTCTGTATAATATCCTCTTTATGGCTTTACCGCATCAATACTTGCACAAGTTGCACCAGCGTTCTCTATCCTCCCACGTCCACACGCTGACAGTTACGTTATCATTCACTTGCCTAATACTGTCTGGTTGCATGAACATACCTTACACCATGGGAAGAATTAAAAACTCGGTTCACCTGTATTTGTGTGTGTGTGTGTGTGTGTGTGTGTGTGTGTGTGTGTGTGTGTGTGTGTGTGTGTGTGTGTGTGTGTGTGTGTGTGTGTGTGTGTGTGTGTGTGTGTGTGTGTGTGTGTGTGTGTGTGTGTGTAATACCCCTCATGGGCTAGATCCACTAACACACTCACGACGAACTGTCTCTGGTTACTCACATTTGCCTCTGTCACAAGAACAAAGTGCATGCCAAAGTACATTATGCGGATATCTTATGAACATTATCATGAACAATTTTCTTTTGTGTATACAGGAGGAACAATGAGGAGAGAACGTACAAATTTTCTATGTGCCTTGCTTTACCTGCGAATCAAAATTGAAAGTACCAAATAGGCAGTGCGTCATAAATTTGTGAAATCACGCCCAGGAGACGCATCATTCTAACTTCGTCTTCCACCAACCTTCCCTTCTCCATTCCATTCTCCCTCACCCCAGCTGTACCTGTACCCATCAAGTCTCTCTCTCTCTCTCTCTCTCTCTCTCTCTCTCTCTCTCTCTCTCTCTCTCTCCTCTGGCTCCCTGAAGACTCGTCAAATTGAGTTCCCCTCGCTCCCTCCTTGCCTCTACTCTCTTCCCTCTTATTTTTATCTTCATTATTCCCCATTTTATCCGCACCTTTTTATATATTTATTTTCCTCAGGCTCTCATCACTGCATAAAGCTTTCCTTCACTCCACAGCGTTCCTCTCCTTCCCTGCATCTCAGCCCCTTCCTCCCTTCCCATACTCGTCGTTCTCTCCATCTCTCCTTCCCCCCCCCCACACGCCCAGCAAAGCATACGCCCTTTGTACTACGTGCAGGTGGGTGTGTTTGATTAATGGGGTAGACTGTAGAATAATGCGGAACCCAAGTAGCCAGATCCACTAGTTATCTGTTCATAAACTAGATTCGCGAACAAAATTCACACTCGTAAACAGGCACAGTGACACTGCAACTGGCGAGTGTCGATGTTTATTATGAAGCATTAATGAGTGCCAGCTAACGATAACTGGCTAATATTCTCCTTCTTAATGCCTGTCTTCTTTTTCCTTTCTCTCACTATAGTGTTCACTACTTCCCCGTCATTCGTTACGTTAATTTCCTTCAATGACTAAATTTCTGCCTCCTCGGAGAGGGATGGAGGGTCTCAAAGCAAAGGCCCTCCAATATAACTCTGTAAAAGGAAAGTTTGGGACCTGAAGCCACGTTTTGATGGTGCTCTTTGGTGGTGGAAGGTGGGGTGGGAGAAGCAAGGAGCAAGAGGAGGAGAGGAATGGAGGAAGAAACACAGCAAGGATGGAGGGGACAAGTTGCTTGAAGGATGGAAACAGAAAGAGTACAAGGAAAGCAAACAGTAACAGACCTGTTGATATCGTCGAGGCTTTTTGTTATAGATAAGACTCTAACCAACTAAACTATTCGATGAGTTGAAGGCTACGACAGAAAAGCAGGAAGGCTTCCCCATTGCCGACCAACTAGAAATTACCTGTATATATGAGAAAGCCGGGGAAAAGAACACTGAAGGACTGGAACGAGGGGGACGATGGAAAGGCAAAAAAAAAGGGAGGATGGAAGGGAAAAAATAAAATTCTAGGAGACAGATGATGGAAGAAACGTGGACGGGAGAAAGACAGGAATACAGGACGGAGAATTACATGTGGGGATGGAACTCAAGATGAACTGATTAAGGAAGACCGAAGAAAAAGTATCAGGTAATGAGACTGGGAATCTATGAAAATAAGTATTCGCATAAGAATGGGAAATATAAAAAGATGAAAAAAGGAAATAAATAATATAAGAGGGGGTGTGATATTTGATAGCAAGGATTCGCTTTACATAAACTTTTCTACCTATCGCCACTGACATTGCTTCTTTCTTGTCTTTTCATATTATCAAAACTTTGGCTAAAATGAGGGCACGAGAGGCCAAAAATCACTTTCAATGTTGCACCAATTGTTCATACTTTTCAAACTGCCTCAAAATTGCACGCTTCTTGCAACTGTGTGGCTTCAAGCAATCGAACTTTTTCAGTTCACTTTCCCAAGCTCGGGAGTTTCATCTAATAGGCTATATATTGAAGGTACATGTCTTTTTTTTTTTTTTTCCCCCTTTCAACTGCGCTTTCTTATCGACCCTCCCTCTCAGTATTTTTTGCTCCCCTAATTCTTATGTCATTAGTCTTCGCTATTTCACTAACATTTCATTTTACTAGAACTCTCTCTCCCTCTCTGTCTGTCTGTCTGTCTGTCTGTCCGTCTCTCTCTCTCTCTCTCTCTCTCTCTTTCCTTCGCTGATCCTCTTACCCCATTCCCCATTCCTCACACTCCCAGCTCAGGCCGGCACAAGACTGCAAGGCGGTGCAGATGGGGGGCCAGCAACAGGTTCCAGGAGAGTGATGGCTGGGAAAGTTGAAGATTCCCTCGCGATATCTGAGCAAGGAAGGCCATGATCCGGTTTTCCTGATTGAAGACCATGATGATGATTGCCATTGAGTAATCCACTAAAGTTGCGTCTCTTACTGAAATCATGCGGCGAGGCTCAGAACTCTCGTATAAATCAACTGTAACAGGGAATGCACCGAAAGCTGTGAGACTATCAGCTCAGAAGGAAGGAGAGGACTGCGGAGCGGGCAAATAATGAGGAAGTGAACTGCAGAAGGAATAAATGTCAGGACTCATCATGCAAGGGAAATATTTAGCGTACTGGGAACACACACACACACACATACACACACACACACACACACACAATCGAGACTTCCAAATAAGTACAGCCGCCACAGAGTCCGACTTGCAATCACTGGTTTACATCTATATCCCTCGGTACAAAGAAGCTCGGAGAGAGAATTCTTTCCAAAGCCGTACTGGGCCTGGGAATTAACCCCGGATTGGCTCCAAAGCCGTATTGGGCCTGGGAATTAACCTCGAATTATCAGTATGTGACGTTTATGAACAATTAAGTCTGACTGACCAACTGACGAACTAACACAGTGAGTCGTTGGCGAAACAAATATTCCACTGGTTACAATGAAAAAATATTTGCCAAAAGCCAGCCCACATCAATGGATATATACGTTAGACAGATGACCGAAGACTGTTTTAGCAGCATATTAGTAAAAGCACCGTATGATAAATTAACCTCGTCAATCCGCTGATGCCATTTCCATTTTATTTGTGGCATATAAACAACGCTTGTAACCTTAAGAGAAACTTTTCGAGCTAATAAGGGTGATGCGGCCTTCCCTTACTCCTTCACTCCGTCCTGACTTCCCTATTCCCTATGCTTCCCTATGCGAGGAAGAAGGAACCAAAGGCCATGACTTGAAGACAATGGCCTGTAGGCAGACGGTATTCAATAAAAACTACGGAAAGATGTGGTTAAAAAGAGACATCAACTGGCTGAAGGGATAAATAAGGTTAATGGTTATTGCTTCTCAACTGGACAATCGCTACGGTAATAATTAACAATGAAATGTGCACAAAAAATTACACGTTCCTAAATGAAATATCTCCCTCTAACATGTGACCATTATTCACTGGCCTTTCACTGCTGTTGCTGCTCCTCGGTCCTGTACATCACCACGACACCATTAATATAACACCCATTAGCACTGATGATAGGGATAAAATTACAGACCCATTTGTATTTATGAACCTTATCCCGATATCGCATTGTTTTGTGTGTGTGTGTGTGTGTGTGTGTGTGTGTGTGTGTGTGTGTGTGTGTGTGATACTTGCTTGCTTGCAGCGTCATCACATACATCATTAACTTACACACACACACACACACACACACACACACACACACACACACACACAGTATCTCTCTCTCTCTCTCTCTCTCTCTCTCTCTCTCACACACACACACACACACACACAATACAGGCACATAAACAATTTACGGTATACAAGATACATGGTAATGATATATCCGATGTTTCCAGTTCACTCCACACATGTAGGTACACAAAACACTTCATCAACACCTACACAATAAGGCTGTAAATGAAGAGAGGTTCTAATGACGCCCAACACGGGCCCTAACCCCTTCACTACGCGGAGTCTCCGGAGATAAATCGTCTGGGAGTATAAGAAACCAGAATAAAATAATTATCGTGCCTGAATATGGAGCATTTCTAATCCCTCCAAAATGTCTCCCTACCAAGATGAGTAAAATTGTCTGGCGGTATCATAAATCACAGGGAAATGTGTCTTCCTGTTAGAGGGTTTATGCCATCAACACTCACACAGCAGACAATATTTATCTGGTACACGCACTATCACGCTACCAGGAGTAAGAAATTAACAGCACTGGAGTCAAGCGAGGTGAAGGAGGGGGCGAGAGGGTTAGCGGAGAAGAGTTTGGTGCGTCATGAGATGAGACGAGGCTGGACACATAGTTTGTTATTCTCCCAGGCCACACGAGGATCAACACCGTATCACCCGAGATGACATGACGGACGGACAGCTGTTGTGCAGAAGGTGGTTTGCATCTTAAGGTCGTATGCAAACGTGAAATTGCCTTGTTGGATTGCAAACACCAAATTTTTTACAATGACTTTTGAAGGAGGTGATGATGGAGCGTATCTGGCGTTCCTGTATGGTTCCTGATTGCGTTCTGTACTATGGGATGCAAGCTAATTATAAGATACCTAAGAACCACAGGCGTTACAATAATGACCTTCAGTAAATAGTGGTTTGCATTCCACTTTTCGATACATGGTTTAAGCAGACGACCTCTTAATTCATAAGCGGTATAGGAAGCTTTGTAACACCTCTTCCTAAGCGATTTACTTTGCATATTACACCTTAGCATTCTCACAGATGTTACAGGTATCGCTTTAATATCGTGTTCAGTAGCACAGAAAAGGATACTGAGGTGTAGACCAAATCGCTACATGGCCTACCATGCGTCTCCAAATCGACTCTTCTATCTATCCACTGCACCGGGGCAATTATGGCACGCAATCTATATTTACCAAGTCTCAGTCGTTACCAATCGCTGTTCCTACTAGTACTGCTGGTTCAAGAGGCACAAGGGGAAAACAAACTGCGTCCACCAGTCTGACCGGTTCAGAATCGAACTGTGGCTTTAGTATTGCTTGTCTTCATCATGTCACAGTAAAAGCGTCGCCAGATCATCGCATTTTTCATATACTTTGTCCACCGTCACAGTTCTGAGGACAAGATCGATGGCACTACAGTCAAGAGGGAGAGGGTGTGGTGAGAAGCAGGTGAGAGGAATTAAGAGGATGTGACAGGGCATTGGCGACAACTGGATGTGAGAGAGAGAGAGAGAGAGAGAGAGAGAGAGAGAGAGAGAGAGAGAGAGAGAGAGAGAGAGAGAGAGAGATTTATATACACAAGACTGGTTCTGTATACGTGTATGTAAATGTTACGTGTGTCTGTTTCCTTGACCAGTGCTCATAAGTCCAGCGAGTGAAGGGAATGTGGGGAGCGAGGAAGGGATGAGAGGAAGAAAGGCGGAGGGAAGATAGACGGAAGAGAAGATGGTAGGGAGGGAAAAACGGAAGAAAGGAGGTGGGAAGATAGATGGAAGATGGGAGGGAGGGAAAAAGGGGAGGGAGGGAAAAAAGAACAGTGGGAAGAAGGGAAGATGGGACGGAGGGAAAAAGGTGAGGCAAGGGAAAAAGGAGAGAGGGAAGATGGGAGGGAGGGAAAAAGAGGAGGGAGATATAAGGGAGGGAAGAAAGATGGGCAGGAGGGAAGATGAGGAGAGAATACGTGAGGAATTAAGGAGGTGAGAGTAAGGCAGATGACCAGATATAATGATGGTACAGCAATAACCGTGTGAAAACAACACACGTCCTCACAGCTGACCGTAGTAGCCTAACGCTGCACACTACATTGGTCTGTTCATAAACTCCAAGAAATATACGAATAAAAAAAAATAAATAAACTGGACGGAAAATAAAGTAAATGTTAATGCGCTACAAGTATTTATAGGCTTTAACACGTGGTATAAAATATCTTTGATAATGAGTATATTAAAACCTCAGAAGTAAGCAATACACCAACGTAACAGGAATATTTCACAAAATGTCGCTCACTATCTCATAGTGCGGCCGGCAAAATAATGAAGGTAATCTCCGTCGAGGATAATGAGATAAGCAAGAAGATGAAGGGTTGGTAGTAAAATACGCTGCATCAACATCGACAATGGTCTGGTCTTTTCCCCTGTGGAAAATATCAGTGCACTGTTAGATACATTTACTCTGAGGCAGGAATTATGCATATTTTAACAAATTGTTTAATCGTGCAGGACGGGATAAAATTACGAAGAACACCTCGTTACACTGAAGCAAATTTAGGCCTTTGTGACTGTCAGACATGGTGTTGTGGCTGGGAGGAATGGAATGTCGCACAGCAAACCAGTGAAAAGGGATTTTTTGTACAATTTCTGACCCCACCTAGGTAATCAGATCATCCGTGGCATAAGGCACCTTTACACTGTAACACCGCCAGCGAAGAAGCGAGGAGGCTGAGTATGTGGTTTGGTTTGCTTGTCCTTCAGTCAGTCTATTTGCAGTAGGGAAAAACTATTGGATGGAACTGCCCCAAATTTGGCATAAAGACTGAGCACCAGAAAGGCATTGGAGATTAATTTTGGCTACTAACCTCCAAAAAAAAAAAAGGTCATTGGTCACAGGTCAAAGGCAAGGTCACCTCAAATGGTGTTGATCCGATTTTGACTTTGGAGGAAAGGTTGCGGGACAGGAAAGGATGAAGAGATTCGGTTTTGAGGAAAATCGGTCACAGGTAAAGGTTACAAGGCAGGTTAAAATATCTGGCCCTGCCTCCCTATTCTTCCCAGCTCTGCTCCCTACCTTGCCCCTGCCTTCGTACCTTCCTGTGTCCCCCTGTCCCTTGCCAGCCACCCTTGCCTGGCTACATCACAGCACTATCTGTCAGCTTCTATCACTGGTTATCAGGTACAAGTGCCACTCTTACATCCTCCCCCCTCCCCCCCGTCCACTCCTTTTCTCTCCTGTGTCTCCCTGTTCTCCTCCTCCTGCTCCTCCTCCTCTCCTTCCCTTCACTCACCTCTCACCCCGTCTTTCACAATTTTCTCCAGTATACTGTATAAATCTCTCTCTCTCTCTCTCTCTCTCTCTCTCTCTCTCTCATCTGATCTACAACTCTGCTCTCTGTTCACGTTAAAACTCATTATTATTCACACTTGTACAAGATGCAAATCACACAATCCTTATGTAAGAGATGGGTCCTACACTTTTCGTTCAAGTATCTGATATTCTGTAAGCAATATTGCTGTTGAGCAAGGTTGAGAGAGAGAGAGAGAGAGAGAGAGAGAGAGAGAGAGAGAGTGATACTGAAGGAAGGTGGAAGGACTCGAGAATGGCGTCAAAAAAAAAAAATGGCAAAAAGAAGACAGACAGGAATGAAAAGGGAAGAGATGAAGCTAAATGAAGAAAGGATTAATGAGGAAGACAGGAGGTTGAGAATGTGCTAGAAAGGAAAGTATGGGCGGAGAAAGAAGAGGGGGAGGACGAACAAGAAAAGAGGGGGAGGGGGTGATGACAGAGCAAGAGAAAGCAGGGTTGAAAAAACTGATGAGCTAAAACTTGAGAATGGACGATTGCGAAGAAGGATAGAGAAGAGATATTAAATGATATGTTAAGACTACAAAGTGGACAATCAGGAAAAAGAAAGAGGACAGACAGTATTGAAAAGGGAGTAACAAGGATGATGATAAGCAAGATAAGATTGGATGACACAAACGCATTTAGAAAGAAGGTGAAGAAATGGGTGACGGAATGCTCATAAAAAAAGACAAATAAAACTGATATGTATATGATTAAAACAAAAAGGTAAAAAAAAAAAATAATGAGAGACTGATTCGGATAGTAGTAGAATTAATGGTTAAGGATAAGTATTTCACAGGACCAGAGCAAAATAAAGAGCGAACAAGACTGAAAACTTATAGCGTGGTATGGTACAATAAGGACCGCGGACTGCAGAGAAAGTTCATGAGACGTAAGGCAACACAACGCAGCCATTATTTATCTAAAAAGAAAAATCCCAATAAAAACAGAAAATAGAAAATAAAGTGGAACGAGAAATTTAACTCTGAGTGTTTTTTTTTTTTTTTTTTCCCCTGCCGTAAACTTCGTGTCTCGCCAGCCAACTCTGATGAACCAAAAATGAGTGAGGTTCGTCCTGATTCAATACATTCACTCAGGGGTTTTATTTTTCGCTTTTTCAGACCCCCGAATATTCAGTAAATGCAAGGCAATGTGTTCATAAATTCATAAGAGGACTAGGTCTCCCCCCACCCTCCTCTCTCTCTCTCTCTCTCTCACTTTTTCCTCCTCAAGCAGCCTTTCTCTCCTTCTTGGTCCCCCGTCATCCCACAACCACTCGTTACTTTCCTCACCTTGTCCCCTCTCCTCCCCCTATTCGACGTCCCCACTCCTCTGGTTCTCTCTCCTTCACCCTCACCCCCCCAATCTCCCTCATTTTCCATTAGTTCCCTCTCTCTTCCTTTCGACGCCCCTCACTCCACTGGTTTCCTCTCCCTCTCCTTCAACCTTCCCCTCATTCCCTCCATCAGTCCCTCTCTCCCTCCCCTCTGACGCCTCCTTCCTGTCTCCCCCCCCCTCCAAACAAAAGGTAATTACTCCCGCAAATCAAGGTGAAAATAATAATTTTTTGTCGTAATGACCGCTGCTGATGAACCTGGCTCACACAGCAGAGGCTTTTTTTTTTTTCCTTCTTTCTGTCTCGCCTTCTGATTGCATGGTGGTGTGTACAATAAAGAAAACAAATACGGGAAGCTGAGTACGACTAATAACAAATTAAATATTAAGGCTCCTGTCATTTCGAAGTAACTAATCTCATCATATGCGATGCACGTCTTATCAGTTTTAATGCAGTATGTAGAAAGTATCACATATCGTACCTATTTCCACTTAAAATGCCAACTTTTTTTTTTACACGCTCAAGAACAATGCTTATTCTTTCTTTCACTGCTTTACGGTAGGGTAATCAGAGGCTTTATTAAACTTTTTGCTCAGTATCTGTTCTGCAATCTCTCCTTCCCAACGATATATCCCGCTTCCCGTAACACCACACACCGTACAACACAACATTTGGTCAACTCACCACACAGTCACCACACCGAAGCTGCACCTCAAGATGGACAACCTACGTTTTACAAGTCATCATAATTTAGTCGTTGCCAATAAATACCAATACCAGTTATCAGATACTTCTTCAGGGAAGTTAAACAATTTACTTTCTGATAATCTACCTAAACAGACCTACATTTAGCTGAGCAAATCAGACAAGCAGAGAATTGTAATCAAGCGACTGCAAGTAATTAGTTTCTGTAATTACTACGCGGTGAGGTGAATTCATAATGAAATATACTGAAAACTGTAATTGGTCACATGTGTCACCGTCATAACGGTGTAATGAGTGATGGGGTTGGGCAGTAAGCTAGTGGTACTGTGTGTGTGTTTGGCACCATCACTACCGTTACACTGAAGTAGTCTGCCTTTATGATACATTGCACTGTTTTTAGTAAAGCAATAATTGCATTATTTTTATTAATACTATAAACACCACCAACATTACTGCTACTACCCTCTCCATTACCGTAAGAGAAACGCGGCTCCTAGCAACGCAAGTGCTGGGCGATGGATGTGCCACATCCCTGTAGCAATACGCAAAGGATGGGACTTTTGCTACCGCACTCCCATCCTTTTTGGTCACCACATATGATTCGCAGGGAATACTTGGTGATAGGCTTCTTCCTTCGTCACCTGGGATACAGTAATACAATATCCTGAAGTCAGTGAGTAACAAAAGTATGATATAATTTCTTTTGTAATCTGTGTACCACATTACGAAGTAAACGTTATTCATGGTTGTTCAATATAATATTCACAACGAAATCAAACTGCAAGAACAAACAATTATTCATTGCACGCAATACCAATTAAAATCAACCGTATAATATTGAATAAAATTATAGTCTTATCTTATGTACGGTATATTTTACTTAGTTTCCATCTCTTTTGTGAATTATCTTTGCCAACCCGCCGATTTTTACTTTATATGGTAAAACCTGTGCCTTGCAGTGGAAATTATCCAAATAATCTGTCTGATATTAGGTCCCTTGGTTATATCATGCCTTGTCCGCCTGTCAAGGGTGCACCTTCATTAGCCTCTCAGAAAATGATGGCCACAGTGGATCTTCTTTTATACATCTGTTCACCTGTTATCATCATGTGCCCTAAATAAAGGTTACATATGTAAATAATTATATAAAAGGATCAATCATCATCCATCAATTATACTCAATGAACTTAGAAACAGTACAAAAGTCAAAATTTCTTCATCCAGCTCGGCTACGACGGCAAATTAGCTCAACTAATCTGTGGGATACATTCTACAGTACACGAATGTTGACCAGATGCCGCCGTACATCACGCCCATACAGCGTTTAGCAGCGACAACTGAACCAGTGATAGAAATTGGTCTGTGCACGTGAAGTTGATTTGACATAGGTACAGTAGCCCACCTGAATATTAAGTCGCTTTAGCCATCACAACAATCCCTCTGAATTGGAGTTGGTGTGTGTTGTGCCTCTCATCTGCATACCACACCACAGTGCTGGCGGGATGTGTGTGTTGTGCAGTGTATAGTGTGGAGTTATGTAGTGCGGCCTAGTGAGAGGTGCGGGTGTTAGGGATGTGTGCTGTGTCCTAACATAACCTGTGGCATGTATTCATTCAACCAATAACCGTGGGATATGACTCGTAAAACAACCAAAGCAAAAACTCGCCTTCAAGTAAGATAAAGCTGGATAAGTGGCTGGAGTGGTTGAATGGGTATCATATAATAAAATCTTAGGTCATGAGTTCGCCCCTCGCCCACCACAACAGAATTTCCCTCAAAAACCTAGACTCGTTCTACGTCAAGTGTGGCATTTTGGTGATGAGTGTAATGTTCCCGTCACCATCTTCACCAAAAATAATAACAGTATATACCCACACTTCTAACACGCTTAACAATTCACTCAGACCCAACCTATGCATTTCATTTACTTTTATACCAACCAACTCCCACCACCCCTCTGTTTTCAGTCCCCTTTCCCTCCTCCCGCCAGCCCGTCCATCAGCTCACACAAGTTAGCACTGGACGTGAGGAGGATCTCTGCACCACTTCAGCCACCTTGCCCAACAACAACAACAACCAACTTCAGTCCTGTTTCATCCGACTTGACGTAACTTTTCCACCGCCGCCGTCCTATTAAACCCTTCAGTATGATGATGTTCTTTACAGCTGTTAATTCTACTTACGCCACACGATTTCATTCAGCTAAGGAGACATATTTCGTGGCAAGAGGGTCTGCAAGTCTATATTATATCAAGTTCAATAGTCTGATGCTGCTACTGCCACGGTTGTTGTTCTAATTAAATGTACAAAATATTATTTTTTCATCTACTTATATACTAATGAAGGAAAAATGAAACCATGAAAAGACCAAGTCAGTTCATACAATAGGCAAAAACTGTATCATGCCTCCATATAGTGTATTTTATCTGCATGATCTAGTTACACAACATGCTTCCCAAATTCGATCCATTGATAATCACAATTTCCTTCATATATACATTTATTACCTATTCACTTCATCCTCCGTCGCCTAATCACATCTTACATATCCATCTCTCTTCTTTAATCTCCTCTTCTTTAACGTAACAATATATTTGCCCAAACAACCACAAACTTTTAAAACCGCTACGACCTTCGAACAACATACTGGCATCAGCCAAGGAAGGAGAAAATTGGTGTCATCACGAATATTAGGCTTTAAAAAATTCAATCAATAACCTATCAAGTCTTTAGTGGTAGTGGTGCACGCGAAAACAACTTATCCCTCCCTCCCTCCCTCCCTCATTACCCTCTTG
Source organism: Coenobita brevimanus (assembly GCF_032717465.1). Lineage (NCBI taxonomy): Eukaryota > Metazoa > Arthropoda > Malacostraca > Decapoda > Coenobitidae > Coenobita > Coenobita brevimanus. The sequence continues at coordinate 16,423,670 of NC_136995.1, forward strand.
CCTTCACTCCTCCCTCCTAGTTCTTCCTCCCTTACCCCAACCCAAGATCAAGAGAGACCCCAACCCTTCCCCTCCTTTCTCTCCCCTCTTCTCTCTACCTCGCTCTTTATCCCTTCCTTCCCTCGTTATATCTCCCAATATTTTCATTCCTTCCCATTCCGTACTTAATATCTATTCCTTCTTTGTATATTGCCAGATATATAGCGACCTATTTCATCTACCTCATCGTTATCACATAATAATGTACCAGTATTGTACTTTCATCCTATTATATATATACCAGGTATACCAGTATAATTATTTGCGTAGAAAAAGAAGGAGACGAAGACCAAGATCATGGTGAAGATATACAGTAAGACAGAACAAGGCAGGCTGTGTGCAACGGTAGTGTGTTGTGGAGGAAGGGGTCATTGCTAATTAGGGACAGAAAAAGCCTGAAGATCCTTTTTGCTGAGACCAACTATTACAATATAAGGAGTCAGGCAATATAAAGGAAGTCAGTTTAACCCATCGTTAATCTCTACTACTTGCAAGCCGCACCTGTACATATCGGCAGCAGGTATGTTCAGCTCACAAAATCAGCCTCTAAAACACCCCCATTCTTTCAGTTCCACCGGCACTTCTTCCGCCTCACCCTCTGCTCCCCCACCACCGTTCATGCACAACACGCTCTCTCATTCCCCTCCATTTCCCTCCCTTCTTCCGCTCTTAACTTTTCCCTGTCTCCCTTCTTTCCTGCCTCCCTGACATGCTGGTGTCCTGGCCGTGTCCTTTGTTCTGTCTACACTGCCTCTGCCTCCTTTATTGTCCTGGGTTATTGCTACGGTCTCATAACAATGTGTTTTACTTGTATATTCATAAAGACCAGGAAAATGGGTGTATCGCGAGCTTACTATCCTGCTGCTACAGTTGTTACAGGAGAAAACTTTGACTTAAATCTTCACTACGTCCAAACAGTCACACCTACACTATCCATCTTCACCAGGTAAACTATCCTATCCTGCCACACCAGCCACCACAATCCAAACCCGTCCCACACACTTCCTCTCTGCCCACACCACAATTTTTTCTGCATCATATAAGTAAGAGAAATATCTTTTACCATAAACGTCAAATCTCACAAAACGGTACATTTCACAAGGTATACTCATCCTGAACTGCTCTACAACCACCACCATTAAGCCCAATCTACTCTACCCGACACTTCCATTAATCCAGACTGAAATGACTGGGTCTGAGATGACAGAAATGAATCTGTATTGGTAGGACTGGATGTGAACATGACTGAAATGAGCTATAGTGATGGATGTAACGGTACTTGAAAATTCCTGAATTAATACGACTGGATCAAGACGGGTGTGAGTGGCATGAGTAGACCTGAAGTGGCCTTACCTGTCCAGTGGGTCGTTTTGTTCCCTCATTATCATGAATATAACAGGCCACTTGAAATGTCCACATCCTGATGATTATGTAGGCAGTTTAGTGATCAACATTGCAATCACACACACACACACACACAAACACACACACACACACACAATATTATACGTTATGTAACACATCTAAATTTTCACGAAATCTCACCCGCTCCTACTGCCTGTGCATCACGGCAACCGAGTGTGTGTGTGTGTGTGTGTGTGTGTGTGTGTGTGTGTGTGTGTGTGTGTGTGTGTGTGTGTGTGTATGCGCGTGTGCGTGCGTGCGTGCGTGCGTGCGTGCGTGCGTGCGTGCGTGCGTGCGTGTGCTCATGAATCAACGTTTTTCTTTTTTTCTTTTTTACCCTAAATGCCACCACTTAATTCCTCTTGACCCCCGCCCTCCACTTGCCCACTTCTCACTGTTTACTCTGCCTCTCCTCCTGCCTTCCTCTCCATGGTCATTTCTCTTCTACTCCTACATTATTTCCTGGAGAGGGACTCCTTCACGCGGTGGCACCAATATAACCAGGTGATTCTACTGCCAGTTTATACAGACATCCCTTATCTCCATCACTATCGTCTGGAAAAAGCTTGATGGAGTGAAGAACAATTTCAGCCTGGAATCCATCAGGGTGCAACTATCAGAAGGATTGCAATAACTACTACTGCTACTACTATTACAGGTGTGGTGGGCTTCTGCTACCCCCCCCCCTTCGCGAGATAAACCGGGCATGATCACTGTTAACCATGTCAATACCCGATACCCTCCTCCTTGCAACCCGTGACAGTTTGCAACACCATCACAATACTGTACCATCACAATATGGCACCATCGCCTTCACATCTATCTCATCCCTGTCTCTTAACTTTACTCAACCTACTCCCTCTTCTCATCCTTACTGCCTTCCCTTACTTTCCTCCCCTCCCTTCTCCATCTCTTCCTTTTTCCAAACTTCCCCTTCTTCTCATCTACCCTGCCCCCCCTTACCTTCCTCCCCCTTCCCTCCCCAACTCTTCCCTTTCCCCAAACTTCCTCCCCTCCTCAACTTCCCATGTCTCCCCCACCACCCTACCTTTTCACCTTCCCTATACTGACCCCCTCCTCTCTCCCCCTCCTCCACTTTAGCCTCTCATTATGATAATCTCGGGGTTGGAGTCTCGGAAAATTGTGCTTACACTCTTGGAATTCACTGGTTACTTCTCTCTCACTCTCTCTCTCTCTCCTGTTGTATTATTATTTTTTTTACATACAATTTTGTGACGACGGAATATCTTTATCTGTGGCATTTGTATCAAGACCTAATCACTTCGCTGGGACCATAAACTGTATCTTGTAGGTGAGCGCGCGCATGCACACACACACACACACACACACACACACACACACACACACACACACACACACACACACACACACACGCACTGCAACAACAAGCGCTTACAGAGTCAACCAATCCGAACGCAAACATAAAGAGAAATACAATAAAACAATATCATTTGTCTGAATATGTAAGTACAGACATAAATATAATGACACCATGACAGCATATTCCATGAATTAAGCCAAAGGCGGAAGGAGTGTGTATCACAACCAAATGTTTGTGTTGCAAGCAAGCTCATAGCTCGTTGTGATACTGGAGAGAGGAAGAGACGGCTGGTGGTGTATCTTCTTTTCTCAATTATCAATCAATTTAAGGTGTATTGCTATTTATCTCCTAAGCCGGCGTGTATTTGGCAAGCATTCAGTATGATGTAGAACGAGAACAGCTCTCCCAACACAATGAATACCACTCTCACCTAAAACAGTAAACACAACAAACACTCTCCATGGACAGATAAACACACTGACTACCACTCTTACCTAAAGCAGTAAACACAGCACTATCCTTAGCCAGAAAAACACACTGACTACCACTCACAATAAACACACACACACAAATCACTGTACAGTCTCACCACATGCAACAAACACCCACATCCAACACACTGACAATCCTGCGTTGCAAGAGGCTTATTGCGACCTGAACATAAATGACTAGTGGCAAAATAGTAATAATAAATAATAAAATAATAATAATAATAATAATAATAATAAAATATAAAACGTAACCGTATTGATGAGGTTAATGGAGGGAGGTTCTGACTCCTTCACTGAAACTTCCACACTGAGCTGAAAAATATCGTCTGGTGGTTGCCAAGACGAAAAAAAAAAAAAAAGCTTACCGTACTTTCTAAAACATACAGCTCGTACATGTCAATATAAATCAACACACACACACACACACACACACACATCACCGGCACTGACATTTATACTTTCCTCTCAAGCTATATATTAAAACGCCCCTCTACCCTGGTCAAAACCACTCAGCCAGTCTCTCTCAAGCAGGCAACTGGTGCAATGATTATCGACCTTATGACAGGTGGTAATGGAGGTGAAATTACTCAACACGCGGTAAACCAACATCAAACTTGTCTTAATCTGCATCATTTTTACTCTCGTGGTGGATAAGGGTTAAAGTGGACAGCAGTGTGGAAAGATGGATATACAGCAGTGTGGATCGGTGAATAACGACTAGGCTGCAATGTGGGCAGGCAGGCAGTGAAGGCAATGAGCAATGAAATGGGAAAATCAATTCAGTGATGAGAACCGAACTCTGAACTTAATGCGCAATAATTAAAAAAAAAAAACAATTCTAGGGTAATAACTGATAAAAATAACTAAGAAACTTTTACGACGATAATAACGGGGAATATAAGTGATATCGAGACGGGAATGAGAGTGAAAATGAAACTGAGCTGAGTGAAGGTGAGGTAACAAGAAGAGTGGTGGTGGTATGAAAGTGTGTGAGGAAGGAGGGAAATGATAGGGAACAGAATAACAGACAGGAATATAAAAGGAACGATGAGCGGAGGAAGGGAAAGAAGAAATATGGAGTGAAGGATGGTAATGGAAGCTAGGAATGGAGGACCGAAGGACAAAGGGTGGAAGAGAAGGAATATGGAGTGTAGGATGGTAATGGAAATACGAGAGGCGTGGGGTAGCCTGTGCCCGGAGTCGAATGCGTATAATGGAAGAGGAAGTAACAGAGGGAGAGGAGAGGCAGTGAAGGTAAGACAAACCATCAGGCCGGGTGGGTGTTTGAAGTTACCTACATCAGTGATATATGATGCTGGTGGCAGAAACTGATTAAGTCCCTGCCGCCATCTTATTACTTCCTTGTGGCGCTGGGGCCTGTGTGGTCTAGTTCACCTGGGGGCAGGCCACGGCGGCTGCTTCACAGCCTGATATATGGGCAATTGTGGTAAAAAAAAAAAAAAAAAAATATATAATGCTGCCTGTAACAACGAAAGGATTTTAGAATACTGGAAACATCAAACTATATAATCAATCCTATTTACCATACTTGCGTTTATATTACTGATTTGAAGGATATCTGTATAAACAATGAGATGATTCGTAGGAGTAAAGCTATGGTAATGAAAGAATAGCTAGGAAGAGAAGGCAAGGAGGAAAAAGTGAGAAGGGAGGAAAAGAGAGAAGAGATGGGGGAAAAGGGAAGGCGGGGAAGTGAGAGCACGATAGGGGAGAGGATAAGGATGGGGTCGGGGAGGGTGAAGGAGGGGAAAGGTAAGGGAGAGAGGGAGGGGGGGTCCAGTAAAGTCTAATATAGTGTCCACACAGCTGACGGCTCCTGAAAGGGGGGGGGGGAGGAACGGGGTCACTAATATTGGATAATGGGGTTTACTTGGCTGAAAGGAAAAGCGAGGTTATTTAATGTCAGTCTTAGCCTTTTATCCAGGTCACTGGTAAGGACCCAGTTTATTGTTTAGTTGTGACTGCCACCAGATCATTTATCTTAAGTAAGGAAATCCCCCACGCAGTGAATGGGTTAAAAGGGTCGGCACGATATTTAGGTGAAAGTGTGAATAACAGTGGGAAAAGAAACATGTTTTGCAAAAACATAACAAAATAGCAGACGATAAAAAAAACGGTTTAACTCGTTGAATTTTGCTGGCACATTTATGCATTATATTCTGGCTAATGACAGATGATTCATTCAGCTGAAGGAAACCCATATCAATAATCCTATAAGACTCCTAATCCTAGAGTTCATTCACACTGGTCACAGAAAACAGAATCCCCCCCAAGACTCCTCTATCACCGCACATCGCCATTCCCATCATCGTGTCAATCTGAGTTGCTTTCCCTAATGTACTCTTCTACTGTGGCTTTCTGTCTCGTTGTTTGTCTTTCACTTCATCTCCACACCATCCTACCATGTCGTTCCTGGCATTCCTATTCTGTTTCACTTTATTTTTTTGTCTCATTCTCGGCCTTTCCCCCCCCCCCTTTTTTTTTCCCTAACTCCGAACATAGACTCTTTGTACCCTAACGCCCAACAGAGCTCCTGCACGCTACAGACGAAACCCCACACCCTCTAATATCATTCCTCACTATCCTTCCATCCGCTGCAGGTCTTCCTATCCAACTCCACTTCATCCTCCCATGTCCTGTAAGCCGTATCTCCGCCCCTCTGAGTCAGCCAAACACCTAGCGGAATTTGTCTTGACTAAGTTTGTAACTTATGAGGGAATCAGTGGGAACTGAGAGGGTAGGATCAGCATTGGTGTGAGGACAGGAAGTGAGAAGCTGAGGAAAAGAGCGGAAAGGGGTGAGAATCGACCCTGGGAAACGGAAAGAGATGAGAGGATGGGAGAGGGGCGAGAAGTGGCATAGAGGAGGTGAGATGATCTCTTTCTCCGTTACTTATTACCAGTGCTTTCCACCTCTTACTTTTCGTCTGTCCCCCCCCCCACCTCTCTCTCTTTCTCTCTTTCTCTCTCTCGCTAGATGTAAAAATGCAGGAGAGAGTACGTGAAGAAAACTGATGGAGACGAAAATGTGAGAGGGGGAAAAGTGAGAAAGGAGAATGAACAAGAAAGATAACAATGAGGAAGACAGAATAAAGAAAGCGTCATAAATCAAATCGCTGGAGCTGTCGAGGAAATTAAACCAAGCTGGCAGAGCGATGAAATGAGAAAGAATAGCCAGGGAAACCACGAGGAGGAGGAAGTTAAAACTGGAAAGCCATGGAATGTGAGGAAGCTGTGTGATGTCCACCTCTTTTGTCTTATTTGTGACAGCTACACCAGGGATTTAGGTGATGATGAGGGGAAGGTAGAGGAGGAAGTAAAGGAAACTTGAAAAAAAAAAAAATGGGTAAATGGCCCGAATCTAAACTTAATACGTGCGCTGCATTATGGTAAAAAAAAAAAAAAAAAAAAAAAAAAAAAAAAAACGAATTCATGGACAATAAAACTAGGGATAGACTTGGATCCCAAGGGTGAGCAAGAAAAGCAGACGAGACGAGACCAGACCAGACTGTGAGACAGAGACAGAGGGTGAGGTAAGGTAAGGATTGGAAAATGCAAGAGAGTGGGTGAAGCTGGGCAAGGATGGGAAATGGTATGGGAGAGGGTGGGTGAGGCAGGGTTAGGGTGGGTGAGGCAGGGTGGGGGTGGAACAGAGTGTGGGTGGGGTGGAGATGATGCATTATGACTGTCCTTAGCTGCCAATACTTATTGTACGAACCCACACGCACTTTATGCGAGACTTCTAACCTCAACAGGGAGAGAGGGAGGGGAAGATAGGGAACTGTATCGAATGGCCTCTATAGGTTGTGGAGAGAACAGGCTGAATCTCTCGCGTACAACAATCCTCTCACCTTTCTCTGTTATGAACCTGTTTCCAATTTCCTTTACCTGGTCTCTCTCTCTCTCTCTATTTTTATTCCCAAGTTACAGAATCAATAAAAAGGCAGAACAGCAGTGCTCTTCCCCCTCCCAAAAGCCTTTGTTTGAGATGTGTCAGAACCTGATGAAACGTGGAGATGATGGATTAGGCATTTCTTCATGACAATGGAGGTAAAAAAAAAAAAAAGTGATTTTATCGTGGTTGTTTTTATAGGGAATTATATGGCAGGCAAACATGAAGTATGCTACTAGATTAACAGTATGATTTCCCTTTGCAGGTATTACTGTCTCAAGAGATAGGTAGGAAGACAGACAGACAGATACTGTATAGACAGACAGACAAACAGACAGAGATATATATATATATATATATATATATATATATATATAGATATATATATATATATATATATATATAGAGAGAGAGAGAGAGAGAGAGAGAGAGAGAGAGAGAGACTATTTCCCTCTTTATTCTAGCACTTCCCTTATAACTCTTACAACGCCAAGTGTACTCAAGACTGGAGGGTCGCTTTTACCAGTACCTAAGAAGACTCATAACTCATAACTAAGGATCATCGCATTTCATGTACCCCTGACTTCGTATTCAAACTGTGGAGGTGGCCCAGTTCCGTCAGATTAAAAAGAACCAAAAGAACTCGCGCGCACACACACACACACACACACACACACACACACACACACACACACACACACACACACTAGTTTTCAATAACGAAGGTGACATGAAAAATGAAAACAGTAACTCGTAATTCCATACATTTTAAAGCTGCTACTCAGCATCAATTCCACAGAACAAATGTCAATTTTTTTTTATTAACCTTAAAGTAAACCCTAAAGTAAATTTTGTAGGAATCGTCTGGAGTTTTGTATACGGTGTTCAGAGGCCAATCGGAGTGACGGCATGGGTTCCATTTCGAAAGGTTTTATTTATTTATTTATAACTCTGATCGTGTAATGACATTCAAGGAAGTACACTAATCTATCTATCTATCTATCTATTGCCAGACGCCTTAATCCCGTTCGGGGTGGCCACAAACAAATCGCCTCCACGTCGCCCTGTCCCCCGCCATTTCACTGCCCCGCTTCCAACTCACACCCCCCTCCCTCATATACCTCTCCACCCCATCCCTCCATCTCATCCTCGGCCTCCCCCTCCCTCTTCCCCCCTCCATCTCACTCACATACACTCTCTTCGTCAGTCTCTTACCCTCCATCCTCTCCACATGGCCAAACCACCTCAGTGTGTTCCTCATAAAGCTTCCTATCACATCCACATCCACACCACAACGCTCCTTTATATCCTCATTCGTCAGCCTGTCTCTCCTTATGGCTCCACAGGCTCCTCTTAAATAACTCATTTCCGCTGCTCTCACTCTTGACTTGTGTCCTTCCAACAACGTCCAAGCTTCACTTCCATACGTTAGAGTTGGTATCACAATACTGTCATGTAGTAACTTTTTCACTTCCATGCTCACTTCCCTGCTTCTTATCACTGCTTTCAAGGAACCAGCAACCTTTCTTCCCTCCTGTACCCTTTCAAGCACTTCACCCTCCAAACCTCCATCCTTACTCATCACACTACCCAAGTACTTAAACGTACTCACATTTTCCAATTCCTCACCATTCAACCTCGCTGTACATTCACTGACTTCACCTCTCTCAAAGACCATCACTTTACTCTTCCCTACATTCATCTTTAGATTCCGTTTCTTACACTCTCTCCCAAACTCATCCACCAAGCCTTGCAGCTCCCCTTCGTCTTCACTCAACAACACAGTATCATCTGCAAACAACAGTACAGGGAGTTTCCAACACTACCCTCTCTCACCAGGGCCACTCCAACATCCAATACCCTACCTTGTACCTCTTTTATTACCCCATCCATGTACAGATCGAACAACCATGGAGACATGACACATCCCTGTTTCAACCCAACCTTCAAAGAGAAAAATTCACTCAGTTCACCATCCACACGCACTGCAGCCTTAGCACCATCATACATACTCTTCACACCATTCAAGAACTTCCCATCTACTCCATATATTCTTAATACTTTCCACAATCCTTGTCTATCCACCCTGTCATATGCTTTCTCCAAATCCATGAAAGCCGCATACAACTTCTTTCCTTTCTCTAGAAACTTTTCCACTAAAGATCTAAGAATGAATATCTGATCTACACAACCTCTTCCCTTCCTAAAGCCTCCCTGTTCTTCTCCAACTAATTCCTCTGTTCTTTCTCTAACTCTGTCAGTAAGTATCCTACCATACACTTTTCCTGTTATACTAAGAAGAAAAATGCCCCTATGATTACTACACACTTCTTTTTCCCCTTTCCCTTTGTACAAGGGAATAATTATTCCTGACTTCCAATCCTCAGGGACTCTACCTTCCTCCCAGGCCAATCTGCATATTTTCCACATCCATTCTACTACTATCTCTCCCCCATGCTTCAGCATTTCACCACACACTCCATCAATTCCTGGGGCTTTCCCCAATTTAACTTTCTTCATTGTTTCCACAACTTCTCTCCTACTGATTTCTTCCTGTCTTTTCACCTCCCTCCTTCTCCCAGCCATTCCCCGCCACTTATACTCGCATTACTTCCATCCTCTATGTTCAACAATTCCTTAAAGTGTTCTCTCCATCTGCTCACTTTTTCTCCCTTCTCCACTAGTAATCTACCATTTTTATCTTTCACTCCCCTGCTAAGTTCACTTCCACCCTGTCTTACTCTTTTCACCTGTTTCCAGAACATCTTCTTACAGTCCCTCCACTTTACACTCAAGTTCCTTCCAAATTCCTCATACACTCTCTTCTTACTCTCTCTTACTAATCTGTTCACCTCTCTCTTTCTTTCTACATATAACTCTCTCTTCCGCCTCAACTTCTTCCACGCCCCTATTTCTCATCCATTCATTGTATGCTTTCTTCTTTTGTGCCACAGCCTGTTTCACCTCTTCATTCCACCACGCTGTTCCTTGCACCCCCCTCCGCCTTCTCTTCCTTCCACACACCACATCACATGCTGCACATATTTCTCCTGTAAATATCCTGCACACACCTTCCACGTCCCCCATCTGCTCCAGTTCATATTTGCCCAATCGTTCCTCCACTTCTCTCTTATACTCTGCCTTTTTCTCATCCTCTTGTAACCTTTCCACTCTTCTTACAAATACTCCTTCTTCCCGTCCTTCCCTCCTCCTATTTCTCCATCCTAATTGGATCTTGATTCTGGCCACCACCAAGAAGTGGTCAGAAAGTCCACTCCCCCAACCTCTATAAGCTCTTGCATCCATTACACATTTTCGCATCCATTCATTCACACATACATAATCAATCATTGCCTTCCTCTGATTCATTTCACCACCCACCCTTCTCATCACTCGCCATGTATACCTGTGGATCATTTTGTGCCTGAAGAGGGTATTGGCTATCACCAACCCCTTCCCAGCACAAATGTCCACTAACGCACTCCCATTCTCATCTATCTCAGCAGGCACACCCCACTCACCAACTATTCCATCCACCTTCATATTCCCTACTTTACCATTCATATCACTGATCAAAAACACTCTCTCATTCCTTCCAAACATTTCCATGCACACTTCCACATTTGCCCAGAACTCTTCTCTCACTCTGCTTGCACGATCTTGCGTTGGCGCATACACACACACAATCGCCCACATTTGTATTCCAACTTTCAATCTTACCCACACAATCCTTGACCCAACTGATCCATACTCTCTTATGCTCTTCTTCCATCTTTTACTCACAATATACTATACATACTCCTTCTTTTGCCCTCTCATTCTCACCTACTCCTGCACATATACCCCATCCATACTCCCCCATTCTCTCACACTCTCACCTCTCCATTTCGTTTCAGTTATTCCGCATACATCAACTTTCGCACCTTCAAGCACCTGGACAATCTCTCTCTCTTTCACCTCATCATTCGCTCCCCTTACATTCCATGTTCCGATTACCATGTCCTTTGTCCGGTCCTTGATCGTCATCTTTTGGTCAGTCCTTGTCCGAGGCTTACACTAATCACTTACTCTTAAATGTACAGGACTGCGACAGCCTAGCCTCGGGACCCTACACCTTGAAAGGGGTATAAAGTACTGGCTGTTATCGTTTATTTTTACCAGCAGTGTGGGAGGGATGAAAGGTGGAGGGTGTAGTGGAGGTGGAGGGCGTGATGGTGGTGGTGGGAGGTGGGTGGGAGGGCGGGTTGGCTGAGAGGTTTTATAAAGAGCTCCAGAAGATTTAGGAGTCTCGGGAGGGTAGGCGGTCGCTGGAGGCACTGTGGGGGAAGAGGCTCAGGATATACATTTACTTTTTTAGATGGAAAGAAGGGGAGGGAGGAGGTGGTGAAGTGAGGGAAGGAGATGAGGATGGTGAATAGAGCAGAGGGGGAGGAGGACGGGGTGATAAACTGAGAGATTAATAATAACAAAACATAACAAAAGGAACTAGGAAGGAACCAGTCAAGAAGGAAGAGGTTATGAGGACTGCAAAAAAATTCTATGGAATGATGAATGATGAAGGGAATCAATGAAAAAATGAAGGGGAAGCTGAAATCCTGAAAGTTTTAGAAATTTAAGAGGGGATAAGAAGAGAGTCAGTGGGCAAGGTGATACGATTGATGGTGGAAGACACTGTACTAAAGATTGCATGCAGTTACACATATCAATTTCTTACATTAATAATTTATTGCTGATAGTTACTGTGGCAATAAATCACCGCCAAGTCCGGCCAGCTGTCCATAACGGTCACCATAAAGTCCATTCAAGTCAGTAAACCAAGCTGGACTTATTAACCATGACATTAATAAGTCAACACTATAACTGATGGTCCGGCTTGGCGCTTACGACACTTACATTTTTATTGAGCTACAAAATGTGTTTATGAGTTAAGGTGGTGGCAGTGGGTGACAAGGTAGCAGTGTGGTGAGTGAGGATGGGATGGGATGGGAGGGAATGGGGTGAAACACATTTTCGTATGCTCCCCTCCAACCCCTCATCGCCACCTCGTTAACACCACTACCATCATAAGTCACCACCACTACCACTTCAGGTGTGTGTGTGTGTGTGTGTGTGTGTGTGTGTGTGTGTGTGTGTGTGTGTGTGTGTGTGTGTGAGCAAGGTTACACTTTCCAGCTGCTCCACGCCACCCTCCCTCATGTACAAAATCATTTTCATCTTCCTACCTCTTTCTCGGCCTTCGTCTTCCCTCTCTCCCATAAACTTCCCTGTCATACTCAAGAGTCAAGTAAATAATTAAGAGGCAAAACAAACTATTCAAGAGACCCTGATAAATGTTGCTATCTTCCCTCTCCGGACAGTGAGATAAAACCGGTTTGTTGGCATCTCTCTCTCTCTCTCTCTCTCTCTCTCTCTCTCTCTCTCTTTTATATGTTAGTAAGGTGTTCCCCCTCTCCCCCCTCCTCCATCCCTCACGCCCCCCTTCCTCCATCCCTCCCTTATTTCCGATCCTCCATCCCTTCCTCTCACATTTCCTTCATCTTTCAGTTTCTCCCCTCCTTCACCCTCCCCCTCTCCTCCTCCTTGACCCCCCTGAATTCAGCAAGAGAGAAAACTTCAGGTCAGAATAGGTGCTGGAAACGATGGTGTGATGGACTGGTGGTGTTATGTGACAAGTTATGTCTGGGTAACATATACGAGTAACATTATTTATTAACATTTGTCTCCAGCATTTCTAATAAGGTGACAATCTGCTCCTTTGGCTATAATAATATACAAAACAAATTTCGTCACGCATGGGTTCAGTGTAGCTGGACTTGAAGTTTCCCTATTCACTTAAGTACCGTATGTACGTTGATTCTGAGTAACTAAACCTACTTAACACCGTTTTCCTATTCTCTTAAGTACCGTATGTATGTGGAGTCCGAGTAACTAAACCTACTTAACACTGTTTCTCTATTCACTTACGCATGTATGCTGATTCCGAGTACGGTAACTAAACCTTCAGGTCGATGGTGTAACTTACAATTACCGGTACTAAATAAGGAAACAAGCAACAATAATCTCGTATCTGAACTTGTCACTCTGTGATTAAGAAAGTGAGAGCCATAGAAAGCATCTTTTTCTTGTAATTGTACAAAACATACTCCTACAAATAAGGAGTAAAGGAACATTCACAAAACAGGGATCTGGTGACTTACCTTTGTGTTGGTGTTGACAGCCAGTGGTACCGGGCGATGGGGTGTGAGGCTGTTGGGGCAGTGCCACTCAGTCACTGCCACACTACACCATGACCTGAAAATAATGATAAAACTCCATCATTTGTCAAGACAGTAGACTGGCTATGCTTTACCTGTGATATACTGTAACCTGACAGATACAAGGGAATTACAGCCATCGACTTACTATAAGGTATACAGGTGTCTTCATACTGAGATATCAATAAACAATACAGACCTCGAAAATAGAACATCCAAGTTTGACTCACTGGTCTTCACATTACTCACAGCGAGATGTTTTATGTCATATTTTCGTATGACACTAAATACTCTTACATCACCAAAACTATATGTGTACTTTTATATCTACTCGTATCTACCTATAGCCCGACGCCCTAATCCCGCAAAGGGTGGCCGTAGACAAAACGCCTCCAAGTCGCTCTGTCACCCACCATTTGACTGCCCTCCCCCCAACTCATTCCCCCCTCCCTAGTATACCTCTCAATTACTTTTAATGTAATTATTTTGCTCTATTATCCAGTTTATTATTTTTCTTGCTCTCTTCCTCCTGTCCCACCTTCCACTTTCTATTACAACCCAACCATTCAACCCCCAAAACCCCCACCCCCAGTTTAATAAATGGGACTTTTCTGCAATTTATTCAATCAGCTTTTCCTACTCTACCCTTTCTCTACCACATTTTCCTCTTTCTTCCAACCTCTCTCTCTCTCTCTCTCTCTCTTACTTCCCACCCCCTTTCCCCTTCCATCAACAAACTATAATATTTTACAGGCTCGTTCCTCTTCTTAATACCAAGCCAGCCTCCAGTTGCTACCCAACCATTCCCTCTTCTCTCCTCTCTCATCCCCTCCTTCCCTCTCACCGCTCCCTTCTTCCATCTCTTTCTTTCCTTCTCCTCTTCCTTCTTACATTTTCCTTCTTCCATCTCTTTCTTTCCTTCTCCCCTTCCTTCTTACATCTTCCTTCTTCCATCTCCTTCTTTCTCTCCTTCTCCCCTTCCCTCTCACCTCTTCCTTCTTCTATCTCCTTTATTTCCTTCCCCCCTTCCCTCTCACCTCTTCCATCTCCTCCTTTGCTTTCTCTCAACCCTTCCCGTTTGTTCCTCCCCCACCCCCACCCTCTCAGTAATAACACCATGTAAGCTGGGTCCCTCTATAAAATTTTTCATTTAGCTTCACCCCTTATGCCGTATATTTCTCTCTCTCTCTCTCTCTCTGACAAGAAGGTTAGGCTGTCTTACTTATCACCATTTTTCATCAGTGATTCCTTCCTCTTCAATCCTCAACACGTTTCTCACTTCTCTCGTTCTCTTTTTCTTCTCCTCCCTCCCTCCCTCCCTCTCCCTTACCCCTCCTGGACACCCCCCCCTCCCCCGTCTCATTACCACACCTGTTGCACATTTGTCTTCCCAATCTTTCTCAGGGCATGTTTGTTTTTCCGATTCCCCTCTCACTCCCTCCTTGTTGCTTTTGCTTATTATTTCACAGTTCACTTGTTTATTAAGGTTTTCTCAGTTTAACTCTCATCTCCTTGTTTCCCTCATTTTCTCTTCTCTTTCCTCTCCTCTCCCTTCAACACTCCTCCCCATCACCTACCTCTCTCTTTCTATCCTTTTCTCTCCACTTTTTCTTGTATCCTCACCTCCTTCTTCCCATCCTTCACCACCCACTACTCTGTTAAACACTTTTCACCCTTTTAACCTCCCTCTTTCCTCCTCACATTCTTTCACCAATCATCTCCCTCTCTCCTTCCCCCATTCCTTTGCTTGCCATCACTTTCCTCGCTTCCCCTTCCTCTCTTCCTCCCTTACTGTCTCCAGTCGTACATTCTTACCTCCCTGCAACTCTCTTCCTTTCCCAACCCTTCTCTCTCCCTCACATCTAAATCATTCTTCTCCCACGTTTCTCCTCTCACCTTCCTCCCTCTTCTCATTTTCTCTCCACTTCTCCCTCACGTCCATCCCCTCAGGCTGTCTCTGTCATTTGTATACATTAACAGTAATCTCTTCCTACACTGACGTTCAGCCTCCACCATTACTCTCTCTCTCTCTCTCTCTCTCTCTCTCTCTCTCTCTCTCTCTCCCTAGTCGCTAGTTAAGGTGAGGGATAGAATTATAAACCATAATGGTTCTTAATTAATTTAAGTTATATGAGGACACTCCATGCAAATATGATGGAGGGACAGGAGGATAAGAGAGGAGGGATAGGGAGAGAGGGAAGAAAGGGAAGGCATAGGGGGAGAAAGAAGGGAGGGAAGGCAAAACACACACACACACACACACACACACACACACACACACACACACACACACACACACACACACACACCAACAGACCTTATGGTCCTTTCGAGGTTGTTTGTTATAGACTATGACTACGAGATCTAACTCTACACGCTGAAGGATAAGGATAGTAAAACAAGAAAGCTCCCCCAACCCCCAAACTCTCCAGTTAAAACTGGCAAGAAAAAGTGAGAAAAAACACCATGCAGCATGGAATAAATGACATGGAAATTTCATAGGAAAGACTGAAAAGGAAAGGCTACATTCTATAATACATTATCTATAAGCTACCAGGGAGGAAGAAGGGAGGAGAGGAAGGTAACAGAAGGAACAGGATGGGTAAGGGAAGAGGGAGGCAGGCCGCAAGGGGAAGAAGCAGCAAAATCCTAAGTAATGGAGGGAAGGAAGAGCGATATGTGTAAGAGGAGGGAGAGAACAAGTGGAGCAACATCTGAATTCAAAAGCTATGAGACAACGCCTTGATTCTCAACGCCATTAACAGGTGGCGCTAAAATCGTTGACTCAGTGTGGGTGAGAGTAAGAGGAAACGGTGGAGAGACTGGGACAGGGTAGTAGCAGGTGAGGGAAAACAGACTTGTTTGACGTGTGTGTGTGTGTGTGTGTGTGTGTGTGTGTGTGTGTGTGTGTGTGTGTGTGTGTGTGTGTGTGTAGCAATCTTTTTTTAAACCAAACAAAGGACACATGTATTACCTTCCTTGTGTGTTACATAAGCTGTCAGTCAATATCCTCACTCCTTATGTACACCTCAACTAAAGAGCGTCAAACATAGCCACGGGGCCCCGGTGCCTCTGGAGTAACTGAGGTACACTGGAGTTTCGACATACACTAACGACTAATGATACAAGGACTTATTTACGGATCTATGTTTTGAAGCGAACCACTGATGGCGTCTGCCTGATGAATGCAAGTGCTGAACACATTCTGGTGACTGATCATGAATGGTGAATACAAACACGATGAATCTAAAGGCAATACCATGTTCCATCTGCCATTTGTTAAAAAAAAATATATATATATAACTTGCAAAATCTACTAACAGTGAGAATGGCATCTTGGTTAATACCATGTGCAATGCCTTAATATATATTTTAAACTTGTAAAACGAAGATGAAACTGTTTATAATTTACATAATGACACTTTCGCCAATATGATTCATGTGTGCGAATATGTGGTTCAACAAAAGGCATGACGCTAAAATTTCTTATCTAGAGTGATGAGGGGATAAGGGTATATGTTTGTGTGGGGACGGGGGAGAGAAGAGAGATACAGTTCTTTAAAGCTTGGGAGGGGCAGGGTTTTGTGAAAAGTGGCAACGACTAATGTACTGCTTTACTGCAAAACTACTAGTCAAAGTCACCCTGATGATCACCATGTCTCATCAGGTTATATTCAATCGGAGTGCTGCCTTCTCTGGTATCACAGTCTCCACTAACACACACCACACTTAGTGATGAAGTGACGACTTCCCTGTCACTGCTGCTGGTGCAATAGGTCAGTCACCAATCACAAATGTGTCATCTCACCAAACAACACCAGCCATCACAACCCCGTCCCGCCTGTGCCAACACGCTCCCAACTCCACGCAGTTTTATCAACAAACTCCTCAAGGTCCTGTGACTGCTGGCTCTCGGCTAAAGAAAAATGTAGCGTCCCTTACCCGAGATCATATTAAATTGCCTCCCATGATACGGCTCCCAGACTTTAGGAATTAGAGGTTTTTCTTCGATCTGACGTTTCCTTCAAACATTTCGATACATACATACATACATATATACACACACACACACAAATTATATATATATATATATATATATATATATATATATATAAATTAGGTCGTTATTTTTCAAGGCACAAGCGCCTCTTCTTATATTCTGATTTAAATGTACCGTGAAATATTCTAATGCAAGATTTTAAATGTATTGTTTTATTTTCTCAACAGATGACTGAGATGGATCCCTCCTTGTGGTAGTACCGATATGACTGTGGTGGAGCTGCCCACTTATAAGAATGTTCCTCAATCCCGTCCCTATCCCACGACAGAAGGACGGCTGACCTGCAGAAGTTGGACCACTATGGTCTGTGGTCCACCGGGATCACGTTCAGTTGAGTTTGGAGTTGCAACCACTATCTTCACACTATACACAATTTCAGTATGTGGGAATAGTTCTTTATTTTCTTCAAACGTTTACACTATTTTCATAACGTAAGGTTTGTAGCCAGTGACAGAAACACGGGGAACCACATAACAGCCTGAGAACAGATTAACCATTGCTAATTAGTTAAGTATGTACTGCAAGTGACAAACATTTTATGAAACGACAGATACGGAATATTCGCAATGAGCACCCCTCTGCTCTCTCTCTCTCTCTCTCTCTCTCTCTCTCTCTCTCTCTCTCAAGTTATGTGACTCTTACGAGGTGGTGGTGCACTTGGCCTACCAAATACGTCTCAGTTACAGCCTCTGCGGTTAACTTTATTAATGTCGGATTGTACTTGCCCACCCGCCGATACAATTATATTTGTTTTTGCAGCGAAACCAGTTCATTTAACTCCTCCAGCCATATGACTCTTATATAAAGTGATCTTACTACCAACTGATAATAGTATTCTGCTTAAAAGACAGACCTCCAATAGTGCAAGAGTTAATAAAGCATCTAAGAGCAAAGGCAACGACTACCTAATCTATATAGGCGATCTAATTTATACATACTGGTGTCAAGTAAGTTAATTAAAGTTCACAATCTTTATCAACCACACAGGTCCAATTATCATCAGTGAAATAGATCATTACTGAGTAGAATACAAATAAGCTGGAATTTAAGCGTCATTGCAGTGAAGGGGTTATGATAACCAATAAACCAAGAAGTAGACTGACTAAAAATTCTAGTTAATATATAGCTTCTTTCTATCTTACGCATTGGGGTTAATGGCATCGAATCGGAGAACAGTGCAAGGATTACATTTTAGATAAACAGCCAATTTAGGGAAATTTCACACACACACAAACACACACACACACACACACCGGCAGTCTAGCTTAGGTATAATAGCACCGATTAAATAACTGGTTCAGCATCCACCACTGCAGGATGCCCCTCAGGGTGGGTGGCTTGGCTGTCTTGAACTGTACATGTGTGTTAACTCAGACGGAAATAACCTCTGACGGTGTTTGTATCACATGCATAAACCCTCACACCCAGTTACAAGAGATATATGCAATGGAACACAAGGCAAAAATTATATATCAAAATACGATGCAACCAAAAAGAAATTATTCTTGAAAATATGGAAAAGAGAAAACTGCATTGTGTAAGGATGAGAGCTGCAGTGAAAAGGAAACACAAAGTTACAGAAAAACCGAGAAAGTAAGGGAAAGAGGGGATGCAAATATCATTAGGTAAGGAATGACGCAGAGAAAAATCCAATTGTGAAAAAAAAAAATGTGATGAAAGGGAAAATTTGGACAGACAGTGGAGGACAGAGGGAAGGGAAGAGGGGCGATGAGGAGACAGGATGACACACTTATGGAAGGAAGAGAACACCAAGATGACTGCAAACGTAACAAGGGAGGCAGAGAAAATTATTAATCACAGATACACTTAACTCAGCCTCAAGTTAATAATTACGCCAGAAATTATAGTTACTTGAAAAAAAAAATGGGGGCGCTCGCCATCCATTCACTCGATGTAGTGCTGCTGTCGGGTGTCTGCCCTTTCCTCGCCTCCATCCTTCTTTCATTCCTTCCTCTTATGTCTTTCTTTCCTTCATTCTTTCCTCTTACTTCTACCCGTGGGTGACTCTACACTCAGCGACAAGCCAAATGGTGTCCTGTACACCAGGAAACCATTTACTACGGTGGGTGGTAACCATATAACCGAATTTTGGCACCTGGTGGTTTAGCGGGTAATTACGGCACTCCAATCGGATTGAGCCGGTGAAGGTTTATATCCAAGAAGTGGTTGGGGTTTACTGCTCACGTAATGCCACTCAGGGATGAGTGCGGCTGGTCACTCTCATCTTTAATGTCAGGGCCAACTTGCCTAGCCCCGGGCTCCTACGCACCTCATGGGGCAACGTAGGATTGGATGATGGATGGATGGATGGAAAAAAAAAAATGTTCATAACTGTGATTAAAATAAACTGGGAGAGACTGGGGATGGAGTTGACATTACGAAAGGCAAAACTCTCTGTCTCTCTGTCTCTCTCTCTCTGTCCATGGTATTCCACAAGCCACATTTGTAGGCCTGTTGATGTGTGAACGCTTCCATAGGCTAAACAGTTTATTTGCTTAATAGGGTTGGTAAGTGAAAAGGTTAATTATTTATGCATATTAATTCGGTCAGATAAATATTCATGGCTGTACAATACATGTGTGTGTTTGCTTTGTAATTATCGCATCAACTGCCGTGGAAAAAACATTGTGCTCCATAAATCACACTAGAAATTCACCTGGAAAAGTCATGTGTGTTGCAGGAACAGTTCAGTCTGCTGGTGTGGGCGTGGGTGTAGCAGCGGGAGTAGGAAATGAATAAATGATGCAGGACATTGATTACGCGAAGCCGTCCCCGCAATACACGAGAAATCCGCCGCAGAGTGGAGTAGGAGTGTTATATATGGACCTCCCTGTACAGACTGTGTGGGATGCGTGACAGAACTGACAGAGAGGGAGGATGCTAGAGGATGTGACCAGGAACGGAAGGATACGAGAGAGAGAGAGAGAGAGAGAGAGACCTAGCTTTACAGAGTGATTTTTGCAAAGCCAGCTCTCTCTCTCTCTCTCTCTCTCTCTCTCTCTCTCTCTCTCCAATATATATAAAAATACAGTACAAATAAAGTTTCGCAGAGCCACGCTTGTGTAACGGGTGATGTGTGAACGCATCAGTAAGCTTTGCAATTTATATGGATGGTGGTGAATGAAAATGAGACCACACTGAAATATATAAATTCCTATGCATAACAGTCCACCAATATATGTGTGTGTGTGTGTGTGTGTGTGTGTGTGTGTGTGTGTGTGTGTGTGTGTGTGTGTGTGTGTGTGTGTGTGTTGGGGTGTTTGAGTTGTAATCAGTAGACCAACGGTTGCAATTATACGTAATGGGTGGAATCGCTTTTTTTTTTTTTCTTTTATGGGGGAGGGGCTGTGGCGTTGCTGGTTTGGTCTGCATATAGCCAGTGTTCATATTTACTGTGTGTGTGTGTGTGTGTGTGTGTGTGTGTGTGTGTGTGTGTGTGTGTGTGTGTGTGTGTGTGTGTGTGTAGTAAACAGAGAAAATGGCCCGAATAAGAAGGTAATAGGAAAACTACAAGGAAATGGGAGAATATTTGATTCAGAGGGCAGAATTAGAAACAAGAAAGTGAGATAAAGTACGTAAATGAAGATAACTCTGATAACTAAAGGAGGACGACTGAGAATAAGGAAGACGATAAGATGGTATGGAGGGAGGGAGAAGGAAATATTTACGAGGTTCGTTACACACCTGCCAGTGGGAGAGGGAGTGAAGATAGTAGGGAGAAAGGGAAGATGGGTGGTGGGGAGAAAGGGAAGATGGGTGGTGGGGAAAAATGGGGAGGAAGGATGGAGGGGAGAGGAATGTGATTTAAAGGGATGGGGATACTGATGGTGGGGGTACAGGGCGTGGGGAGTGGATGCTGAAAAGGGTATAAGGGTAATGGAGAAAGAAGTGCCGACAAAGGATGGAAGGAGCTGGGAGGAGATGCTATCTGGGAGAGACGGGGCATGAAGGAGAAGCTTAGGAGATTACAATGGGAATGGAAGAGAAAGGAACAGGTGGACAATAGATTTAGAAGAACAATAGCAAAACAAACAATATATATATATATATATATATATATATATATATATATATATATATAAATCGGAGGAAACAAAGAAAGATTACCTAATTGCACTTAACAGTATGCGAGAAAAATGAGGAAGGAAGAGAATAACACAATATAACCAACAGAAGTATATTAGAGAACAAGCAAAATAAGACCAATAGTTACGTGTAATTGTGTTAAATGGTTGGATGTAACTCTGATATCCATTTTATGAGACTTGAAAGTCTGGAACACGGAATAATCCCCAGTTCCTCATCCCCCCCCCAACCAATACCCCCACCACCCCCCCAAAGCCAGCAGGGGGACCAGTGAATAAGTGCAGAGGTTCTTCTTTCAATTAGCGTGATTAATGAGTCTATCAGCACACCCTACCTTTCTCCCAACCGCATCCCCTTCCCCCCTCCACTCACTAACACCAGCCCACTGACCTCATCAACACCCCACCTTCACTCAACCTGTCCTCACTCCTCCCACCCACACCTCCCTCCCTCACCAACGCCACTGTCACCTTCACTGATGCATTAACTATTGGTCAGAAACTTATTCTCTACCTCATTAACCACGTCACCTACATTGTCAGGTTTCCATCACTGACACAACTAACAAAGGCCACAACCACAACCATCACCACCGTACAACCACACCACAACCACCACCACCACCATACAACCATCACCACCACCATACAACCACACCAAAACCATCACCACCACCATACAACCACACCACAACCATCACCACAACCATACAACCGCACCACAATCATCACCACCACAATATAACTACACCACAATCATCACCACCACCATACAACCACACCACAACCATCACCACCACCATAAAATCACAACACCAACTCCTATCACCCCCACAAACCTGGATTCATTACCAAATGCCATAAAAACCAACCTCATACAACCAATACCTCATCACAAACTGCCACTACTACATCACCACCAAATCACCACCACCTAAACTCATCAGTATTCACTTGGGAATTCTGACTTAACCATCCACCACCATTCCTCAGCCAGGCTTTGTCTTTTACTGCACCGCTATGACACGTAAAACAGAGCTCAGGTGGTTAGTGATGGTGGTTGTTAAGTGGCTGATAGGTGGATTAGTTATACTGGGAGTCTATGATGGGCGAGTGGGACTGGTAATCGGTCGTCGCCGTCGTTGTCATCATCATCATCATCATCGTTATCACATATCATCCAAATGTATTTTTCAGAGACAGAGAGAGAGAGAGAGAATAAAATTTGGAGGAAAAGGGAGAAATGGAAACAGTATAAAGGAAAACCCAGATAAGAGGAGCAATGATGATGATGAGAGGAAATATTTAGAAGCTGAAGAGAAGTAGAATCGACTCCAGAAAAAGGGTAGAGCGTGTTGCAGACGAGAGAGTAGAGCCCCGTTATAGAGCCTAATATGAAGCACAATGGAATGACCGGGGCTTGGACCAGTGGGGGTGCAGGAGTGTGTGAGGAGCAGGAGAGGGGCAGGGAGGGCTGGGAAGAGAGAGGTATGGAAGGGAGAGAAGTAGAGGGAGGGGGAGAGTGATGCGGGGAGGGGATGTGAGGTAGGAGAGGAGGTGAGGTAAGGAGATGAGAAAGGAGAGGTAAAAAGGGGAGGGAAGTAAGGAGGGGATGAGGTAGGAAGGCTGAATGAACAAGAGAAGGGTAGGAAGGAGAAAGGAAAGGAGAAGAGAGATGCTGGGAGGGGATGGATGCTGCGATGGGGAGGGATGTTGAGGTGGGGAGGGATGTTGAGGTGGGGAGGGATGCTGAGAGGGAAGAGATGCTGAGAGGGAAGGGATGCTGAGAGGGAAGGGATGCTGGGAGGGGAGGGAAACTTAGAAGCTAGGGATGCTGGGATGGGAGGGATGCTGGGATGGGAGGGATGCTGGGAGGGCAGGGATGCTGGAAGGGCAGGGATGCTGAGAGGGCAGGGATGCTGAGAGGGCAGGGATGCTGAGAGGGCAGGGATGCTGGGAGGGGAAGGATGCTGGGAGAGAAGGGATGCTGGGAGAGGAGGGATGCTGGGAGGGGAGGGAAACTCAGAGGGGAGGGATGCTGTCCACGGATTTCCATAACATACATCCTTCACGAATCACATTCCTTCTTATCCTATCCACTTTCTGCAATCCACACGCCTTTCTCAACATCCCCTTCTCTAGTGCTTTAACTTGACTCTTAGTTTTCATGCCACACAAGAGTTTGTGCACTGGAGAGAGAGAGAGAGAGAGAAATACCTATGAACTGTAAGACGGGAGAGAAAGGAGTGAGATGAGGGAATGACAGGTGAAGAGAGAGAGGGAAAAGGATAAAAATCTGTGTGAAGAGAGGGGAAAAAGAAAAAAAAAAAAATACAGGAGAAATGAGAAAGGTGAAAGAGCAGGGAGAAAGGCGAGAAGAGAAAGTAAGATGAGGTAAACAGCAAGGAGGGAAAGGGCGGCGTGAGAATTAAATGGAGTGTGAAATCAGAAACCTTCACGAAGAGTATGACAGGAGGAGGAGGAGGAGGAGGAGGAGGAAGAGGAATACACAGGAATACACAGGAAAGCAAACAGCAACAGACCTTATGGTCCTTTCGAGGCTGCTTGTTAGAGAAAACTATGACTACAAGATCTAACTCTACATGTTGAAGGATAAGGATAGTAAAGCAAGAAGGCTCCCCCCACCACCAAACCCTCCAGGAAAAAGTGAGAAAAACCACCATGCAGCATGGAAAAACTGACATGGAAATTTTATAGGAAACACTGGAAAGGAAAAGTCACATTCTATAATACTTTATCTATGAGCTACCCGATAGAGTAACCTGAAAGAGAAAGTAAACAAATAAAATAATAGTTACGGCATGACATTATAAACCGGTTACATTGAGTTAATGGGAAGTCTGTGGACATAACGTAGAAGCTACACACTGCACAGTGTGGATGTTTAGGGGTGGTACAGCAGCCTTGCCTGGCGCTTTTAAGGTAGGCAGCAGTCAATCAGGCCCTACCTCCGTTTGCTCCACTGAGACAAGGAACTCTCCCATGTGGGACAAGTACACAAGTTTCATCCTGAAGCAGTGACCCCTGGTACATTAAAAAAATCCCGATGGTGGTCACTTGACTAACAGGGACCCTCAGTGATCCACAGCCCATCACAGGTCGAAAGTAAGAGTAGTGACCGTTAACTCAGGGTTATCTGTGCAGATCCTAATCTGTGCTTATATTGCTTTCTTTGCGCTGGGGAGATTGAAAAGTATATAGGACGGGTGTCTTAGATAAAAGGGGACTGCACAGTGCACAGTGTGGATGTGCAATGCACAGAGTGGATGTTTAAGGGTGGTGTGGCAACCTTTCCTGGCGCTTTTTAGGTAGGCAGCAGTCAATCAGGCAATAGCTCCGTTCACTCCACTGAGACAAGGAACTCTCCCATGTGGGACAGTACACAAGTTTCATCCTGAAGCAGTGACCCCTGGTACGTTAAAAAAATCCCGATGGTGGTCACTTGACTAACAGGGACCCTCAGTGATCCACATCCCATCACAGGTCGGAAGTAAAAGTAGTGACCGTTAACTCAGGGTTAACTGTGCAGATCCTAATCTGTGCTTACTGTATATTACCTCATTTGCTTTGGGTAAATCGAAAAAAGTATAATGACGTGACGTGACGCTATGTTAAGTTTACGGGGTGTCCTGTAGACACGAGGGGACTGCACAGTGTGGATGTTTAGGGGTGGTGCGGCAGCCTTGCCTGGCGCTTTTAAGGTAGGCAGCAGTCAATCAGGCCCTAGCTCCGTTTGCTCCACTGAGACAGGGAACTCTCCCATATGGGACAAGTACACAAGTTTCATCCTGAAGCAGTGACCCCCGGTACATTAAAAAAATCCCGATGGTGGTCACTTGACTAACATGGACCCTCAGTGATCCACAGCCCATCACAGGTCGAAAATAAGAGCAGTGACCGTTAACTCAGGGTTATCTGTGCAGATCCTAATCTGTGCTTATATTGCTTTGTTTGCACCGAATAAATTGAAAATGTATAATATCGTGACGCAACACTATGTACGGGTACATTGTTTACGGGGTGTCTTGTAGACTAAAGGGGCATGAACTTACATGTACCATAGCTATAAAAGCAAGTTATTCAGACAGAAAAAGAGTCAGCTGAGGATTTTCGTGCAAATACTTGTCTAATTTGTTTTTGAATGTCTCAATTGAGATACTGTTCACGGTATGTGAGGGTAATCTGTTCCAGATATTTACAACTCTGTTAAAGAAGAAGTATTTTGCTTCGTGGGATTGGAATCGCTTTCCCATGATTTTGCAGCCATTACTTCTGGTTTGACTCGACTGGTCTATATCAAAATATTTATTCATGTCTAAGTTGTCATATCCCTTCATGATTTTGAAAACTTCAATAAGGTCCCCTCTTAACCTGCGCTTCGTTAGGCTAAATAATTTAAGTTCTTCAAGGCGTTCCTCATATGGTTTGTTTCTAAGTCGTGGTATTTTTGTGATTCTTCGCTGAATTTTCTCTAATTTTTCAATGTCCTTTCTGTAGTACGGAGACCAGAATTGCACACAATACTCAAGATGGGGGCGCACTAGCGAGTTGTACAAGGTAAGTATGACTTTTTCCGATTTAAACTCGAAAGTTCTTCCAATAAAACCCACTAGCTTGTTTGCAATTTTAACCGCATCGGTACACTGCTTGCTTGGTTTTAGGTCATTTGATATTATCACACCAAGATCCTTTTCACTGTCTGTACTTGATAACTGAATATTGTTCATTTTGTAATTTGCATGGACATTGTTACTTCCAATATGAAGTACTTTACATTTTTCTGTGTTGAATTTCATTTGCCATTTTTCTGCCCAGCTTGCTAAAGTATTAAGGTCATTTTGTAACTGCTGCCACTGTAATTTTGAAGTGACTTTACTGGTTATTTTAGTATCATCTGCAAATTTGGATACTTTACAATTTAGACCCTCATCAATGTCATTTATATAGATAATAAAAAGTATCGGTCCAAGTACTGAGCCTTGGGGAATGCCGCTGATCACATTACGCCATTTGGATTCCTTTCCGTTTATCACAACGCGCTGTTTTCGGTCTGACAGCCAGTCTTGTAACCATTTTTGCATCTTTCCTTTTATTCCATGTGCTTCTATTTTTCTCATGAGACGCTTGTGAGGGACAGTGTCAAATGCTTTCTAAAAGTCAAGGTAAATTATATCTACTGCTCTTGAGTCATCGTATGATTTGTAAACATCATGGAAGAAGTCCAGTAAGTTAGTTAAGCATGAACGACGATGTCTGAATCCATGTTGCGAGTCTTTAATTATATTATTTTCTTCTAGATAATTAACTATTTTATCTCTTATGATTTTTTCCATTAACTTGCACACTACTGATGTTAAGCTGATTGGTCTGTAATTTCCTGGGTGCGACTCATTTCCTTTTTTGAAAATTGGTGTTACATTTGCTAGTTTCCATTCACGTGGAACTTTCCCAGTACTTAATGATTTATTGAATAAGACAGAGAGTGGCAGCAGTAGCTCATGTTTTGCTTCTTTGAGAATTCTCGGTGATATTTTATCGGGGCCAGGGGTTTTGTTTATGTCCGTACTATTTATGGCTGAAAGGATATCGTTATTATGGATAGCATAGTTACTAAGGACTGTGCTATTTGCTTGGTTTGTGGGTAACAGTAGGTTTCTGGTGGTGTTTTCTACTGTAAAAACAGACGCAAAGTAATCGTTAAGAGTATTTGCCATTTCGACCTCATTTTCAGTGTGTTTGCCATTGTTTGTTTCTAGAGGACCTATTGATGTAGTCATAACCTTTTTCTTTCTAATGTAACTGTAAAATTCTTTAGGATTTGATTTGCACGTATTAGCAATGTAGATCTCCAGTGCTCTTTTGCTTTGTTTAATAAGTCTTTTCGATGTGCGGAGTAGATTATCATACTGTAATTTATCATCATTATTTTGTGTAGCTTTATATTTATGGTATGCCTGTTTTTTGGCTATTAAGTTACTTTTTATTTCACTGGACCACCACTTTGGTTTACTATTTCCAGCTGGACGTCTGTTACGTAGTGGCACACATGACTTTACCACTTCATTAAATTTTTCGGTGAATATTTCCCATGCTTGGTTTATGTCATCGGTTTCAGACATTTGATTCCAATCTGCAGTTGCAAGTAGCACTCTGAGCCTGTTGAAATTAGCTCTACGATAATCTGGGACCTTTTCTTTGCTCTCCGTTTCTTTTACTTTTTCAGTAGTAATATTAAACTGTATAGTTCGATGATCACTGGAACTAAACTCAGGTCCTATTTCAACATTGTTGACTAGGTTATCATTTGTAGTCAAGATGATGTCTAGGATATTGTTTCCTCTCGTTGGGTATTCTACGTGTTGGGAAAGGGCGCTTTCTTGAAGATTCGTATAAAGCTCTTGTCCTGAGTGTGCCGTCAGTGGTTCACCCCACTTTGTTACCGGTAGATTAAAGTCTCCAAAAATTACGCTATCCTCTTGACAACAAATTTCCGCAATTTGATCATAAAGTTTTTCATCTGTCTCAGTTGACTGTGCTGGAGGACGATAGATGAGACATATATTTATTTTGTGTGAATTAATACTTAGCTGAACATAACTGGCATGTATGTTGGTAATACTGGGTTTGGATAGCACAAGGGGATGGAGACTAGTTTTCACGTATAGTAAAACACCGCCACCAGCTCGATGTGGTCGCTCACAGCTGAAAATATTGTACCCTGTTAGTGAGTATTCCGCTAGAAAGTCACGGTCAGATGTGTTAATCCAGGACTCTGTGATGCCAATGATGTCATAATTTTCTAGGTAAATTAGAGATTGTAAATCCTCAAACTTGTTACGTAGACTACGTGCGTTAGCATAGCAGACTCTGATTTCGTTCCGAACAGTTGGTGATCTGACTTTGTGGGTATTTACATTAAGGTTACTGTTCCTGGACGTGCCGCGTTTTTTGATCTGAAGAGGACGACTTTATCGTGCAGAAGTCTACCTAGCCGTGCCGCTCCTACTGAGTTAAAATGGAGACCATCTTTCTGGAATAGAGTATGTTGCTCATAAAACTGGTCCCACAGATTGACAAAGTCGACTCCCTCTTGCGTGCAGAAAGATTTGAGCCGGTTATTTGTGCTGAAGGCCTTATCATAGAAACTATTTTCTGCCTTGATCCTTGGGAGTATACCAGATATAATCACATTAGTGGACTTAGTTTTGAATCGTTTGATCATTTCATGATACTTTGCTAGCAATTCCTCTGATCTATTGCGCTTCAGATCATTTGTTCCAACATGGATAACGTACAGAGTTGATCATTTGCGTCTTTTGTGACCTCATCGCAGGCTTCTGTGATATCACATAGTCCACCTCCTGGAAAACAGGAGGAGGAGGAGGAATAAAGAAGAAAGAACAAGGAAAAGTCTGACTAAAAAAACGGGAGACAGGGTAATAGCAAAAACAGTCTCGCTGAATACAAGAAAAGAAAAATTTATAACACGTAAAATCTACTTCACGAGAAAGGGAATGGATAAGGCAAGCAGGTGAGATAAACACCGTTAAAGAATATGAACAGCAAATGTGAAATATGGGAGAAAATATAGGAAAAGTATACCGAAGTGTTTGCTGTACTGAAGAATGAATGGGGAGGAAAAATGAATAATTAACTATAAGGTACAGGAGAATGACTGGTGAGAAAACAGAATGAAGAACTAATTGTATTAAGTAATGAAGAATTAAAGGGATGCAAGAGAATGATTAAGAGACTAACGTTAGTGCCTTGATGAGGTGTGGGATGGAGTGTGACAGTCTGGAAAACATGGCTGATGGCAGATGGTGAAAAATATATTGGAGCATTTGTGGTAGGTGGTGACGACCATCATCCACTCACTTGATGTAGTGCTGCCTACTTCTTCCTTCACCTTTATCATTCTTTTTCTGTGTCTGCCCTCCTCTCTCTTATCACTTTTTATTACGGTACTCTTCTTTCCTTTTTAGGTGACTTTACATTGAGTGACAAGCCTAATGGTTTCCTGTAAGTCAAGAAACCATTTACAACGCTGGGTGGTAACCATATAACCAACCCATACGTGTTCCCTACGTGTCAACAAGTGGGTTGGCGGAGGGTTAATGCCCCTCCCCGTAAAATACCTAACTCAAAGACAAATGGCCACCCTTTACGGGATTATGACGTCTGGCTACAGACAGACAGATATATAGATGAATAAAATGGGGAGGAGAAAGGGGAAAAGGAGA
This sequence comes from Coenobita brevimanus, assembly GCF_032717465.1. Lineage (NCBI taxonomy): Eukaryota > Metazoa > Arthropoda > Malacostraca > Decapoda > Coenobitidae > Coenobita > Coenobita brevimanus. The sequence continues at coordinate 16,453,542 of NC_136995.1, forward strand.
GGGAGAAGAAACTGAGAGAGAGGAGGAAAGGGGGAAGTAGAGAGGAGATCTTGGTAAATGAGGAAAGGGAATGAACATTAATATTCATAAAAGTAAAATATTTTTAACAATAATTATGTGGTAAAACACCTTGAAGTTCACTTAAATCTCTCTCTCTCTCTCTCTCTCTCTCTCTCTCTCTCTCTCTCTCTCTCTCAGTAAAAAAAAAAATAATAATAATAGTAATAACTCACCAAAATATACACCGCTCTCTCACTCCATATAGCTGACAAAAACCCTAATACAGGTGACAAAATCCTTCACCACCAGTTATTACCAAAACGCTCGTGAAAAAAAAAAAAAAAAAAAAACTATGGTGGAAGGTAATATACATTTTAATGGTGCGTTGAAATGACTGCAGTGATGAGGGTGACAATTTGGTTACTGGAAAATACAGAGGCAGGTTTTGCTGTGTTTGTTTATGGCACGTATCATCATCATCATCATCATCATCATCATCATGGTACTTAACATGATAATTCCTTCCTCTGACAGTATGAGTAAACATTTTCTCATACCTTAACATCTATCTACATTAACCATTCGAAATCCAGGTCCACACTTGCCCATTATATTGTGGCTATCAAAGATCAGGTAATTACAGCATGTCCCTATCCTCAATAAGGTTAAAACTACTACTTCCCACTTTTTCTTCCTTCATTACTTTCTTAACTTCCAATTATATTTTACTCTCTTTTTTTCATTCTTCACTATCTACCTCACTCTCTACTTAGTCTTATTCATTTTCCTCTTCTTCCACACTGTCACCTTTATTCTCTTCCCTCTTCAGCTGCCCCCTTCATCCAGTTCCCTCCCTCCTGCATTCTTCTCTTTTTCAGTTCCTACTCCCGTCCCTTCCTACCTAAATTATGCACACATCATGACTAATTAATATCCCTCCTTATTTATCATCTTTCTCACACTTTCCCTTCTCATCCATCTTTCTCGTGTTTCTCTCACTTTCTCTTCCCGTGATCGTTCTTTCTCATCTTAATGTCAGTTTACTTCTCTTCCTGTCCTTGTTCTTTATCCTTCATCCCAGTCTTTTTTCTCCTACTTTCTCCTTTTTCCATCTATTCTTTTTCAGCCTTGTTTACAATCATTTTCACTTCCCTATACTCTCACTCCCCCCCCCCTTTTTTTCTTTTCCCCCCATTTCTTCACACCGCATCTATTCCTTCCCTTCTTCCTCCTTTCTCATTTCTGTTTCCCACACTAGGCAATTTCTCTTCCTTATTTTGTCTCATCATTTTACATTTCTCTCTCTCTCTCTCACCAGGTGCTCCAATTCAGCCTCCTTTAATCCCTCTATTCCTTCTGGTCTCCCCATTCTTCTATCCCCCATCCATCACTCCCCGTCTATGGTATTCCCCTCTTTTCATCCTCCTGCCCAGCTTCCGCCTCACTGAATCTTTGGAAGCCTTGCCCTCCAACCTAAAGTCAATGTTGGTCCAGTACTCGACAGGTGAGGTGGGATGGAAGGTGGCCTGACTCACGGCTTGAATTATTTATGATAGTCCCTCCCCTCCCGCCCCTGCCTCTCAGAACAGTTAGGAAAGCAGAGAAACGAAGAGAAGAGATGAGGAGAGAGAGAGAGAGAGAGAGAGAGAGAGAGAGAGAGAGAGAGAGAGAGAGATGAGGAAAGTGGGACGTATGCTATAAACATAAATAAACTGTTTATATATCACATGACTAGTAAAACCTGGCCAATAAAAACTATAATATTTCCACCACTCCTGTGTGGACTACCTGTACAAGTTTCTTTCCCTCTGAGGTGCAATGTAGAACTGAACCTCTCCAGTAAGGGGCGACACCCACTACAATATCATAAATAATAACAAATGCAGTACTCCCAAATTACAAAAATAAACAGCAACGGTAGTGCAAAGCCAACACGAAAATATAATGATAAAATTCAGAAAAGGAGAGAGATATGGAGCTATGTATGGGTAACTAAAGCTCTTAAGTTTATGCCAAAATTAAATCAGTTTTCCAGGCCAAGTGATCCCCGGGTGGCGCCAACTTTGATTAAACTTCACAAGGACGAAACTTGGAAAAATGTGATTATATTGCACGGGGTTGGTGGAGGCGGAGATTGGTGGGGAGCTCCGAGAAGGAAGAGGAAGCTGTCAGAGAGGCCGACAAGATGAGGAAAGGTTAGAAAGAAAAAGAGAAGGTGGTAAGGAAACAGGAGGATCGAGATAGGAGGAATAAGAAAAGGCCGCAAGAAAAACATATACGATTGAAAAGATGGATGACTACGAAGATGGACAACAAAAAACCTGTACCAAGTATTATTCAATGATGGGAATGAATGGAATGGTAGAGATGGGATATGCACTGGGCAGAGGTGTTGGGAATATGAGACTGGAGAATGTTGAGATGCAAAATCGAAAAAGTGTGGTGGGGCGAATGGATGGTGAAGACACATAATGCGTACAGCAGAGTGAAAAGGAAAAGCTGCAAGGACACTGAAGGAAAATGTGGGAAGGACAGGGAGGGAGAGGTAGGAAAGTTAGAGAGGAAGAGATAGGAAGGTTAGAAAAGGAAAGGTAGGAAGGATAGAGAGGGAGAGGCAGGAAGGCAAGGCACAAAGATGGAAGAATAATGGACAGCGAGGAAGAAAAGAGAATGGATGGATAAAGGACTCAGGGAGGGAGGGATGAAGGAGTGACAGGGAGTGGGAAGCAGGGAGGAGGAAAGACTGAGGGAAAACCAGAAAGAATATGGCAAGAAAGGAAAGAAAGACTGGCGAAGGAAGAAAGGAAGGAGGAATGATGGAGGAAAGAAGATATAAATCAATGGGAGAGAGGGAGGGAGAATGACTGAAAAAAATGGAAGAAGGAAAGAGGCAGAAGGGAAGGTCAGGATAAAAACATGAGATCGGGCTGAAGTGTTTGCTTAATCTGAGGGCGACAAACTTTTGCAGGGGGAGGAAGTCGGCAGGAATAATGAGGAGAGGGAACGAAAATGACGAAGGAGGTGCAAGGGGGATTTTATATATATATATATATATATATATATATATATATATATATATATATATATATATATATATAATGTACCTACAAGCTACAGGATAACGACAAAGCTACCCCATTAAAAAAAAAAAAATAGGACAGATGAACGGAGATGTACGTTACTGAGATGAGACAGGAAATGGGACGGCAGAGGGAAATGGGGCACACACAGAGAGACTCCAGTAGGAAAAAATAAACACATCTGTATATGTTCAATCCTTCACGATTAAATGCTCCCCCTAAGCTGACTGAAGGCGTTCAACTACGACAGGTATTAAGTAAAATCGTTAGTCTACTAAAAGGATTGAAATGTAAGGGGGACGCAGACAGCAAAGAAAGAAAGCCAATAAAGAAAGAGACAGAAAGTAAAGACAAAGAGAGGGAGAGGAGGGGTGAAATCGGCGTGGTGACAAATTGATTACCATCCAGCGAGGCGGCAGTAGCACCAGTCGAGCAGGGCAGTACTCCCGAGGTGGATGGAAAGCTGATGACAGGGAGTGCTGGAGCTCCCGTTTCATCAGCCCTCAGGACTAGTTCCTGACCATCCCCCTTTGCTGAACTTTTTCAGTGTCTCAGTTACACAGAGAGTAGGCCAGCATGCTCTCCAGTACAAATTTCTCTAACTATCTTCACCAAACTACATGCACAGTACACACTACACTTCCTATTCAAAATTTACCAAAATGGCGTCGTCTTATCAAGCCTCGGAGTCCCCAGGGGGGGGGACCATAAATGCCCCCACCATCTGCCCATCTCCCGGTGACGACTCAAGGTGCCTGGAACCACTGTCTGACTCTCTTCTTCTTCATTTCTGCAACATTCGCGGCCTTTCCTCTAACTTTCGCTCTGTTGAGCACCACCTCTCCTCCTCTAAACCTCACCTTCTTTTTCTAACGGAGACTCAGCTGTCTGAGGCAACTGACAGCAAACCCTTTTCTGTATCCTCCTACTTTCTCTATACTCATTTCAAAGCCAAAGGTGGCTGTTGTGTATATATACGCAACGACTTATCTTGCTCTCGTGTTCCTGAACTTGATTCTTCTGAATTCTCCACACTCTGGCTTCGGCTTTCCTGTCATTCTCTGACTAAATATATCTGTGCTGTTTACTTATCCCCTAATTCTACTGACTATCAAAAATTCTTCGACTATCTTACTTCTACGATGGAACACATTCTATCCATTTCTCCTTTCTCTGAAATCTCCATTCTTGGAGATTTCAATGTTCTCCACCACCTTTGGCTCTCCTCTCCTTTCACGGATCCACCTGGTGAACAAGCCTACATCTTTTCTATCCTTAATGACCTAGAGCAGCTTGTACAGCACCCTACCCGTATCCCTGACCGCCTTGGAGAGAGCTCCAACATACTTGACCTCTTCCTCACAACTAATCCTTCTGCTTACTCTGTTAATCTTTTCTCTCCGTTGGGCTCCTCCGATCACAACCTTATTACCTTAACCTGTCCTATCACTCCGGTACGGCCTGTGGACCCTCCAGCGAAACGTCGTCTGTGGCATTTTGGAGCCGCGGACTGGGAGGCCCTCTGGCAGTACTTCTTTGATTTTCCCTGGAATGATTATTGCTTCCGTGGCCGGGAGCCATCTGAGTGTGTCTTTACGGAGGTTATTCTCTCGGGCATGGAAGCATACATTCCTTTTTCATATCCTTTGACTAATGCAAGAAAGCCTTGGTTTAATCACGCTTGTTCTAATGCTGTCCGCAACAAGGAGAGGGCCTACAAAAGGTACCGGAGCCAACCCACCCCTGAATCACATCATCTTTACGTTTCTGCCCGGAATCGTGCTAAGTCTGTTCTTCGCTCTACCAAAAATAATTTCATCCATACTAAATGCTCTCAACTCTCCGACTCGAATTCTTCCCGCTCCTTCTGGCATCTTGCCAAAAATCTTTCTAACAACTTTACCTCATCATCCTTCCCTCCTCTTTTCTACTCTGATGGTTCTGTAGCTATTTCTTCTTCTGATAAAGCAGATCTCTTCGCACAGACTTTCTCCTCCAATTCTACCTTAGACGATTCCGGTGCTGTTCCTCCATCACTTCCCCCCTCTGACTTCCTCATGGCTGACATTAAAATTTCTTCAGTTGATGTATTTTCTGCCATCACTGGCCTCAGTACTAACAAGGCATATGGGCCTGATGGGGTCCCTCCTGTTGTTCTCAAGAACTGTGCTTCTGTGCTTACACCCTGCCTAGGCAAACTCTTTCGCCTTTGTCTGTCAACTTGTACCTTTCCTTCTTGCTGGAAGTTTGCTCTCATTCAGCCAGTCCCAAAGAAGGGTGACCACTCCCAACCCTCCAACTATCGTCCAATTGCTTTAACGTCCTGTATTTCAAAAGTTTTCGAGTCAATTCTTAATAGAAAAATTTTAAGGCATCTTTCCTATCACAACCTTCTTTCCGATCGTCAGTATGGGTTCCGTCAGGGACGCTCCACTGGCGATCTTCTCACCTACCTTTCAGACTCCTGGTCATCCTCCTTTCGGGACTTTGGCGAAAGCTTTGCCATTGCACTTGACATCTCAAAGGCTTTCGATCGAGTCTGGCATAAATCTTTAATTTCCAAACTGCCCTCCTACGGTTTCTATCCTTCTATCTGTGCCTTCATCGCTAGCTTTCTTTCTGGTCGTTCTATAGCCGCTGTTGTAGACGGCCATCGTTCTTCTCCTAGATCTATCAACAGTGGTGTTCCTCAGGGCTCTGTCCTATCACCAACTCTCTTCCTTTTATTCATCAATGATCTTCTAAGCTGTACATCTAACCCTATCCACTCATACGCTGACGACTCCACCCTTCACCTTTCCATTCGGTTCCCGCAACGCCCATCTCAACAGTTACTTCAACAAGCAAGGGATGAGGCTGTGGCACACCTAATGTCTGATTTGGCTCGTATCTCTGACTGGGGTAAAAATAATATGGTTGTCTTTAATGCATCTAAGACTCAGTTCTTACACCTATCAACCCGACAAAATCTTCCACAGGTATACCCACTAATGTTTAATAATATTCAGCTTAATCCTGCATCATCCTTGAACATGCTTGGGGTTTCATTTACTCGGGACTTGCCTTGGAAAGATCATATTACTTCCCTTGTAAAATCTGCTTCCAAGAGATTAGGTGTGCTAGGCCGACTCCGTTCCTTCTTTACCCCTGCACAATTGTTGACTCTATACAGGAGTTTTATCCATCCCTGTGTGGAGTACAACTCTCATGTGTGGGGAGGCTCCCTACATACAGCTCTTCTCAATAGGGTGGAGTCAAAGGCTTTTCGTCTCATTAACTCTCCTCCTCTTACTGACTCCCTTCAACCTCTGTCTCTTCGCCGCACTGTTGCATCTTTATCTCTTTTCTATCGCTACTTTAATGATCACTGCTCCTCTGAACTGTCTGCTTGCATTCCTCCACCTCTACGACGGGCGCGTAGCACCCGTCTGGCAGCAAACTCTCATCCTTTTTCTGTCCAACTCTCTAATGCAAGAGTTAACCGTTACTCCCAGTCTTTCATTTATGCAACAGGTCAGCTCTGGAACTGTCTCCCTCTGTCTGTATTTCCTGCTGCCTATGATCTCCAGTCTTTCAAACGCAGTGTGTCCAGGCATCTCAAAATGATTGGATCTTGAATTTGGCTCTATATTGTATTTTGTTTTTCTCTTGGAGGGAACTGTTACTGCGGGCTCATGGCCTTTGGTTCCTTCTTCCTCGCATTAAAAAAAAAAAAAAAAAAAAAAAAAAAAAAAAAAGGTAACATGACGGCTGAGGGAAGAACGTGATACAGGGAAAGATGTTGGTGTTCACCTAAGAGCAGAGTAAGGAGGAGGAAATAAGGTACCTAGTGGCAGGCATAAAGTATAATTATTCACCTTTATGAGCAGGGTTAGGGAGAGGATGCAGGTAAGGCAGTGATAGACGGATAGATGAAGCGCTATAAACACGCTGATCAGTTCTATCCTGGCTGAGTCAGAGTTCGGGGAAAGGTAATGGGTCCACATTATCGTGATTTAAGAGGCTCCAGAGCACTCCTTCCTTACCATTATGTTACCGGTTATGCCATGTTAATATTCCCCTGTACGTCATGAAAGCTGAGACATTCTACCATGGTCTTCCTGTATCGACTTACACTTCTTGTCATCATCCTTACTAATGGCTTCCCTTCCTTAATTTCATCGTTATTATTTCTTCTTCTCTCCCCTGCTTCCCATTACTATGATTTATCTTACCTCCCCCTGCTCTCCCATTCCTCACACTCCCTCTGCTCTATAACCTACAACACTTCCCAATCACACCCCTGCCCTCCCCACCTCTACCCTTACCTTCCTTTACCCCTTCCCTTCCCTTCCCTACATAACCTCTTCCCTTCCTTCTCGCATCCATACGTTTCTCCTCTCCTCCCATTCCTTCCTACCCATCTATACATACCCCATTCCACCCCTTCCTCTTCCCTACCTCTGCCATTCCCTACATTACCTCTCCCTTTCCTTCCCATATCCTTCGCACTTCTCTCTTACTTTTCGTCTGTTCTCTATCCCTTAATACTCCATTCCCCCCCAACACTATTCTCCTTTTCTCCTCCACCTCTACCTTTCCCTTTTCTTTCTTTACGCTTCTATATAATGTCTCTTTTGTTTCTTCCCATATCCTTCCCTCCCCGCCATTCCTCTTATCTTCCCGTCCACTCTCTAACTCTTGCCTCCATCCCTTACCTTTCCTACTTCTGATCTTCACTCCCCTACCTCTAACCTTCCATCTCTCTCCCCTCCCTTACTTCCCTTATCCTTTCTCAAACTCCTTCCTGCTTTCCTATACTCAACATAACATTCCCTTTAACAAACAGCCACGAAAAGACCAACAGGTCTGTTGTTGATTTCTTTTGTACTTCCTTGTACTCTTTTCCTTTCCTCTTCCCTTCCCACCTCTCCTCAATCTCTCCTTTCCCTACCCTACATCTGGCCTTCTCTCCCTAAATCTCTGCCATCCCCAACTCCACGCCCCTCACACCCCTTTATGTCCTCATAATTACACCCAACTCTCGTTTAATTATACTATAATTTGTATTAACCAAGGCTAATTACCATCATTACCAGGACTAAAACATTTCTGGGACGTTTTGAGAGAGGCGATATGTCGAGACAAAGACTGAATCGAGGTCGTTGTGGGGACGTTATGTGATATATACAGTATATACTGAATAAGTATGAGGGATTAATGATTACATGAGCACTGTAGGCGGCGGTTACTGTTGCTGCTGCTGCTGATGATGATGATGAAGATGATTCTCTCTCTCTCTCTCTCTCTCTCTCTCTCTCTCTCTCTCTCTCTCTCTCTCTCTCTCTCTCTCACACACACACACACACACACACATAAGAATTCGTACATACGCATATTATACAAAATATATATATATATATATATATATATATATATATATATATATATATATATATATATATATATATAAACAAACTTCGCTTTATAACTTTATCTGCATTTTTCATGCAACAGGATACACCCGGTACTTGTAACCTAAGTGTGTGGCTCATTTACTTCTCACACTGCATTTTGTCTGCCCATTTGTTTTTAATCATCATCATCATCACCACCATCTTGTATCCAACATTATACGTGTATACTCATTACGTAGGGACGAGAAACAGGAATATAGAAATATTCACCTCAATGAAAGGGTACAAATGCCTCATAATTAACTTTTCGCCAAATTACTTCATTACCTCTTTGTCGTAGGCTGCCAATAATCTCCCTCTTCTTATCTCCAGATTTTTACCCTCTCTATATTTCCGTCTTCCTTGTCTGCTGTATTCTTGTACTTTATTTCCTGTCCTTTATTCCTGTTTCCTCCTTCCCTTTCTCATTCCCTCACCTCTCCCTTCCTCCTCTTCATCATTCCCTCTCCCCTCCCCTCCTCCTCTTCCTCATTACCTCTCCCTTCCCCTCCTCCCCTTCCTCATTCCCTCTCCCTTCCTCTCCTCCCCTTCCTCATTACCTCTCCCTTCCCCTCCTCCCCTTCCTCATTACCTCTCCCTTCCCCTCCTCCCCTTCCTCATTACCTCTCCCTTCCCCTCCTCCCCTTCCTCTCTTCCGGCACACTGTTTCCTTGACAAACTCACCAATTTCATGAAGCTTCGTCCCTCCGTGAACTCGGCACATTTCACCCTCAACATTACCAAGCTTGTGCCAAACTTGCCAAATTCCCCCCCCGATCTTGTCCACCCAACCTAGAGCGAAATCTTATAAAGCCAGACTCCACCAAACCTGACCCTACTGATTTGCATGATACCGGTCCGAGAGTGTACGCCTGCGAAACCCTCAATAAAAACTCGAAGAAGCAAAATCAGGCATTACATGGATCTGCCAACCCAAATATACAAACTGAAATGGTAGGTTACTGTGAGGATATAAAACTCCACCACCTCACTCCACCTGTGATGACCTCCTGTTACTGGTGTTGACGGGGTATAAAGGGTGAAGTGTCAGTAACAGTAGCACAGTTGGTCATTCAGGTCCAGAGTGTATCATCATCGTCATCGATCACCACCACCACCACCACCACCATCACCATCATCACCATTATCATCATCATCACCATCACCATCACCACCATCATCATCAGCATCAGCATCACCACCATCGCGTCCATAAATGAGCAGGTCCTCTCTTTAGCATAGGCGGCTCCGGGTTTTTAGGCTAATATTGTAGCCTGTTTTGCATCGCTCCCTCGTGTCATATGGTGTGATATAATTGGCAATGTGGAGTCTGAACAGGATACGTAAATTGTTTCATCACGAGTAATTAAATGAGTTCGCATGAGGCAGTTCAACCCCGCCACCGTATCCACCTGACTGACCACCACCCGACCTTGGGGTTAAATCACAAGCTATTATGCCATGCATTCCCTGGATGCCGTAAACTGAGACTACACAGGTCGATACTGGAGGATTGCAAGTTCCCCCTACCCTTCCACTTTCTATTTGCGAAAGGCTCTTGCGACCTCATAGCCCAGTATTTGTGCTGCAAATGTACAGACAGTGGTGACGACTGGGCTGTACTGATGTAAGACGAGACCTGTTAATGCAATGGACCGGACAAGAGTGGAAGTGTTGGATGTGAAATGCCTTACGTATAATGTAGGCATGGTATGTGGGGTGACAGGGTTTGACGGAATGAGGAATAAATGGGAAGAGAGAGGTGTGAGCGCAAGCACAGCATGGTGAAAAAGGCATCTCGTGGAGGTATGTTAAAATGGTATAGTCATAAGGAAAGAATCGGTGATGAGAAACTGATAACAGAGGAAATGAGAACGTGGAAGACCAAGACGAATATGGAAGGACAGTGTGAATCAAATACTGAATCACAGATGTCTTGGCATCTTCGCAAACAAGATGTGTGTATGAAGTAGAACAAACTGAATTGAAATGTTTATGTGGGAATGACTCGTCTGTGATCCTAACAGGCGAGATGTGAAGCGGATGAAATATACACCGAAGGCCACCTAGATAGACAAGAAAATAAGAGAGAGAGAGAGAGAGAGAGAGAGAGAGAGGGGGGGAACTGTTTACTGTACAACTCAAGGGATATTATGAAAGTTACTGTGGAAGAATTGGGCGTAATATTTTCCCTCTCAGTGGCTATAATAATAATACTGTAATAACAACAACAATGGGCTTCACAGACGGGGTGGAAGCCGGGGAACTGGGATATAAAACAGATTAGTGTTTCTCTGAGTATTGTTGATGGTTCTCCCTCTTTTGTGTTTTCCTCCGTCTATTTCTCCATCCCTCCTACCTAATGAGGGAAGTGTGCTGGTGGTGGTGGTGGTGGTGGTGGTGGTGGTGGTGGTGGTGGTGGTGGTGGTGATGATGATGATAATGATGATGATGGTGATGGTGGTGGTGGTGGTGTTCAGTAGTGGTGGAATAATAGGTATTACACTGAACCTTAGGCTAACCCGAACCCAGTATGCTCTCTCTCTCTCTCTCTCTCTCTCTCTCTCTCTCTCTCATATACAAAACAGGAAAAAACATGCAAATGTAATTGTTACAGCATTACCTCTTCATCACTTTTAATGCGACAACGGTTCTTCCTAACTTTACGTTGGTTAATATTTGACAATATCATATTTATTTATTTATTTATATTTATATTAGAGAAACGAATCATAAAAAAAACATCAATTAATCAGTCAAATGCGCTGAACATTTGTCCCTCCACACCACACTTCATTCCTCACCTACCATCTGGAATCACACCACCTCTTTCACTACACTCTCACCACCACCTTCACCTCTCATTCAGTATCACCATCCAATCATACCCTCTCCCTCACTCATCTTCCTTCTCTCCTGCAATCCACTCTCACCACCTCCTTCACGTCTTCAGTACTGTTACAAACACTGCCTCTTTCACCTACCTTCCTCACATACTCTAGCATACCTTCCCCCTCACTTACTCTAGCATACCTTCCCCCTCACTTACTCTAGCATACCTTCCCCTTCACTTACTTCTCTCCTTCACCACTCCTTCAATATCTATCAAATCATACACTTCAACTCCCTCACCTCTGCCTCTCGTATATCTCCTGAAGTACCCATCCTATAGCATACTTACTCTTTCCCTCCTCTGGTATTACCCCGATCTCCCTACCTCCTCTTTCCTTAGTCTCTCCACCCCTCACTTATTTCTCCTCAACTCCATTTTCTTCATCTATACCTTCTTTATTTTTTCTTGTCTTTCGTCTCCCTCCCTCACCCCCTCCACAATCCTTTCTTGTTATTTCCTTCCTCATTATTCTCTGCTCTTGACATAATTTAAGTCTTCCCTTTTCTACTGGAATTTCTATCACATTATTTCCCTTCCTCATCTCGTTACATCATTCTCTCTAAACTCTGTTAATTATAACATCTGTTTCAAATCCTACTTCGCTGCCTGTTCTCTCTTCTTCTGCCACTTCCAACTTTCACAGATTTGTAAACCTTTATATATTTCTTCACCTCCGTTTCTGCTAAAATCACAGCTTCCTTCTTCTCCATTTCTCACCTCATCAAATTCAATCCATCACATAACATCTCATAATATATCACTGTTCGTCCCTACCCCAGTCTCCCTCTTATCTCACTTCACTTCTCATCTCATCAAATTCTCCCCTTCACGTGTCATCACATTTCCCTCTTCGTCCCTTCCACAGTCTCCCGTACATCCCCCTTTCATTCCTATTCGTCGCTTCTCGGTAAACCCTGATCCCATTCACTCCTATCCGTCGCTTCTTGGTAAATCCTGATCCGCGGTACGTCTGAGATGATTAACCTGTGATGCTGTGTGGAGGCGGCAGAGAAGAGGTGAAACAGCTGAGATGATAACATGAGTGCAAGACGTGTACTGCTTTCATCCCACCTTACTCCCATCCTTCAGTAAATCTTCTCCCGGCCCGTTATCACCTTCCTATCAATGCCCACTCGGCCATACCCTCTTCTCATCTAATCCCACCTACACTCTGTCTTCACCTTCTCTTCAATATGCATACCCTCTTCTCATCTAGTCCCACCTAAACTCTATCTTCACCTTCCCTTCAATATGCACCTCATGTCTCTCTCTCTCTCACACACCTTTACCTGACACTCTTTCACCTGTCCTTCATTTTACCTCTCCCTCTCCACGCTCTCTTCCACTATCCTTCAATACTCATGTCATCAAATTCTCTTCATTTAGTTCCTCTCTCCTTCCCTCTACCTCCCTTTCTCTTACTCCTTCACCTCTTCCAGATAGACATGACAAGCTTGGGGCACACTATGGAGGCGGCACAAAAGAGAGGCGTATAAAAGCTTGAGTGAGAACACGTGTATTACCGACACAAGAGGAAACACGGAAAACGCTGACACGACATAAGCAAGGCAGAGGAGAGTCGACTGGGATGAGCAAAAAATGAAGAGAGAACAGGAATGTGAGAGAACATGACGCCGCAGAAGAAACATAAGTGGAAATATTAGGAAAAAAGATATGAAGAAAAACTGGACGACATGGGTATCGGTAACGCTGAGACATGAAATACTGGCACGAACAGTTTGATGAAATACGTGAATTGCTGTATCAGTTTGTGACGAGACTGAGGATATACGAAGACTGACATAAAGAGCGACGTATGAGGAAGAATGAAGAAAATATGAAAAGTGTGGAGACAAACATGGAACGAAAATAATCTGTACTGTAAAAGAAGACTGATGAAGCTAACGAGAGATGCCTGTGACACGGAAATTACGAGAAAATATTGCGAGTTATTGTAAAGAAGCTTCGGAGGCAAGATGGAAAGGTAAGAAAGAAGGAACGACAAAAATGACAAGACATGAGCTCACAAGAGTGACGAAAAGAAGATGAGAGGAAGATAAGAGGGAGATGAAAGAAGGATGTGGGAGCAAGGAGGCAGAGGACGACAAGAAGATGATGAGCAGGATCGGGTGGCTGAGAGAAGGGATTAAGTGACACTGGAATAGGATTTGATCTCACAAAGGCAGCCAGAAATAAATGGTGCCAGCATCTCTCGCCCTCTCTCTCTCTCCCTCTCTCTCTCTCTCTCTCACACACACACACACACACACACACACACACACACAGGTACATACACGCGTGGTGAGAGTGAGGAGGATGTATAACTTGTTGGGGTAATGGAAGTAACTGGGCAGGTAGGAGTGTGGCCAGGCCAGGAATGTATTGGTACACCTGAAAGTATGTATGTATGTATGCATGTATGGCTTTAGATATTCCTGTATGGCTTTGTACCTATGTATTATACAAGTGTACAGTGTACTTCCACCATACGGTCTGCCAGTAACAGCTTCAAAGATGCTGATAAATTTTAACTCGTTCAGTGAGATGGCGTCTATTATGATGCTGGACAGGGTTACTTTCAAGCGCTGGCACCGATATAAGTGCGTGGCTCCGCTGCCCGTTTATACAAAGTACCTCAACTTCCTCTCTAACCTCCACTGCAGGAGAAGGAGAGCTGTAGCCTGCAGTCCACAGGGTTCATGTTACGGCTGAAGCCACACCAACAACTTCTGTTGGGTATATATTATTTACGCAACCATCAGATAATCTTATTCAACTTCGGGAAAACCATTCATACTGAAACAGAAACAGGCTTCGACACCTCTTAGTTCGATGACGTTTTTTCTTTTTACATTATTCTTCCTACCGGCAGGACGTTTTGTGCAAGTTAGGTTACACGTGTGGAAGTGAAGGTGTTATTGTGATGCTGTGGCGGGTGATGGTGTGATGGTGAGGTGGTGTGGAAGACTCCCTTGCTACGAAGTATCCGGGTGAGAAGAGACAAAAGTATCAGCTAAATACGCCATAACACCACAGACACTAACTAAGGCTAAACAATCCAGTTTTATACTCTAGAAGATAAGTGTTTCTGAGCATGGAAGTGAGGGAGTCTTTATGAAGAAGGAGGAAGGGAGACAAGAGTGAGATGACAAGAAAGGAGGAAGGGGGAGAGGGAGGGCGAGGAGGGAGAGAAAAAAAAATAGTAAGAAAGAGAGGGAGGGAGCTGAGAACCCAGAGAGGGAAGGGTAAGGAGAGTGGGAGGCGAGAGTGGGGAGTGGTGGTGAACTTTTGAACTATGTCCACCTGGGAGTTTTGCCTGAGGAGGAGATAAGGAGATTGGGGGCGGGGGAGAGGTAGGACAAAGTTTTACCAGATGAGATGGAGAGATTAATGAAGACAGAGTGAAACGAAGCGGATGGAGAGAGAAAATGGAAAGGAAGTGAAGAAGAGGAATGAAAATGAAAAGAGGTGTGTGTGTGTGTGTGTGTGTGTGTGTGTGTGTGTGTGTGTGTGTGTGTGTGTGTGTGTGTGTGTGTGTGTGTGTGTGTGTGTGTGTGAGAGAGAGAGAGAGAGAGAGAGAGAGAGAGAGAGAGAGAGAGAGAGAGAGAGAGAGAGAGACCGAAGAGGAAAATGGCAGAGAAGGACGAGGCAGCACGGGTGAGAAGAAAAAAAAAAAAAAAAAAAAAGGAATGAAAAGACACAAAAAGGAGGAGACAGAGGATGGGATGAGAATGGAGGAAAACGAGGCAGAGGGAGGTGAGAAGAGGTAAAAAGAAAACAAGTAACAAAGGGAAAAAAAAAAAAAAAAAAAAGGGGCTGGAGGAAGAGCATGCAAAGGAGATGAGAGAGAGGGATGAAAAAATATAAAATGGTGTGTGATGCAGACTGACACTAACGAGAAGAATGAATTTTGGAGATATAAGAAAATGAAGGAAATTTGATACAGCAACGTAGGCTAATTCACACCGCTGTCGTCATCATCATCATCATCAATCCATTCCCTCTGTGATAAATGTGTTGGGCAGAATTCAGAAATATATGGAAAACGCGAGTAGAAGGACCATCGCCAGTGTACAGCGAAACTGCCAGCCTCCACTGAAACATCACTCACGCCTTTGAAAAACCTGGTTCTTCTCATCTTCTGAAGAATTTATACCCGTACCATCAAACATATCCCAGGCCGGGATGGGGTGGGGTAGGAGGTAAGTATGACCTGGTAGTGTGGTGTGGTGTGGTGTGGTGTGGTGCGGTGTGTTGTGGCGTCACATGATGTGGTGTGGTGTGGTGACGTGTGGCGTGGATTAGTGCAGTGCAGTGCAGTGCAGTGCAGTGCAGTGCAGTGTAGTGTAGTGTAGTGTAGTGTGGCGTGGTATGGTGTGGTGTGGTGATGCAGGGCAGTGTGGGGCTCTCACCATTATCATGAATATGCGACACATAATTGGGTCCATAAGGGGGGGTGACGTGTCGCTACAGAGGCGGTCGTTACTGAGTGTGGAGGTAAATGCCTGAGATGATACTGCCAATACCATCCCAGCTGCACCGTGGAAAAAGAAAGGGAAGAATCAAGGAGCGAAAAATAGTAAGAAAAAGGAGACAAAGGAAGAAAAAAGAAAAGAGGCAGCAACATTAAGACGAAAAGGAAAGGGAAGAATTGGAGAGAGAAAAGGAGGAAGGCAAGAAAGCAGAAAAACAAAGGGGAGACTCAACAAGGCAGCTTCTGGCAGTTATTAGAGTTTGATTACCCAAGCCTGAACTAAGATGGCTTTGTGTGTGTGTGTGTGTGTGTGTGTGTGTGTGTGTGTGTGTGTGTGTGTGTGTGTGTGTGTGTGTGTGTGTGTGTGTGTGTGTGTGTGTGTGTGTGTGTGTGTGTGTGTGTGTGTGTGTGTGTGTGTGTGTGTGTGTGTGTGTGTGTGTGTGTGTGTGTGTGTGTGTGTGTGTGTGTGTGTGTGTGTACTAGAACTACTATCCATTTCAGAGGCGGAGTTGCGCTGTTTATCGCAAATATCTCCTAAACGAATCGTTGGATCAGTATGGTATTTCAACACACTACTTTTGACATCCGGGCCAAATTTATGACCCTTAAACCATATTGCTATTTATGTTATGTGAGGAGTTTACTCGTGAAAAATAACAGAAAGTCGACTAGTCATGTTGACGCATTCGAAGGAAAGTGTTGCCCCCCCAACACCCTCCCAAACTATTCCTTAACTACCCCTACTTCTCCCCCTTCTCGTCCTCGTTATCCCTCCTATTCTCCCCGAGCTCCTCGCCTCCTTCATCACTCTTGTGTCCCTCCCTCATTATCCCAGCACTGTATTATAATGTAAGAATGTTATGTAGTTGTAGACGTATTGATATGATTATTTGCAATAGATGCAAGTCGTATTTCGCGTAGAAAGTACTGTACATCAGGATGATTACGTACATGTAATAGAAGCTATGCCTATATGTTTGCAGTGTTTATGGTCAACCATTGAAATTCACGAACTACAAATTGTATCACTTGTTGCCTGAACCTTCTCGGAGAAGTTATTACTATTATTACAATACTGTGTATTCATCCTAAAGCATAAATTGCTTATTAAAAATAAAAGATGAACAAATAAAGCAACCATGAACGATTTTATTTGGTTGCCCAAAAACAAAACTGACTTCATATTTTTGGTAACGGCAGATACATCGTTAATGATACGGCCATAACAACATAATTAGCCAATGATTTTATGGTTGTTTGACCCACTCTGGTTTTCATGGCCACACACAACAGTAGGTAACTGTGTTAAATAATATTACTAATGTATGATAAGTATATACATACTGTCATATTCAAATATTATGTATGCAATTAGAATGAAAAAAGAAAACGGAAGTGCAAAGATGGGAGAGGGATGGTGTGACTGGGATTGAAGAGGGAAGCGGGGAGAGGGTGAACGCGATATTGGGGGGTAGGGAAGGAATGGTCAGAGGGTTGTTCAGGGTGTTAGTGGAGGAGCTACCCCACACAGTCGCACTCGTCCGATTTTGTATAACACCTTAGATTTGATGACTGGATTAGGCTTAATATCCTTCAGTAAACTCCTAATGTAACATATGTAGCAGTATGGTTTAAGGGTCATAAATTAGGCCCGGATGTCAAAAGTACTGTGTTGAAATATCATACTGATCCAACGATTCGCTTAGGAGATATTTGCGAAAAACAGCGCAACTCCGCCTCTGAAATGGATAGTAAATAGAAACAACAGAAACAATCGAATCGTTCTCTCTCTCTCTCTCTCTCTCTCTCAATTCCTTTTCCTCGCCTGTGCCCAGATCTCTTCGCGTTTCTAATCCCACTTTCTGGATCTCGCTTCAGTCTCCCTTGTTCCTTCCAGCCTACAGATATTGTCTTTCTCTTAACACTTTACTTCTCACATTTACCTCCATTGTTTTGACCTTTCCAGTTCCTGCATTGTCCTCCTCCTCAGTCTCCCTTCTTTTCTTCCTCTCTCTCTCTCTCTCTCTCTCTCTCTCTTCTTCCTTTTCCTCCTCTACCTCCCTTTCCTCTTCCCTCTCCCTCTGCCATTCCCTTTGTTGCTTTTTGCCGCCTCCTTCTCCGGTTCACATTTTCATCTTTTCTTTCCCCTCTCCATTTTCCATCTAGCGCCCTCTTCCTTTTCCCCTCTTCATTCCTACTCCTTTTTTAAAAATCCTTTTCTCTTCCATTACCCTCTCTTTTTTCCTAACCTTTCGTATTCTATTTCCATTTGCCTCTCCCTCCCCCTTTCCCGTTTCCCTTTCCTCTCCTCTTCCTCTCCCTCTCCCTCCCTCAGGCCACTGCAACACAAAAGATTTTAGGTCCAAGGCAGCATCGAAAGCGGTATATATAAATCCCACACTACAATAAAATGCGACTGGTCAACCCGCCCAGTTTACCATCTGAAGAAAAAAAATGTGATTATTTCTATCTGCCTTACATCAGTGTTTCGAATGGTGAGTATGTGAGAAGTCATATGAACGATAAGGAACCAAAACACACCATCAAACTACTGAGTCAAAATGAGTAAACTATTTATGGAGATATCGTACATAAGACGACGGTGCATCCCTTTATATATTTAGTATATGAAAAACCTGAATCGTATAGACGCCAAAAACCAGCAGAAAATGAAGTTTCGATTAAATGGTACGATTTCATATCCTGTGAGAAGCAAATGAAAATATATATGGCCAGAATGACGAGTGACTGGATGGCTAGTTCCTTCACTGACCACTCTGGTGATGGCTGCCAATTTCGTGCTTTTCCTTTTCCTGTACCAGAATCCAGCCCACCCGTATGAATAGGGGTCACTGGGTTAACATTTTAATTCTTCTCTAACTACCAGCTTGAATAGTTTAGCCTTAAAGTATGTGTGATAATACCAGTGAAAGGGTTACGATTATGGTAGTGGTGGTGGTGGTGGTGGTGGTGGTGGTGGTGATCGCTATGTAGGAATAAACAAAGGAATCCATCTTTCCCGGAAATTGTACAGTTACGTTAGAATATGGTCCAGGAAGTGTAAAAAAAAAAAAAAAAAAAAAAAAAAAAAAACAGCGTATATTCCCTGATTCTGTACACAACAAAGAACTCTGATGAAGCGTTCGGGAGCGACTGATTGCTCTGTTATTAATGTAAGACTCCGAAAACTGCGTCGGTACAGAACAAGTCGGGGTGCAGCGGGGTGGGGTGGGGAGGGGGCCGCGTTTCCTGCCTGACATCGACAATCTCTATAATTTCTGTGTCCGTCGCTCTAACCCTTAAGTTATTCATCCGGCTGCTGGATTACACAGGGTCTGACCGACTGAATTTTGGTCTCTTACCACATGTATTATTTTCTCAGGCACCTGGAATTAACTCGAGTCTCAGGTAAGGCTCCTTGGGAATTTGGTGTTTTTTATTTTTTCGATTTACGGTCAAGCTTGACTTAGTTGTTTTTTTATGATGAATATTATATAACATTTTACTAAGTGTGGAGCAAAGATACCTGTAGGAATGGTCAATATAACCCCTGACGAGTGTGTGGTTGGTGATGGTGTTGTGGTACTCTATCACACACTACTGTGTATAAAAGTATATTCCATAATTAGAGAACTTAAACACGGGACATGGTAGCGTAGCAAACACTCCCCTCCCTCACCTTCGAAACAATCGTAGCCTACATGTTGCAAGAATATTACCATTGATATATGAATTTTACAATAAGGGAGATGAAGAGGCTGCCAAAGAAACTCTCACAGCCTCCAGGTGGCCATATCCATACACACCGCAACATCTACAAGCTGAACACAAACACTTTACACTAACTGGTATATAACATCCACCATGAGTTACCAGTGACCAATAAATAACACACAAAAGCTGTAATAAAGAAAAAATGAATCAGTAACGGTGCCTGGTATCGTATATCTTGGTGCACATGCACTCCAGTAAGGTTGATATCACAGTTCCCCTCTGGCCTAACCACACACCTCAACACCACGCAGCCAAAACCACTTGATGTTGGCAACTGTGTTTAATTTGGTACTGTACTCGTAGAGGTGAACCCGCTGTGAGACATGGTGCCCTGGCATACAGGTGCTCTCTCTCTCTCTCTCTCTCTCACACTCACACACACACACACACACACACACAATCAGTGAGCAAACACTGCGCGGGACACGAATATTTAAACAGGCTGAAACATAAATGGCTGAACGAACGAAAGAGCCGAAGGACAGAAAAATGCACGAGCACGTTTAATGACATTTTAACATACTGAGTATACAGGAAAGAAATCATCACACACACACACACACACACACACACACACACACACACACACACACACACACACACACAGCTTCAATACTCGAAAAATGCTATGGACATTAAGCTCTTCAATACCTGAGTTTGCATTTACGTACTCTTTCTCTGAGGTTATACTACATAAACATGACAGACAAGGCGTGTAAGAAAACACACACAAACGCACACGTTGTAGCCCATCTCTTATTAGGAATGGTATGTACACACACACACAAACACACACACACACACACACACACACACACACACACACACACACACACACACACACACACACGGCAACTTAAATGCCACATCAAACACAGCGTACATGACCATACAAATACATACAGGCCGAACATACGCCCACGCGACCATACACACATACGTACATACATACCGTGAGGGCGAGTGGGTGGCTGTGCAATATTAATCTAAGAGGCAGCCTTGATGGGACACTTTAAAGAATGAGGATGAGGCACAGGGAATATACTGTGTGTGTGTGTGTGTGTGTGTGTGTGTGTGTGTGTGTGTGTGTGTGTGTGTGTGTGTGTGTGTGTGTGTGTGTGTGTGTGTGTGTGTGTGTGTGTGTGTGTGTGTGTGAGAGAGAGAGAGAGAGAGAGAGAGAGAGAGAGAGAGAATCAAAAGTTGGATAGATAAACGTGTATATAAATTATATAATGAGATAAAGATTAGTTCTGCCTACCTCCTATCACCCACACTTCACCTTTCCACGCCACCCTCCCACATACTGTACACCTTTCCACGCCACTCTCCCACATACACCTTTCCATGCCACCCTCCCACTTACACCTTTCCACGCCACCCTCCCACATACACCTTTCCATGCCACCCTCCCACATACACATTTTGGTATGTCTACACACACTGTACACCAAGATGATCCATAATTTCAGTAAGGTACCAAATGTTATCAATAATACTGTCTCGTTTTTGCTTCATGGAATCTATATAATACACGGATTTCCTTGATAATGTTGACTGAGGAATTCTCGTTCTTCAAAAGCAAGAGAGGTGCTGTTTAGTGTCAGCCACACGAAACGCAAGCAATGACTGTAATACAGGTATGTGTTGGCGACTGCTTTCATCAGTGCTGCGAGTTTACCACACTCCAGAAGTGTTAAAAAAGTTAGGAACGATACTGACATTGTAAATATTCCTGACAACAGCTACCAATAATGCTGGCAACATAGTTCAATAACAGAATCTTTAGCTGAACCACTGTAGCCTAATACTGAAAACAATTATAAAAAGTTTTAATCAAAAGCTGTGAACAAAGATGACTGCAAGAAGGAAACTGTATTTCCACCAACGATTAATACTTTAGCAGCAAAGTAGCCAACACCATCCTCACTCCACTCCATTCTGTCGCGATCTGCCACACACCTTCCTGCTGTATAACATTTAGGTAAATTGCTGGAAACTGTACTCCATAACATTAATAACTGGCAGCGTTACCAGTATTACATATTCAACAGGGAAATCTTACGTTGCTAACACAATATCCACACAAAATATAGCTAACAACTTCATTAACTTTTCCTAACGCTGAAAACAAAGTTGCTAAAAAATATCTTGTATCGACAGTGTGTGCAGTTGATATACAATTACGTGACGTTTGTTGGTGACCGTACTTTTGGAATAAGAATTAGTTCACCGTTACACACACCACCATGTACACCAGCTCTTGCCTACAATGTGTGTAATCATGTTCCTCACAATTTCCGTTGGTGTGTCCCCGCCTTTGCACACGCGACATATGGCAGGCTACTGGTACCCCCCAAGTTTAATATGGTATGCGTACCTAACACGATGATTATCAGTCGAAGTCTTGCTATAATATCATAATTATGGTTCCCAACTCTTAATCATTCCGTTGCACACCATCATACCACCACCATCACCATCACCATCATCATGCCGCCACCACCACCACCACCATCATACCACCACCACCACCATCATCATACCACCACCACCACCACCACCACCATCATCATCATCACCACCACCATCACCATCATCATCATCATAACCACCACCATCATCACCACCATCATACTACCACCACCACCATCATCATACCACCACCACCACCATCACCCTCATCATACCACCACCACCACCATCACCCTCATCATACCACCACCATCACCACCACTAACATCATCATCATATCAACCACAGCATCACACCAACACACTGCAACACCTCAACATACCGCTATAACCTGCTCATGTTGATTATCACGTGACCATTAGCGTGCAGTAGTCCAAACCAGTATAAAGTACGTAGTCACAGAAGGTAGCCACTGTCACCAGGTACTCTAATTTGACCTTCAACGCGTGAAACGTTACATGGCTCGGCATGAAGGGCGACTAAATATATATCAATAACAAGGGTAATTCAGGCGTTTCTGGTCAAATTTCCAGACTATAGACATCATGACAGTGAACCCAAGTAACTCGAAATATGGCTTGGCATAGCAAACAGAATGAATAATCTATGCCACATTAATTATGTTATTTTTTAAGATTCTGATATGTTTTTCATTACATGTAATAAAAATGAGCAACAAAGTATTACAAAAGAATGAATATTACCTGACAAAAAAAAAAAAATAAATAAAATAAAAAATAATGAGGATAATTTACAGGTAAATGCTACGACAAAAACCACCACCCTCCAAAGTGATTATTATCTTGACCTCGTGCATGGTGTTCGGTATTATATGGAATATGTGTGTGTGTGTGTGTGTGTGTGTGTGTGTGTGTGTGTGTGTGTGTGTGTGCGCGCACTTCATGGTGAAGTAATAAGCCTTTCATAATTTAACATCATTTTATATATATCAAGTGGTAAAAGATCTCTAAGATTTCGAGGAGAAAATTAGGTAAATTTCTAATGAATTATCAAAAACGAGACACAAATATTTTTTAGTCAGTATAATCCAGGTATCAGGATTAAACACATTCTGTCGTCCATGAAGTGAAACCCAAACCATGTGTGACGTTAGCCAGTGTGGAGGATTATCAGCAAGCGCGACTGGCAATTTGGCCAATTAGGGTAATTACTGTTCACGATAATAAGATAAGGTGTAGAAGATGAAAGACTTTGGGTAATGGAGCAAGAACACCACCATGAATGCGACTGGGAATTTTTCTCCGTAAGAAAATGGTTTATACTTGTCGTCCTTCATATCAAGAGAACAATGGAGGGAATGGAATGAATACAATATCTGCGCCAACACAATGAAGGAGACAGAGAGTTAGTAAAGCAGCAACTTACTCTGATTACAACAGATGATAGGCAATCGTTCTCATCCAAACCAGTGACATGAGAAGCAAAACAAAATAGCAACTGATAAAAGACAGGAGGGAATTTTCTAGAGTTCGTGGCACATCCTCTATTACCCTAGTGAGTGTCTCGGCAACTATTCTAGCCGCAGCTTCAACTCACTAAAAGATCATGAAAGTGGACTAATATTCAGATAACTTTTCCAACAATAACAGTAACACGAAAATCACTGGATGAATGGGAGAAACGTGAACAGCTGAGTTATCTATGCGGTGTGCAGCAGTAGCTTTACCGTACCACCATCAACACCTTCAATCTGATATTTTTTGTGGTTTATTCCTGCTACCTCCAGACGCTTTTACTTGGCTTAGGAAAGACTTCTCATACTGACAGGGCTAATGAATCTGTCTCACTGCAAAAACTCTCCTGAACTAAATAAAACTGTGTAACAGCACCAAGGATAAAATATTCAACATCATCGTAATGAGGAGGTTAAAACTTAATGGCAATTCTGTGTTACTGGCATTCCTCCTCCCCGTGTGTTTTGCTCACCACCACTCTCGCCCACCCTCAACTTCCTATCGCCACAAACTCACTCACTCCCCCACCATTACACCACGCATAAAATCGCCACTTGGCTCATTTTTCCCAGATTTGGCGGATGCTGAGGTGATAACTTTAGCAACTTTTGGCCACAAGTCTCTCAGTCCCCCTAAATTACGCCAGCCATGAAAATATATTCCCCTTCCCCCTCCTAGAACTTCTCCTTCATCTCACCTCTCTACCCAGTCACTCTCCAACCTCTCCGCGCACTGGATGGGTTGACGGACATGGCGAACACTATTACACAAAGATGTAGCGTTAACCACTTCACTATCAGACGCGTTTCAGTATTATTCATTGTCATCAAATAATCACATTCAGGTTAGAAGACTATTCAAATACAAAAATGTTATACGTAGTCCGAAACAAATCTTCATCAACTAAAGTCGGTTTGTTTTCATTTGGTTAAACTGGTGCACTCCAACTTGAATATCATGTCGTGGCGGCATGAAATTCGGTTATTCTTAGTTATGACGTAGGAATGAATTAGCCTGCTTACTGGTCAAATCGACTCTCCATTCTGACTACGCCTGGCCATCAACAGAGCTGAAAGAAGTGGGAGATCTATGCAAGACTACAGCAAATGCTCTTCAGATCGTAGGCTGCCAGAGTCTGTACTACACCAGTGTATTTGGAGGGGTGACCACCTTCGACAGTGGCGACCGTCCAAGCGGGTAAGGGAGCGGGGGAGGCGAGCGATGAGGGTGCTGTAAAACCCCTCCAGAAATATTTTTTGATATCACGTCAGTAAGCAGCCATATGCAGTGGGTAGTAAATACCACGGTGTTATTCAAAGATTCAAGATGCAATATTCCCAATATAATACACATTATATTAAAGATAGATAGATAGATAGACAGATAAATCCATACATACATACATACAGACATACGTAGATATTTTTTTTGGGGGGAGGGGAGGATGTCGTTTTCAGTCTCTCCTGAATCCCCAAATGTAATAAAGTATATTTATACTGTAAGTTTTCATGTACACGAGAAGGAAAAAAACTCGTTAATAAAGTAGGAATTTCTCCGGTGTTTCCCAAACATAAAATCACACCACAGAATGAAGCTAGGCTGGCTAAAAGTCGTCATGTGAAAAGTTCTGGGCCAATATCACGAACTTGGTGGCGATTTTTTTTTTTTCCACAGTGCGATGAACGGTGTTAATAGGTTCAAAAGAACTGCTGTCTCCTAACTCTGAAGATAATAAAAGTTACGGTTTTACTCAGTTTCTGAATGTCTGTAATTATATATATAAATAGGTATACCCCTCGTAACAATAATGAACAGGGCCCAACATTCGAATTCACCTGCAAATACAAAGGTGAAAACTGACACCCATACAAGCAGATCCATTATAACAGACGGTATCGATAGCCTAATAGCTGGCAGGGCCTCAGGGGAATCCTACCTTCAGTAAAGCCTGTTCTCCCTTACCATTAATTTTCCGCTCATGAGTTCACTCCCTAAACCCACCCAGGGGTGTAATGTGTTGTCAATATAAGCACCGTCTGGCCCTGTACCTACCCTACCGTGTGTGTGTGTGTGTGTGTGTGTGTGTGTGTGTGTGTGTGTGTGTGTGTGTGTGTGTGTGTGTGTGTGTGTGTGTGTGTGTGTGTGTGTGTGTGTGTGTGTGTGTGTGTGTGTGTGTGTGTGTGTGTGTGTGTGTGTGTGTGTGTGTGTGAATTGTTCAAAAGGAATAATAATTACACCCACATACGGAAATTGTGTTCATTGTGAGGATGCAACACTTCTGCTCGGTCCAAGACTGGCTGAAACTATACACGTATGACGCTTTGTGCTGCCAGTTTAACTGTGTTCATTCATCACAGGTAAAGTTAGTTTACATCGTCAGTTTCATCGTATCACTTTTATCCTTAGTTGAAATATTGTTATTTTTGAGAAGCTATGGTATTTAAACTGTCAACATCTGGAAGTATTATTTCAGTTAACTCTGACTGGGGTAAAAATAATATGGTTGTCTTTAATGCATCTAAGACTCAGTTCTTACACCTATCAACCCGACAAAATCTTCCACAGGTATACCCACTAATGTTTAATAATATTCAGCTTAATCCTGCATCATCCTTGAACATGCTTGGGGTTTCATTTACTCGGGACTTATCTTGGAAAGATCATATTACATCTCTTGTAAAATCTGCTTCCAAGAGATTGGGTGTGCTAAGCCGACTCCGCACTTTCTTCACCCCTGCACAATTGTTGACTCTATACAGGGGTTTTATCCGCCCCTGTGTGGAGTACAACTCTCATGTGTGGGGAGGCTCCCCACATACAGCTCTTCTCATTAGGGTGGAGTCAAAGGCTTTTCGTCTCATTAACTCTCCTCCTCTTACTGACTCCCTTCAACCTCTGTCTCTTCGCCGCACTGTTGCATCTTTATCTCTTTTCTATCGCTACTTTAATGATCACTGCTCCTCTGAACTGTCTGCTTGCATTCCTCCACCTCTACGACAGGCGCGTAGCACCCGTCTGGCAGCAAACTCTCATCCCTTTTCTGTCCAACTCTCTAATGCAAGAGTTAACCGTTACTCCCAGTCTTTCATTTATGCAACAGGTCAGCTCTGGAACTGTCTCCCTCTGTCTGTATTTCCCGCTGCCTATGATCTCCAGTCTTTCAAACGCAGTGTGTCCAGGCATCTCAAAATGATTGGATCTTGAATTTGGCTCTATATTGTATTTTGTTTTTCTCTTGGAGGGAACTGTTACTGCGGGCTCATGGCCTTTGGTTCCTTCTTCCTCGCATAAAAAAAAAAAAAAAAAAAAAAAAAACGTCATTTCTTTTCTCGCTCCCTTTTACCACCCTCCCTATTCTAATTACTCAGTTTTTCTCTGCTCTTGTCATTCCTCAATTCATCGTTCTAGCCCACCACATTCTTTCCAGTCGACCTTCATGTTTCTTATTCCCTCCATCCTTCCTCTTTCCCTCCCTCACACATTATGCTTATCTTTCCTGTCATCCCCATTTTCTCGTTCACCCTTGCCATAGTTCCTCTTACGTTCTCTTGCCCTATTGTCTGTCTATCTGCCTGTCTGTCTTGCTGTCTGTCTTTTTCCTTTCATCCCTTCCTCAATCTCTCCCTCCTTCCCTCTCTTCCTCACTCCTTCCTTCCCTCCCGTACTCCCTCCCTCTCTCCTCTTCCCTCCCTCTCTCCCTCAATATCCTGGTGTGCCGCCTCCATCACCCCCGGCCCCCTCCCCATCCCCTCTCCACTGTTGGCTCATTTCCTCCCCTGTTTGGTTTGGCAGGGAGGGGGAGTGGAGGGAAGCAGGGGGAGATAACGCAGAAGGGAAGGAACTGCCTGGACGTGGAGGGATGGAAGAAGGTAGGTAGAGAGAGAGAGAGAGAGAGAGAGAGAGAGAGAGAGAGAGAGAGAAGGGAGAGAGAGGGGGATAGAGGGAGGTGGGGGAGGGGGGGAAGAGAGGGGAATGTGGGAGGGATGTAGAGGGAACAGAGAAAGGAGGGAAAAAAGTGAAGACGGAGAGAAGGAGTGTTAGAGGTACAGTACAGAGAGAGAGAACGGGAGGGAAAGGGTGGATAAACAGGAATTATATATAGTATGAGAGAGAGGGATGAGGGATGAAGAGAGGCAGACAGTAAACCGGGAAGGGACAGGAAATGGAGCTGCTTGATTCTGTGTGTGTGTGTGTGTGTGTGTGTGTGTGTGTGTGTGTGTGTGTGTGTGTGTGTGTGTGTGTGTGTGTGTGTGTGTGTGTGTGTGTGTGTGTGTGTGTGTGTGTGTGTGTGTGTGTGTGTGTGTGTGTGTGTGTGTGTGTGTGTGTGTGTGTGTGTGTGTGTGTGTGTGTGTGTGTGTGTGTGTGTGTGTGTGTGTGTGTGTGTGTGTGTGTGTGTGTGTGTGTGTGTGTGTGTGTGTGTGTGTGTGTGTGTGTGTGTGTGTGTGTGTGTGTGTGTGTGTGTGTGTGTGTGTGTGTGTGTGTGTGTGTGTGTGTGTGTGTGTGTGTGTGTGTGTGTGTGTGTGTGTGTGTGTAGGTAAGCATGGTGTGTGAGTCACGAGCATCACTAAGTCTCATTCTTTAAATCCTGTAATACAATAACTACCTGCAAACCTCCCTCTGTCTCCTCATTCCACCAAATAATGAAGGTGATTTCATCCGCCATGATGAGGCTCCACCAGGCTTTACACAATCTAAATCGATATATTTCACTAAGGGTTTAACCTCGCACTTGTAACTTGCTCTCAACTGCATAAAGTCGTCTGGGTTTAGCTGAAATAGGATGCTAGAGTTCCCCTGCCCATAAGAGGGTTAAGGATGGCAGTATTGACAGCCTCACAGAACTGACACTTCACGGATTAAAATTGTCTGTTTTTTAATGGCATAAAAAACAATAATTGTTCCGACCATAAGAGGGGTAACTGACCTGGGTGCAGACGATCATCTCCCCTCTACCCCCCTTAATTCTTTTACGTCCTCCGTCCGTTGCTCCCCCCCTCTCCCTCCTTCCTCATCCTACATGCCTGCTTCTTCCTATCTCCTTCCCCTCTCTCTACCTTACTCCATTTTTACATCCCTCCGTCTTTCGCTCCTTATCTTACAAATCTGTTTCTTCTACTTCCCTCCCTATCATTCCTATTCATACAAATGCTTCGTCCTGCCTGCTTTGCCTTCTTTCCTTTTGTCATCACCTTTCTTCTTTGCTTCAGTTAGTTCCCCCTTGTGATTAATTTTACGCTTAAAATTTACATGTCTATTTCTGGCTAGTTTCTTCAACTTACCTCAAATATTTATTATACTTATCACATTCCAATAATTTACCCACTGAATCAGTATTTGGTCTCTTCTATCGGTATTTTATATGCCATGCCTGCAATGTGTATTTCAGTCAGACTTCCCAGTTAACCACATATGCAGTTTATCATTAGCTTGCATTGGTAGCCTGTGTCAACTATGGGTACGATACACCCTCTATACTCTCTCCTCTTTTTATCCCTCCACCCTCTTCCTTCCTTCCTGCCGTTCATGCCTCACATAAGAACATAAGAACATAAGAAGAGAGGATAACTGCAGTAGGCCGGTTGGCCCATGCTAGGCAGCTCCTAGAAGAGTAACTGAACTACTAGAATGAGATAAGGACAGCAAAGAAGAAGGCTCTCCATTTCCCTCCCTTCTCTCACTCTTAACTTTTCTCTCTCCGCTTCTCTCCCTGCCATGTTCCTGTCCTCGCCACTCTTACCCTATCTACACTGTCTGTCCCTATCCTGACTCCTTTCACACACTAAGGATACTGGCTGTTGCTGAGGCCAAGTAGATGCTATCAATGTGTTGGCAATATCCACATTATAAGCAATCTTACATAATGCAGCTATTTTACCAAGCGTACACATTTGATGAAATATTAGGTACCAGGCATAAACATACCATTTTTAGCAAGTTAGGCTATATCTCACCGCATCTACTACCTATTGGCCTCCCTAACCAACCGTTCCTGGCTACAGTAAATTATTCCTAAGTGCAAAATGTACCGAGACTCATAATAAGAATTTTAAACCAATACCCTTTTCTGCATGTAAGCTGCGGTGTCTTCAGGTTAACCCAATGTTTCATTCCACACTTCTACAACATTCCAGAATTAAAAGACAATCAATAGATATTTTACCGCAAAGGCTATACTGACAACCATATATCGTCAATTAAGCATTCTCATACAACATACACAATATTTGCTGTGCTCTCAATCCCATCTTTGGCCCCCTATCCTCACCCTTGTCTCCCAAAACCCACTTTACCAACTACTATAAATACATACTCTTCACATTATCATATTCAGTATCCCCACACATTTTAATACCTCCCAGAACCGAACCCTCTCTGTCTAATACTAAATACACTTCGGGTTAGCCTCATCCAATTACTGTTAATACACACAAGGTATATCGGGTAACCTATATCTCTTTATATCTGGGGATTTCCACAAGAAGAATAAGTTGCTTGGTGGTAGAGTTAAATATCGGAGGTATGTAGGACAGCGGAGTTAGAAGGGATATACAGGTATTTACTTTCCTCACTTTCTCTCCGCCTTTTTTTTTTCCATCACACATTCCTCGCTTCCACATCCTGGTACCAGTTTCTCTTCCATCCCACACATCTTCCATGCCATCTTCCTGTACACCTTTTCCAGCCCCTCCCCCTCACGCATCATCACCCTCCCCTCACCAATATTTCTTCCTCTACATACACACTCCTTCACTCCCAGTACTTGATCTGCCTCGCTGTCTGTTCACCCCTATACCTGCATCTCCAACTCCCCCCCCCCCATCACCATCTCCACTCCATCACCACCAATATTACCACTCCCGTCCACCACCACAATATCACCATCTCCACCTCATCACCACCAATATTACCACCTGCACCACTACCTCCATGTTCACTCCTATACAATCCCAAACTCCTCTCTCCCAACCATCACGATAACCACTCCAACACCACCACCAATAATAACACAACCCTCACACCAAACCCCATCCCTACCACAATTGTTCTCATACAACTTCCTTTTTACCTTACTCTCCTCCCTCCCTTCCCACATTACCCATCCTTCCTTTCCCCCTTCGTAACCTCTTCAGCACGATAACCTATGCTTTGTAGTATTTTTTCTTGCCATCACCAGACGATTTTACTTAATTCCGGACAGCCATTCAGTAGTGAAGGGGTTAATGAGGCTCTATTTAACCCATCCAGTTAAAAAGGTCTCTCCTTTAATCATCCCAGAGACAGCAATAGCAGAATGTAAATTACGTTAACGGGGTGAAGGGGTTATGACTTTTACGTATTTCTTTGGTCTTTCTGATGCTGCTCCTTCCATCATTACGACCAAATCAGGGCCGGGACACACACGTATTTAAGGTTCCACATCTACCTAAAACACCACAACCAACATCTCAAACCAGCAACTCCATATATACAACGTTAAAGCAGATCCGACGCCAAAACAAGGCAGGGTGAGGGGGGTACCGTAGCCGAGTTACAGCGTGATTACTTACAACCGAAGGAAACCCAACATGGGATTCACAAACTGTTATTATTGATTTCATGTCGTAAATAAGACTTGTTTTGCAGGAAGAGCTAGTGACGTGGGAAGACTATGTACTCTCCTTTCCTCACCTTCCCCGCCATAACAAATCATAGTTACTGTAGGGAGCTGAACGGCCTGGCTCTTGATGCACTTTTCTTAATTCGTTCTACAACACCAAATCATAGGTACGATTGGGAACTGGTTATTATTTTGCCGTGGGACTCATTTAATTTCCCTCCTCCTACCGTGCATGTCATTTACCAGGCCTACGAGGTTAGTCAGACACCTTGATTTACCTGCATTTCCTTCCCTGTGAATGTGTTGTCCTTGACCTCATAAACGTGTATTTATAACCAGATAACTGATGAATAAGAGTTTGATGAATAAGAGTTTAATGTAAAAATTTGGCAATTACTCTAATCACGCATGTAGTGTGTGTGTGTGTGTGTGTGTGTGTGTGTGTGTGTGTGTGTGTGTGTGTGTGTGTGTGTGTGTGTGTGTGTGTGTGTGTGTGTGTGTGTGTGTGTGTGTGAGAGAGAGAGAGAGAGAGAGAGAGAGAGAGAGAGAGAGAGAGAGAGAGAGAGAGAGAGAGAGAGAGAATCATGAAGCACCCGTCTTGTTTGTTTAAGTCTGTGGTCGTGTTTTAATTCCTCTCGACCTCAACCCTCCAGGTCCTCCTCTCCTTCTTCCGTGTTTATTCCCCTTGGGGTCAATACACATTTATCTCTCCTTTATCTTAGCTTCTCTTTCCAGTACCACCTCTTACTGGATTGTCTGATGCTTTTGTTCTCTCTCTCTCTCTCACACACACACACACACACACACACACACACACACACGGGGTTCGCCACTGCTAAACATATTCGTGTGTGGTGTTGGGTCACTATCGCCTCACCACACCTGGCCTCCACCTCCTCTGAATACTGTGTTTATTTTGGCAGACATTTCCCTGCCGCTGTGTTCTCTCTGCCCTAACATCCACCTGCCTGCCTTGAAGCAAACACATGTAATTTTATGGTTAGTGTCCTTCTGCAACGCTAAGTTTTTTATTATTATTCCAAGAAAAATGTGATCTACCTATGACAATACCGCTTTTTTTACACTCGCTCCTCCATTTAATTTTATAGTTAGTATCCTTCTGCAACGCTAAGTTTTTTTATTATTATTCCAAGAAAAATGTGATCTACCTATGACAATACCGACTTTTCTTGTACTCGCCCCTGACCCTCAACTCTTCATCCATCCCCTCCCTCTCCCTTGCCGTCTCTAAACCTTAACTTCCCTCCCCACCCTTCACTCAGTCCTTTTTTCCCTCCCCTCAACTTTCCTCCTCCATCCCTAATTCCTCTCCCCCTCCTCTCTCCCCACTGCCGTCCCTCACCCCATACACCCTAAAGACACCCCTTCCCTTCATTCCATCCCCTTATATCCTTCCTCCCTCTCCTTATTCCCTATTTTACCTTTACCATCTTCCTTTAGCCCTCTGACTGCTAATACTGTATATTCCCTCAGATTAATATTATCATGCAGCGTTGACAAAAAAAAACACTTCATACGTCTGCAGCAAATGAATAGATTAAAAATTTATCTCTTAAGACTTTCGCTTTTTAAAGTTTCCCCTAGGCTAAATAAAGTCGTCTGGTGTTGCGACAATAAATTACGTAAATGCTACAAAATCCATATGAAGAGATTAATAATAGCCCCCCAAATAAATAAAATGCAAAGAAACAGGACTGTAAAAACTCACACACACACACACACACACACACACACACACACACACACACACACACACACACACACACACACGCACACGCACACGCGCACACACACACACACACACACAAAACCAAACCGGGAAGAGATGATTAAAAAAATAATCACAACGACGGAGGCTAAAAGTAACATGAAACGGAACGTGACGCCTGGGAACTGTGCGTAAAGTGGATGAGACACGTAGCCTGTTGACTAATGCATGACACTGCCAACGTCAGTCACAATCAGAGGGGAAACTTTGCTGGCCGCATAATTCAAGCAGTCTCAGTTGTCAGGCCAAGCAAGGGGAGGAGAAAATAAGGGGGAAGGGAGAGAATAGGAATGAGGAGAGTGAAAGAGGAGAGGAAAGGGCTGAAGGAAGAGGCGACTGGGAGCATCCTTGGTCTACTGGGAACATCAACACACCAATATACAGTATACACTTGAAGTTTACGCTGACCTCTCTCTCTCTCTCAACACTTGCCATCTCAAGATTACTTCACGTTTTCTTTTGAGCGTCTCACTTTGGTATCTGTCAAAAATTTGCATACGTGGACGCTAAATTTTTACTTGCAAGATGCTTTGGTCAACGTCTCATATTCACGCTGACTACTGTTATAATACGATGATGATGATGATGATGATGATGATGACGATGACGACGACGATGATGATATGATGATGATGATGATGATGAGGAGGAGGAGGAGGGGGAGGAAGAGGAGGAGGAGGGGGAGGAAGAGGAGGAGGAGGGGGAGGAAGAGGAGGAAGAGGGGGAGGAAGAGAAGGAGGGGGAGGAGGATGCCGACAATGACGATGATGATGATGAAGATAATGATGATCCCTCCCATGCAGTACGTTAAATTCACGCCAACTTTTGGGTTGTAAATTTTGATTTGTCAGAAGGATGGGTTTACGTTTAGTAAGGGCTGGTTGAAGGTCAGTAAGGATTGATTTGAGGTCAGTAAGGGTTGGTTTAAGGTCAGTAAGGGCTGGTTGAAGGTCAATAACGGTTGTTTTCAGGTCAATAAGGGTTGGTTTAAAGTCAGTAAGGGCTGGTTGAAGGTCAGTAAGGGTTGGTTTAAGGTAAGGGCTAGTTGAAGGTCAGTAAGGGTTGGTTGAAGATCAGTAAAGGCTGGTTGAAGGTCAGTAAGGGTTGGTTTAAGGTCAGTAAGGGTTGGTTGAAGGTCAGTAAGGGTTGGTTGAAGGTCAGTAAAGGCTGGTTGAAGGTCAGTAAGGGTTGATTTAAGGTTAGTAAGGGTTGGTTTAAGGTCAGTAAGGGTTGGTTTAAGGTCAATAAGGGCTAGTTTAAGTTCAGTAAGGGCTGGTTTAAGGTCAGTAAGGGGTAGTTTAAGTTTGATAAGGGCTGGTTTACAGTCAGTAAGGGCTGGTGTAAGGTCAGTAAGGATCGGTTTAAGGTCAGGATTGGTTTATGGTCAGTAAGGGCTGGTTTAACCCCTACATTAACGAAAGTTTTACGTACAATATGAGGTCATTTTCTAAGGACCACTCCTCAAAACTGGACTATTAGGTTTGAAATTATGAGTTAGCAGGCGAAGGGCAGTACGCAACATGTCATCCCATGTGCAGTAATTCATAGGTCACGAGTGGTGTCAGTAAAGCCAGTAAAGTCACGGAGTGGTGTCAGTAAAGCCAATAAAGTCAAGGAGTGGTGTCAGTAAAGCCAATAAAGTCAAGGAGTGGTGTCAGTAAAGCCAATAAAGTCAAGGAGTGGTGTCAGTAAAGCCAATAAAGTCAAGGAGTGGTGTCAGTAAAGCCAATAAAGTCAAGGAGTGGTGTCAGTAAAGCCAATAAAGTCAAGGAGTGGTGTCAGTAAAGCCAATAAAGTCAAGGAGTGGTGTCAGTAAAGCCAGTAAAGTCAAGGAGTGGTGTCAGTAAAGCCAGTCAAGTCAAGGAGTGGTGTCAGTAAAGCCAGTAAAGTCAAGGAGTGGTGTCAGTAAAGCCAATAAAGTGCTGATGGTGGGTGAGGGGCACAGGGATGGCAGGGACGCACCAGGGCATCATTACCAAATATTCGTATGCGTGGCCACGTGTCCCAGAGCACAGATGGGACAAAAGTGGGACAGGGTGCAGCAGGAAGGGGGGGGAGGGAGCAGAGAGAGAGAGAGAGAGAGAGAGAGAGAGAGAGAGAGAGAGAGAGAGAGAGAGAGAGAGAGAGAGAAAGAGAGAGAGAGACTACTAGCAGAAAAATATATGGACTGAGTAAGAAAGTACTAGACGAATGCAAAACAAGACAAATACACGAAGAGATGGAGAAGTGACAGTTGAAAGAGTGAAAGGGATGAAAAGAAAATAGTCTATGAGGAAAAGAATACGTAACTCAAATAGAAAAGGCCAGGGGAAAAAAAGGCAGGGATGACAAGGGCGAGAATGAGGAGTGATAATGGACAAAGACGACGGGCAAAAGGTGGAAGGAGTCTGCGAAAATGGATATAATCAAGGGGTGAAAAAAGCAGGATCCAAGAGGGGCCGAAAGTGTTCAACTCTCACAACAAATGGTTACGGTACACTATCTGAACCATTCGCGGCACGGAAATCTATACTAAATAATAATACTAATTCGATATGAAGAAAGTGAAAATATAACACAAAGACAGAGAAACGTACTTCATGCAAGCACTCCCACCCCCACAAGAACTGCTAAACGTACCCCAGGAGGCCAGTGGGGGACAGGGAAGGGGGGAGATCATCCTGCAGTTATATGACTCCAACTTCCCTCGTTAAGAACTTTTGTCGTCCTGGGGAAGAGACCTTTCCAATAAAAAGCCACATAATTGGTCGATATGGAACGATGATTTGAGGCGGGGGGAGGGGATGCTTAGAAAGGAACAGAAGTTGGAGAGACTTTTGTTGGGGTATGAATAGTAGTTTAGACATTGTGGTTATTGTGGTTGGCGTCTTGTGATTATGGTACTTGTGATGGCGTATACCTCAGTAACAAGAACCTTAACAGTATCAAAATCTTCCAAAACAAATCTTAATGTAAGGCGAAGGGGGGGCGGGTGCAAAGGGTTTGGACTCCGTTTTCCACGCACCCCGTTGTACCTTTACCTGTCGTTTAGGGTTTCACAGCATTACTGACAACATCACGCCAGTTAAACCTGAACACAGAACTAATTTGCTAAAAAAGAAAAAAAAACAGTCACTAATGTGTGACAGCGTGTGAGGTGGTGACACATGCAATAAGTTCATAAACAGTAGATATAGGACAGTAAATTTTGACTGGTGTGTCTGTGATACTGGCGTAAGTGACCACTGCTTCTAAAGCACGTGTTCTGGTACAATGACACATAACTTATATAGTGTGTTGTCATTAGTGGCACACTGGAATAGTTAGGTAACACCTCCGCCCCTATTCCGCCTCCTTCCCTCTTGGTAATGGACCCACACCACAGACACATCCATGCACACTTAGCCCACCCACTCACTCACACCAGTCCTTGAAATACTCTTGAGTGACGGCTTGCAAAAAGCTGGCCTTATACAAAAACAAGAGTTAGTCACCCAAATCTGCTCTACAACAGCGACCCACCAATTATTTGTGTGTGGCCTTCAGCCACCTGTCACCAGAGAGTGATTTGCTAGCTGGCCTACGACTTAGTATCACTTACACATGTTGGCATTTTCCGAAAGGCTGTGTTTATGTTCGAAGGATGATTACAGACTAATGTTTAATTCACTGGTCAATTTTACCTTGTTTTATACACTTTCCCTTCAGTTTACTGATCAGTTCTTACCGACTTTACTTTTAACTCACTGACCAGTTCATAGACTTTTAGTTCACTGTTCAGTTCTACCGGTTCTTTTGTTTCATTATTATTTTCATTTATTCTTTGTCGTTCAGTCATTCTCTTTAACT
The DNA here is from genome assembly GCF_032717465.1 of Coenobita brevimanus. Classification (NCBI taxonomy): domain Eukaryota; kingdom Metazoa; phylum Arthropoda; class Malacostraca; order Decapoda; family Coenobitidae; genus Coenobita; species Coenobita brevimanus. Next base: position 16,490,359 of record NC_136995.1, read on the forward strand.
TCTGAGAATGTGAATATTTTGCTTCGTTTTATATTTTTGCTGCTCTCTCAGCCATTTTATTCCTTCTCTGACTCCTGCACTTCCCCTGATAGGACAGAAGTAGTCAACTCAGATGACACACTGTGCCGTGATGAATATCAGTTATCACCTGCAGGCAGCTCAGACAGCGGGCTGCTGAAGCGGGAGGCCTTTGTAATGGGCTACAAGGTTAAGGGGTGGGGGCCTAACATGACCTGTTCTGCGATGCTTCTGCAGCACCTTTTATTTACTATTGAGCCAGAGGATGCCAGCTCTTCTCAATGTATTCGTGCTGGCTTAATCAACAATGTTTCCAGTCTATACCCTTCAGCAGCTGTTGATATTCCTTGCATTTTCCTTTATAGCAATAGCTCCCTCTTGTGGTACACTACAACCATGATGATGGTGACCAATATGTGAGAAGGAGAATGCAAAATGGCAGTGTGAGAATGTAAGTATGTAGGACAAATATAGAATTAAATGAGGCAAAAAAGAAAACTTGGGTAGACCAAATTAACACATTCCTGTCTTTCCATACTCGCGGTAAAATTAGCAACTCTGTTCACACTAACTGCTGGCTCTCACTGGCTCACACTACATCGTACCACAATACTGTACTGTATTTTATATTTCCTCGCTCGTGTTTATTTCATCCCTTACAGGGCCATGTATACTCGTCTGTTTTTGTTTTTTTCTATGCATTTTTGCAGCTAATGTCTCCATCTTATTAGGTTTCTCTTTTGTTTCAGTTTTCCCTTTTCTGCTATAGTCTTTTTATTCCTACGCATTTTTTGCAGCTATTGTTTGCATTTTACTAAGTTTCTGCTTTTGTTTCAGTTTTCCCTTTTCTGCTCTCTCTCTCTCTCTCTCTCTCTCTCTCTCTCCCTTCCCCTTGCTATTCCTATCTTCCCTTCGTTTTCCTTTGCATTACTCTCCACTCCCCTACACCCTCATTCATCTTCCCCCCTTCCCCTCTCTTAACCCCCATTTCCCTCGTCCACAACCTCCTCCCCCCATTTAAAATATCATTAGGCAGTAACCAAGCCTCAATTATCCTCCATTACACCCACCATTACCTAAAACACAGACTAATGACCCTCTAATCAATACACTGACCTTTTCCTCTCTCCCCTTACATTTTTTGTTCACTTGTTTTCTCTTACTCTTTTTTTCTTATTCTTTCAAATTTCTCTTTACACCTTCTCTTCTCCCTTCTCTTTTCACTCATCTTTTCTGCTTTCTTTTTAACACAGCTTTATTTACACTTTTTCCTAATTTGATGACATTTTCTCTTCCTTTACTGTCAATTTTTATTTCCATTTTTTCCTAATTTGATGACATTTTCTCTTCCTTTATTGGCAATTTTGTTTTTCGTCCATATGGCTCTGTTTTTATATTACCAGCATGGATTTTTTTTTTCGCTCTCTGCTTCTTCCTGGTGTTGGTGTGTCCTCCTTGCTCTTATTCCTATGGTCGGGTTGTTTTCATCTGACAAGACTGGGTCACTTCAACAACTCGACTACAATGTCGTGCTTTCATGAAATTTATTACGCCTAAGCTATGAGGTAGCAATGAATCTTCTCAGTTATTGGTAAACTCAAACCACCGACTTTACCTGCCATCCCCTGAACAGAAGAGGGATAGAAATTAATCTCCTTGGTTACTAATAAAACCAAAACTACAATCTGACTACATCATGCCATCAACTGAACTCAACAGGGTTAGGAATGAATCTTCTTGGTTACAAGTAAAATCAAACCTCCAATATGACCACATCCTTGGTTAATAGTAAAATCAAAGCTTCAATCTGACATCATCCTGCCATCAACTGAACTTTGTAAGAATAGGGATTTTGTCAAATCAAGTACACTGACAATAACACTCTTTGCCACTGCCTTATGCCTTTTGTTTCGGGTCAACTGGCCTGGAAATTACCTTGCAAGTGTGTAGTTCTGTACATTTTGAAATCTGTTAATTTCTTCCAACACACTTTGGTAAAACAATACCTGACCTAAGTCCGCACGAACACACACACACACACACACACACACACACACACACACAAATATGATAACCAGATAGAGAACACGATATGAAAGACTGCATACAGTAAATGTGAAATTCAAGAGTAATGACCAATGCACACTAAGCATACAAATATCACACACACACACACACACACACACACACACACACACACACACACACACACACACGCAAATATGACAGGTCAACTGAGAGAACACGATATGAAAGACAGCATAAACGTGAAATACAACAGTGATGACCAATGCACACTAAGTATACAATAACAACGTATTCTGTCATTCACTGCCAACACACTAATTATCCCCCTGAACAATATTCCGTTTTCTCGTTACTAACATCAGTATAACAAATCCTCTAGCCATCAACGTCCTGGTGGTGTGATAAATGAGGTTATTAGCGACACAATAACGAGAGCGTTGTTTAATGACTGGTGAGGCGATTACTGACAGTGGGGTGGGATTACCGGCGGTGGGAAGGGTGCAGGGGAGGAAAGGAGAGAAGAGGAAATGTGGGGAGAAGAGGAAATAAGAGGAATTGTAGGGAAAAGAAGAAATGAGAGGAGAAAATGAGGGGATAAAAGGAAATGAGGGGAGGAAGAGGAAATGAGGGGGAGAAAAGGAAATGAGGGGGAGAGGAGGAAATGAGGAGGGAGAAGAGGAAATGAGGGGGGAGAAGAGGAAATGAGGGGGAGAAGAGGAAATGAGGGGGAGAGGAGGAAATGAGGGGGAGAAGAGGAAATGAGGGGGAGAAGAGGAAATGAGGGGGAGAAGAGGAAATGAGGGGGAGAAGAGAAAATGAGAGGAAGAAGAGAAAATGAGGGGGAGAAGAGGAAATGAGGGGGAGAAGAGGAAATGAGGGGATAAAAGGAAATGAGGGGGGAGAAGAGGAAATAGGGGGGAGAGGAGGAAATGAGGGGATAAAAGGAAATGAGGGGGGAGAAGAGGAAATGAGGAGGAAATCTGTGGAGAAGAGGAAATGATGGGCAGAAGAGGGTGGTCGTTGTTGCTTAACTGTTGTTGTTGCTGCTGTTTTTATTGCAGCTGTTGTTGATGTGGACATACGCTCATTTGCTGCTGTTGTTGTTGTTGTTGTTGTTGTTGTTGTTGATGATGATGATGATGATGATGATGATGATGATGTAGCCCCACGATCATATGTTAAGGTTGCTGTTGTTGTTGTTGTTGCTCGTCTGGCTGGACTGTAGATGAAGTTACTCTACTGTGGTCAAACATCCTCCTTTCGGTGGATCGGGAGGCGATAAAAAAAGGCAACAGAAAATGAAGGACAAGTAGAGGCAATGAAGATGAAAAATTAGCAGAAAGAGAGAGAGAGAGAGAGAGAGAGAGAGAGAGAGAGAGAGAGAGAGAGAGAGAGAGAGAGAGAGAGAATCCTCCCTCTGAAAATTATATGCAAATTAATAAAAACAATAATCTAAATTTTTTTGTCTGCGGTCGTTTGTTATTATTACTGGACGTAGTTTGTGTCAAGTTCTGATAAATTAAGAAAACAACGTATGAAAATGACTGAGACTTCAAATAATAACCATCCATAAGTTCAGTATTTTCTGTTTCACTCTTTCCAATAAAATTCCCACGGTGTTCCCTCTCATATTTTCCTGTCGGCTTGAGTTTGAGGATCTCGCGGGCAGAAGCAGCCTTCTGCTCTGCTATACTCTTCTCAGTCATATACTCAGTACAGGCTAACGGCAAACAAATAATACAATAGTTAGACCTACAAAAAAATTCTGCAGTAATACCATGTACCCCTAAAACCGTTTTCTGTAACCCTCCTGGCTGCTAGGCAACCCTTTCGGTTAGAACCTCTTTCAAAAGCCTCGTTGCGACCACTTCCATCGAGGTAAGGAGTGGGAAAAATAAAGGATAAATACAGTAGGTTTGCTGGGTCATACATGGCAGCTCATGTCACTCTGGATGAAGGTCTGAATACAAAATACATCTAAATAATAAAGCCATGCTGTGTGTGTCTGTCTGTCTGTGCCTTTGTCGTTTCTTGCATGAGAACGGTAATAGATATCGTCCTAATTCTTTTTGCATTAGGTCGGGTAAGTACGAATATAATTTTTTCGACGTTTTGGCCAGAACTGGTCACTGTGGCTCAATAACGGTATGGCAACAAAGATACTGGTATTTACTAACATTCTGTGATGGAAAGGCTATTAGTTAGTCCCACAACTTTTTGCAGACAAGGTATAACAAAGCAGGATGGTTGAGGGAGGAAATACGGATGACAGCTTTGGTGAGGAAGGGTGAGAGAGGTAAATATAGAAGGAAAGCCTGGATGATGAGAGACGCAGGGGAGAACGATGTCTTATTAGGGCAGGAGGCAGGACGGGATTATTAGGGAGACTAAGACGGAGACAAGATTTATGGACAGATATTAATAGATCAATAGGATCAACGTAGACGGATAAAAAAAAAGAGACTGACACAAAATGGACAGCCTGGCAGAATCAAAAGTAGACAGAAATGCTGATAGAAATACCAAGAGAATGTAATAAGCAACATGAAAAAAAAAAAGAATGTGAAAAGTACCGAACGTAATCAGTAGAACGGAGGAGGGAAGCTATGTAATACTGTAGGTGTTAGAGTGAAGTGGTGAAAAAGCCAGTCTAAAAGGTGTGTGTGTGTGTGTGTGTGTGTGTGTGTGTGTGTGTGTGTGTGTGTGTGTGTGTGTGTGTGTGTGTGTGTGTGTGTGTGTGTGTGTGTGTGTGTGTGTGTGTGTGTGTGTGTGTGTGTGTTAAAGGGTGCAACTGACCAAGAGAAAGTTATTGAAATAATTCTAAAAAATTAAAGAAATTGGAAAGACTGGGAAAAGAAGGAGAGGTGAAGAGAAACTGATGGAATGAAGGAAGGATGAGGACAATGTAGCTATAGGTAAAGGGACGAGATATACATAATGACGGATGGCTGGTAAGAAGGTATATATGGCACTATTATGAGGAGATTGTCTAGTTCCAGCCTCACACGGATACCGACACTACCAAAGACCCTCACCTCACCATCATCTATATATAGGTTACGTCAGGTTAGGTCGGGTTAGGTCAAGTCGGGTTAGGTCAGGTCAGGTATTCTCCTCGGTTAAGGAAGCTCCCTAACACCTCTACCCATGCGATTTATTTTGCTTATTACACTCGCTATCTACTTCTGTGCTATTTAAATCATTATATCACCATACTCTTCATAAGTGGCGTACAAAACTATATTAACCGGCCTTTCCCAAAAACAAATAGCAAAGAAAGATGTGTTAGGGAACCTCCTTAAGCGACAAGAATACGGGTCCTTATCTTTCACAATAGTTTTATCGTATCCCTTCTGTTATCACCTTTTTATCTCTTTTATCTAGAATTCTTATCTGTCCTCGTTTTTTCTGATTCTCTCTTGGATCATTTTTCTCTCTTTATCTCGAACTTTACTTTTCTCTCCTGTTAACTGCTTTCATCTTGTACTAACTACCACAGCCAAACACCAGTTTCCACAAGTACCATCCTCATCCTCACAGATCGCTCATTCTCTTCCTTCTCTTTTTTGTTCTTTTTTTCCTTGTCCCGCTACTTCAAGATCCTCTGCTATCTCCAAACCTCCTCTTCCTCTACTATAACTTCATAATCTTTCCATCCTCCTCCCCGCCAGCTCTCCTCCTCCTCCTTGTCGCCACCGTGTTATCTCAGCAGCCATTTTTCTCAGGTTCTTTTCCTCACCAACATTTTTCCCTTCTATCCGGTTTCACTCCCTCTCGCCTTCATCTCACCAACTCTTCCCCAGCCTCCTTTCTGCCCACTGTTATTGCGCAGAGTTTATAATATGTGAAAATGTTGTGCAAACGTCTGTACGTGTAGGATATATGTACAACAACAAAGCAAAACAGAAAGGAGTGTGGAAAAAAGACAGAAGAGAAATGGTTCTAGAGAGGATATATCATCTAAAAGGGTGTGAGGATCAAGGAGACGAATGGGATAGGAAGAGTATAGAGAAAGGAAGGGATGTAATAAACAGAGGTATAGGGAAGGAGGAAAAAAGTTGTGTGTACGCAAAACAAGACACACAATCCTATCCTACCCGGTTGTAATGCAATAACAGCAACAAACACTACAGAAAGTGTATGCCACATATAAAACACTATTATACAGCATACCTGCAGTACTACATTAACACTGTACAGGGTATACACTTCCACCGCCTTCGTCTGTCATATATCTGCAAGCCTCTAATTTCCCTTACTTCTTTATCTTTTCCTTCATTCCTAATTGTATCCTCCCTCCACACTTCCAGCTCCTTTTTCCTCCCTAAACAACATTCTCTTAACTTCACTGTCTCATTCGGCGTGTTGTAACACTCCACCTAATCATACTCTCCTTCATCCCTTCCTCTTCCTTCTCACTTTTTTTTTTCTTTCAGCTACTCTCTATCTTCTCTGCCGTCTTAGAAAGCATCCCAGTAATAGAACACACCTATTCCTTCTTATTCAGTTCTCCTTCATCCCATTACGTTTCTCCCCACAAGTCTTCTTTTACACCTTCATCTTCCCTTTCTTCACTACCTCTCCTTGTAACACCTATCAAATAATTCACTTCACTATATAGTTTACCTTCCTATATCTTTGGTCACTTTTTCGACTTCTCGTGAGCCTTTCCCTTTCGTTTCCCACTCTTTTCCTCAGAACACTCACCTCTTCTCTCTACCCCTCTCCCTCCTCCCTCTTTGCTCCGCCTCTCCCTTCTCCCCTTTTCCTTTTACCCTTCTTCCTCCCTCCCTCAGCCTCCCTCATCACTTATAATCCAATTAACTTTCTTACTCTCGCCTTCTTGTTTTTACCCTGAGTTGTCACGAGCGAGTGTGTAGGAAACAGAGAGGGAGGGAGGGAGGGAAGGAGGAGGAAGGAAGGAGGTTGAGGGGGAGAGAGAGAGAGAGAGAGAGAGAGAGAGAGAGAGAGAGAGAACTATAAGTGAGAAAGACGAATAAATGCAATACAAAACAAAGACGTCTCCCATTCTATTAAAAAAAAAAAAAGTGAAGACAGAAAAACAGATATGTCCAGAAGAAAATGGAAGATTAACGAAGAGGAAAATGTGAAGGGAGGAAAGATATATATAAATAACATAATGGGAGACAAAAAGAGGGAGGAAACAGGAGGGATAAGAGAAAGGGGTACAAAAGGAGAGAAACAGGAAATGAGGAGAAGGAGGAGGAGGAGGAGAAAGGTGTCTGTACGAGAGAAGATGAAGAAAGAGGCAAGGAAGTAGGTATAGATAAAACTGAGGGAGGTGGAGGGAACATGTAATGCACGAAAGGCGTGAAAGAAAAGAGTGCAGGAAGAGAGAACGTGGGAAAAGGAAGGAGTAGTAATACGTAAGAGAAAGAGAGGAAGAGGCATAAAGAACTTGACGAAAGATGATGCAAGAGTATTTAATGAATAAAAGGGGATGAAGATTAATGAAAAAGAGGAAGAAAAGAATACTAGAAGGAACTACGAAGAAGGAAGGATGAAAAATAATGAGTCAAAGAAAGATACATATAATAAAGAGGCGGAACAGAGAGGATTATAACTACGGTACTGATAAATGAGGGAGGGAGAAGGAGGAAGAAGAAAAGAGGAAGAGGTGAGAGGAGGAAGTCAAACAAGAGGCAGGAGAAAGAGGCACTGTGCAAGAGGAAGAGGCAAGCAAGAGTAATATCACAAATGGGCGAAGAGGCAACATAAATTTACCTGGGAAAAAAAAGGTGAGACGGTGAGAGAAATGAATGTGTGTGTGTGTGTGTGTGTGTGTGTGTGTGTGTGTGTGTGTGTGGAGAGAGAGAGAGAGAGAGAGAGAGGTGGGGGGTACGAGGAGGGGAGGACAGGAGGAAAACAGGGAAAAAGAGGGAACGAGAGAGGTAATCTTGAATTAAGAGTGACAGTGATTGAGGTCCAAGGAAAGAGGTTCGTTTGATATGCAAATCACAAAGGAAAAGTTGGTGAGAGTGAAAGTGACGGGGAGGAAAGGGAACGGTAATGAGATACATGGAGAAGGATGAGGAAAACAGCAGTAATTATGGAAAAGGGTGACGCCTGGAATGGATGTTAATTAAAGTTACCTGTATACACTTACATTATAAAGAAAGGAAAGAAAGGTGAAAAGTGAGAGCTAACTACAGAGGGAATTTCAATGTACAGAGACACCGCACCCGAACTCTGACCTTGAAGTGCGACCTTGAAGTGCGACCTTGAAGTGCGACCTTGAAGTGTGACCTTGAAGTGCTACCTTGAAGTTCGACCTTGAACTGTGTCCTTGCATTTGATTGCTCTACACCAAAAGTGAATAACTTCTTTTGAAACCCACACAGAATGCATGTGCCAAGTTGATCGAAATCGGACGAGGCACTTATCAGGTATTTTAACCTACATTCATACATACATACATACATACATACTGTACATACATAAATACAAACACAGATACATAGTACACACACACACAACCGACTAAACTAAGCCTTCGAGCGAGGGGAAGGTAGAGGGTATATATTACAAGAATGAAGGCGGCTGGGTATTGTAGGAAGGGGGAAAGCGGAGATGTTGGCAATTATTTTAATTTGAGAAGGAAAGAAAATTTCTGCACGGAGAAACCAATTTTCTTATCTATGCTGCAGTTCTCTTCCTGGTGTGTGATGCAGTTCTAAAGGAAGAAAGTGATAGGACTAATCTGATGATAAAAGAAATGGCACGATAAGAGAGGTGAGTGAATATTACAAACACACACACATACACACACACACACACACACACACACACACACACACACACACACACACACACACTATGAATATGCTATGAAATACTGTGATTCGTAAAATATATGGAGTAAGGTAGTTTGGTCACCAGAGTCCAAGACTGTGTTTAGATGGTATGGTCACTAAAGTGGTGAAATGAGTATATCAGAGTGAATCTGAAGGTGGGAGGAGGCGCGGCGGACTAAAATGACATGGTAAATGAGTATCTGAAAAAAAAAAAAAAGAAGAAGAAGAAGTATGGAATCTGACGAGGCTAGGGATAATGACAAGGGATCGAGGTGGCTGGATGAATTTTGTACGGAGGAATGTATGACATGGGTTTTTAACAGTCGTTGGATTCTCTGTCGGATGGGTCAATATGAGGCTACGAGCTGCAAAAGGGTACCCATCTGCTGGAGACAGAACTCCAGGGAATTGAATGGTGAGTGAATGCGTGTGTGGCCCACTTCATTTGGGTATGCTGTTGATTAGCTCTCCTACAATAATATTCTCTCCTTTTCCTGTCTTTTTGTACCTTACCGCACCTCACCAGCAGATGGGAAAAGACTGGAAAAATATGATAATAATTTTCCAGTAAATAAACGGGTTGGTAAGGATCCAGCAATAGTAACAACATAGTATATTATAATCTATTTACTCTAACTTGGCCTATAATTATCATTTCTCCAGCTGGAATGTTAAACTGTAACACTTGATTAAAGTTAGAATATGATGCTAGCCTAAAAAAAAAGGTGCTATTATAAAGGATGCAGAGCCACAGTGCTATCTTTTCTGCCACTGAGGTACGTGAAATTACCTGCAACAGGTCGAGAATCTGGACCAAGCTAAGGCGGAAGAGCTATAATGGAACTGTCAATAGGGCACCAGAAAGAGCCTGCAGCTTATATTATTACCTCTCTCAAGTCTTATTCCCCAATCCAGTGATCAGGTAAATATTATAATCAGGAACCACTCTCAAAATTTCAGCGTCATTATGGTCAGCAAAAAGACCGTGAACCCCATTAAGGATTTTCTGTGCGCCAGGGAGTTTTTCTTTTTCTTTTTAGATAAGTTCGCCGGAGTTAAATATGGTCTGATCTTGGCAGGGTTCGCTGACATCCTCTGTGTTTAAAAAGCAGGGGACGTTTTACACACATTCATCAACTGCAGCATTAAAGAGTTGGCTTAGGAAAGTGTTGATCATCTATCTACCTACCTATCTATCTATATCTAACTACCTATGTGTGTCTGACCATCAATGAATCTATCAGTCTATCTATCTATCTGTCTGTCCATCAATGTATCTATCAGTCTATCTATCTACTGTATATATCTATCAATGTCCATCAATGAATCTATCAGTCTATCTATCAATCTTTATCTATATTTGCTCAATGTATCTGCCTGTCTACCTGTCTATTTACCCATCTATATTCAACGTATCTGCCTGTCTATTTGTCTACCTATCTATCTATTATTTTCCTGCCTGTCTGTCATTTCTCTCTCCCCATCTGTCTACCAGCCTCTCTCTATTGCCCGAGGCCATATAAAAGAATTTACAACAGCACATATTTCATTCAGTTCCTATTCACTTTCATTTCATCAGAGTGTGTGATTCGATACTACACGCAAATGAAATACGGACTCTTCTGCCGCCAACCCCTGCATTTTATCACACGTGTATGTTTGGCCTGATTGTTTGGCCGGTGTTGGGTCCTGGCTCACGGGTTAATCTGGCCCATCCTGTCATTCCCTTTGAGTCATTCCCGCTGCAAATTTCCCTGGTGCATACACGGAAAAGATTTACCGATTACCATTTGAACAATATTATATTTATTTCCAGAGCAACTTCCTGCACCACGAAAAAATAAAAACTACTTTAGTGGAATTGTTTCTGTGTCTAACCTACTTGATTAACAACAAAGACAATATGGTTTAGATGACATGGTTAATTCTCTCATGCCTTTGTCCTGCCTCCTCCCCCTCTCCTGCCTATATTTCAGTGCATGTCTTTCCTTCTTTTCCCTAATTCCATCCCATCTTTTATCTTCCTTCCCCCTCACAAATGTTTCCCTTCTCCATTCCCATAACTTATCATACGGTTCTCCCTTTCCATATCCCAGCTTCCTATTTACTCTCCCATCCGACTTCCCCGCCACTAAGCATTCCACATACTTTCTACTTTCAAAACAAATTTCTCTCCTTTCTCGAAGTATTCCCTCCCAGATTCCTTCCCCCATCACCATTATCCTCGCTCACCCCCTCTATCCCCTTCCACTCCATAAAGCTGGATATTCCCCTCTCTTCTTTTTTGTTCTTCTCCCTCACCACCACCGTTTCCCTCCCTCGCCCCCTCTATCCTCTTCCTCTCCAAAAACCTACTGAATATCTCCCGTCCTTATTCTCCCTCCCCCTCACCACCACCACTACTTCCCTCCCTCACCATCTTCATCCCCTCCCTCTTCAAAAACATATCCCATTGCTTCCCTTCCTCCCCCAACACCAATAAACTCCCATTTCCTTAACTTGGACCAGATTTTCGTCTTTTTACAGCTAAGTTTACTCAAGTCAATGGGTTAAAAAGACAGTAGTACGGCTCTATATCCTTTCCTTTACACTTTTTCTTAACTGACATCGTATTTTAGTCTTAATCTGTTTTTACGAATCGGCATTCAAGACGCAGAGCGACAATTTTTGGCCAAGTTAGAGTACACGCGGTATGACTCTCTCCCTCCCTCACTCACTCTCTCTTCCTCTCCAAAAAGCTCTGCATATCCCCTTTATCTCTCCATAAGGCTTTTACAGACCCCGTCACCCTCCACGCTCCCAGCCTCCCTCGGCATATTTAAGCTCCTTATACAATCCCCTAAGGAAAAGCCAGACATCCTGCCATCCTTTTCTCCCTTATTACTTTACCAGGAGAGACGAGCAGAAAACACTACTGCTGCTCATCTCTTCCTGCTCACTATTTCACGTCATCTCTATTGTCACTACGGCACCACATCTCCGTCAACTCCACTTTGCAAACCCAAGCATCTCGAAACAATCGCATCTGAATTTTTTTTCTTTTCAGTATCTTTAGAAAGAACATTCTTTGAAGTTTTCAGTACTTCCTTACTAATACTGCTGCTGCTGCTACTATTATTAAAGTATCAGTAGTTCAGTACTACTAAAATAGTAGTAATAATAATAATAATAATAATAATAATAATAATAATAATAATAATAATAATAATAATAACAATGAAATAATAATTAAACAAAAATAATGTAATATCAAAATAATGTAATAACAACAATAATAATAATAACAACCACAACCACAACAACAATAAACACTGTAGGAGAAAATTTGCTGAATCAAAAGCCTAAATACAGAGGTCGTGAAACCGTAAAAGCCCATCAGCGTGAGTACCAAGGCATCACATCAAGAGTAGTACTGATGCAACAAGCCCGGTATGCCAGATAATGAGAAGGGTGGATGCAGTCTGCCCTGGAACAATGGTACTGGGAAACATAGATAGATAGATAGATAGACAGATAGATACAGATAGATACAGATAGACAGATAGACAGACAAACAGGCAGACAGACAGAGACAGACAGACAGGCAGACAAACAGACAGACAGAGACATATAGACAGATATAAAGATGGATATAGATTGATAAACAGACATATAATTACAGAGATAGACAGATACATAGATGGCTGGATGAATGGATGAAGAGATAGAGAGGGACAAACATAGATAAATATGAAGAGTCAGACACAGAGACAGACAGACGGGTAGATAAACAGGAGAGTCATAAATCACCATGTAGAACACAAAAAAAAAAAAAAAAAAAAAGGGAGTCCTGGAGTAGGTGTTTATATGATTTTTGGGCAGGTGTAAATTTTACATAGAAACACCCACGAGGTTCAAGAAAAAAAAAAGAGAGACCTACGCTGAATGTATTTGGTGGTACAGACGGATACAAAGCACAGACTGATACACAGAGACTTATATATACAGACAGTACCGATACAAAGATTGATAGAACGATTACAAAACATGATAATACAAAGAGATACATAGACACACACTATACATATTTCACACCAAGAATGTAATGGATAAATCAACCTAAATTCAGTTAAATGTTCAGACCACATGGTATACATAAAAGCAGGATCACACGAACGGTAGAGAGAGTGAGAGTGGAAGAGGCAGGGACACAGAAAACAAATCAAGTGGAAAAAAACGAAAAATAAACCTGAAAGCAACGCAAAACGCAAAATTTAAACACGGAAATATGCGACCAAAGAACGTTAATACTGAAAAACATACAAAAATTCCACAAGCAAAAAGAGAGCAAGAGTAAACATTCAGAAAAGAAGGCAGCACGAAAGAACACACGATAAAATGAGACTAAAAGAGAGAAAAAGAGGAGGAAAAACGCGAGAGAGGGAGAGAAAGAGGGAGAGGGAGATCCGGCGCTGGGTAACGATATTCAAACATGGTGGATGTTTACATGTTTAGGTCTCATTTAACTCTATCACTACCACCACCTGTTGGCAGAGGGCAGGGGCAAGGGATGGGGAAGGGGATGGGGAAGGGGAAGGGGGCAGGAGCAGGGGCAACAGTAGGGGTGGGGGCAGGGGTAGGAGCAGAGGCAGGGACAGGGAGAGAGGAAGCATGGACAAGGAGAGGAGTTAAACAACAACCAAGGAGGGGAGGTAGGGATAAGAGTATGAGACGTAGGGTCAGGGGTAAGGAAGGAAGGGATAAGAGGAAGGTAGGCAGGGATAAGGGCACGGTAAGCTGGAATAAGGGTAAGGGAAACAGGAATAAGGGTAAGGTGGGAAGAATAAAGGCAAAGGAGGCAGATGACCTTACTTAAACTTACCACTGCTTTTTCTATCTTACACTGCCCTCCTAACATGCACTTCACACTGTACACTTTTAACTTCAACTTGACCTAAAATTGCTATCTTTCCATCTTGAATGCATAGTTGTAAAAACAGACTGACAATCAAATATAATGCCAGGGAGGGAGAACTGCTATCGAAGGATGTAGGGCTGTGGCAATGTTTTTCAGCCAAAGAGCCACGCGAAATAAGCTGCAAAATTACACAAGTCTGGATTAAGGTAAAAAATCGTGCCTAACTTAGCCTTGTATGATTAAACTCCTTCACTATAACAGGGCTCTTTTAGGCTGACCATAATCATCCAGCAAAATCATGATCAGAATATTGTCTTGCCTGGAAGCACAAACACCGATAGAATGACACACGTGATTTTATACCTGCACCGACTCACACCACCAACTGCAGAAATGTTGGTAATACTTGCAGGGAATAATGCTGGCCCTTCACTGAATCAATACCTTCAGCCTGACGACTTTCATTTTATACTTTGTTCGCATGATTTTGTCTATACGATCCCATTCAGCGTATTTTTTTTTTTTTTTTTTTTTTTTACTGGAGTGGCTGTGTATTGCCATCTCCAACCCCTTCACAACCAGGGTGTTCTCCTAAGCTGAATAAAATCGTCTGGTGGCAGCCAGATTAAGGCTAAAGATACGTCATGGTAGTGAAGGTGTTTGGACTGAAGTCAGTCCAAGGTGGGTGTGAACCAGGTACGACCATGTGCCACCTACAAACACCGTCAGTAAGTCACAACAACCGCTAAAAGGAGAGTGTGCACATTTCCCCAAAAAAGTATCTGAAAATTTTCCTTCTGAATATTTGGACGAAGGGTTTGGAAATAATCTCCAGCAATGATTTATGACTGTGTATGCATGATGTCTTGATCACTACAGCATAAGAAACATCCACTCAGAAATATCTGCCACAAGAAATAACGCGGCCTGAAACAACGCTTATTATTAAACCACGGATTACCTAAATTCAAATATTTTTTGGAGTGAGTATCTATACCCATACGTCCGTGATCCTTCCTGTGACCGTGGACTGCGATTCTGAACATTATGGGAAAAAAAAAAAAAAAAAAAAAAAAAAAAAAAAAAAACGCCGGGGAAAGGTTAATGCTTGGAATCATCATTATTTTATGGAGGAGATACACACAGGCAAAATAAACACTAAGAAGGATAGCAGTAAAATGGAGGGAGGGATGAGGGTAATAAGACTGAAATGTGACTGTGGGGATACAAAGAAAGCTGGGCATTTAGGCGGCAAACAGGCAGCGGTGAGGCAAGATGTAGTCAGGCAAACACACAGCAACCAGGTAAGACGGGCAGGCAGGGAGAAGTTATGTGTTGTGTTGGTTTAGGTTAAGTTAGGCTAGGATAGGCTGTTTTGGACTGGACTGGATTTGGTTATTCTGAACTGGGTTACGAGGGATGCAAGCAACCATAAAGGCATGTGTAAGTTTCAAGCTAGAAGAAAAGCATCCACATAGTCAGTGATGAAAGAACACAAGGCAGAAAAGCACATAAAAAGGGCACAGGCAGACAGGCACATCATCATCACAACTTCCTCTCATTATCACTATCACCACACATTTTTATTCACACGGCTACAATTTCTCCCTCTTTTCATACTGATCATCACCACCTCCAAATTTCTCATCTTCACCATCTCTTCCCCATACCATACCCGCAATTTATAACCATATCTCATATCACATCATCACCGAGATGTATAATGACAACCATTTCTAACAATCACTATCACCACAAGTAGTACCATACCACCACCATCATCTACAACCATAACGTTAACACACACCACCACCACCATCTACAACCACAGAACTAATACACACCACCACTACCACCACCTACAACCACAACATTAACACACCACCACCACCATCTACAACCACTCCCCTACCACCCTCACACAGAACCACTATCACCACGACAATACCAACCACCACCACCTACAACCATTTCTCTACCACACCACAACCCCACCATCACATTTTCCCCTGAGAGAGCAAACCAAAGTGTTTGAGGAGTCAGCATGTGTGTGTGTGCCAAGCCTCTCTCTTCCTCCCTCTCATCCTCTCTTCTCCTTTGAACACCGTCATCATATTTGCCCCCTCCCCCACTCTCTTTCCTTCCTTTTCTCTCTAACCACTATCATCATTATCTTTTACCTGCCTCACTCTAATCTCCTCCCCTTATCTCTTTCTTCTTCTCCCCACCCATCATCATCATCATCCCTCCTCTCTTTTCTCGCTTCCCATCCATCACTTTCTCCCATCTCACTCCTAATTCCTCTCTCTTTCCTTTTTTCTCCCCACCCACTATCATCATCATTATATCCCCTCTTCATTCCCCAACTTCCTGGATTATGGCTTGTAATTTAGGATTCCAGGGTTTTATGACAGCTGGTAATGGCTCTCATATATCTGCTGGAAGTTTTCTCTTGGTGAACTTTATTTTGAGGCATGTACTATTCAATACAGGTTTACTTAATGTGGATCTTATTTCAACCACAATCGTACGGTCACGTCTTTTACTAATATATTCTAACCACACAGGAACGATTTAACTGAGCTTAAGGAGAAACTCTTGCAGTAATGGGGTTAATGGATGATATAGTAACCAGCCGCAGTTTGAAGTCTCTCCCAAGCTGAATAAAATCGTCTGGTGCTAGAAAAACCAAGACGATAAAGCGACATCGAACTGCACGGGTTTTGTGTGTGTGTGTGTGTGTGTGTGTGTGTGTGTGTGTGTGTGTGTGTGTGTGTGTGTGTGTGTGTGTGTGTGTGTGTGTGTGTGTGTGTGTGTGTGTGTGTTTTGCCATCGCACTTTACCTTGTCATGGCAAAAGAATTTATTATGTCATTTCCATTTCTCACATGTGCTCTCATCCCGTTCTATGGATAACCCAGTGGTAAATTATGCTACAGTTCCGCGTCAGTTGTTGTCAAGGGTTCACTGCAGTGTGCAGCCATCCTGTGTCCTGTCAGTATGAAAGTGAATAATATGCATCAAATCAACACTGGTTATGGACTGACAGTCAACGTAATGGCACATCATCTTATCTTTAATTGGCTTTTATGTCAGTTTTAAGAACCTATAATTCTCTCTCTCTCTCTCTCTCTCTCTCCTCTATCTTCGTTGTTTTACGAACTCAATCTCAAGTTTCAGTTCCTCTTTCCCTTGTCCCTCATTCTGGTCTTTGCTTTTTCACAACCTTCTTCCTATGCTTCCCACCTGCCTTGCCTCTTCCAATGCCACCTTTCCCACACCAACATTCCGCGTCTTTCCTCCTCCTCCTCCTCCCTCACATTCTTTTTTTCATTTCCCTATACTTTTCCCCTCTTCCCTCCCCTCTATCCTTCTTGCACTCTTTCCTTCCTTCCTTCCTTCCTTCCTCCTCCTCCCCATATCTTTGCCCTCCTCTTTATACTTCTTCCTCTTCCTCTGTCATCTCTCTCCCACTTCTTCCTTTCTCACCTGCCCTTACCTCTTCCCCACTTCCTTCTCCTCTATCTCTTCCCCTCTCAGTCTATTCTCGCTCTTCCCGTCTCTTCCCCTCTCTCCATCTTCTCCCCTCTCCCATTTCCTCCCCCTTCTCTTCCCCCTTTTCCTATTCCCCTCTTCCTATATTTTCCTCTCTCCTCTCTTCCCCTGAGCCCTATTTTCTCTCTTTCTCCCACCATAAACGTTGGACATTGGCTGCAGAATTATAACTCTCTTTCTCATAACCTTCACATAAAGTGCTGAAGTGGAGGAGGTGGTCGAGAGAGAGAGAGAGAGAGAGAGAGAGAGAGAGAGAGTGTGTGTGTGTGTGTGTGTGTGTGTGTGTGTGTGTGTGTGTGTGTGTGTGTGTGTGTGTGTGTGTGTGAACATGGAGTTAGTGTGTATATAATAATGAAGTTAAGATATACGAGAAAACCTGTGAAAATATTAAAGCAAAAGACTGAACAGGAAAAGAGGACTATAAAGCCTAATAAATGTTCCACAAATGGTGAATGGGAGGGAAATATTTTATGGATGCACTGGGACTCAGGGAAAGGATGTGCTGTCTTGGCAAAGGGGAGAAATATCGTCCTGGGATGCTGATACTACCACACAGTTCTCTCTCCTTGGGTAGTATTCTAACTGGCTTTGAGGATTTCGTGACACTTCTTCCTGAGTGATTTATTCTGCAGACTAACCCTCAGTATCCTCTTGTTATTGACGCAAACTATGTTGATATTAAAATGATATTTTGTGGTAGGTGGGGACGCTCACCATCCACTCACTCGATGTAGTGCTGCTGTCGGGTGTCTGCCCTTTCCTCTCCTCCATCCTTATTTCCTTCCTTCCTCGTCCGTCTTCCTTTCCTTCATTCTTTCTTTGTCCTTCCGCCTACGGGTAACTTTACACTCCCTCTTCTGTCTTTCTTTCCTTCATTCTTTCCTCTTCCTTCTGCCTGTGGGTGACTCTACACTGAGTGACATGCCAAATGGTTTCCTGTACAACAGGAAACCATTTAGTACGCTGGGTGGTAACCATATAACCAAATTTTGGCGCCTGGTGGTTTAGTGGGTAATTATTGCGCTCCAATCGGATTGAGCCGGTGAAGGTTTATATCCAAGGAGTGGTTGGGGTTTATTGCTCATGCAATGCCACTCAGGGATGAGTGAGGCTGGTCACTCTCATCTTAAATGTCGGGACCAACTGCCTAGCCCCGGGCTCCTACTCTCCTCATGGGACAATGCAGGATCGGATGATGGATGGATGGATGAATAAAATGCAAAGGAATGTTAAGGTGAGCAGTGCAAAATATATCGGTAAAGAGCAAGAGACACCATGGCTCTTGTCACCTTAAAAGTTCTCTGTCACATCACCAGCCAGTCATAATTAAACACACACACACACACACACACACACACACACACACACACACGTCACTCTAAAACTCTCGCTTACTGAAAGGTGTATGAACTGAGACGAACTGAGAAATTAATTGTGCATGCGTCACTATGGGTAATTCGAGCACAAACTTACAGATCCGTCGTGGGAAGGCTTTATGGATTTTTTTTAACCTCTGCCTGTGAGATGATGCCCAGAATATCGAAAGTAAGAATGGGAAAATGTTTTTTTTTTTTTTTTTTCCTGTTTCGGTTTGTGAATCCTATTGACCCCATGTGATGGGTGGTGGTGGTGGTGGTGGTGGTGAGGAGGAGGAGGAGGAGGAGGAGAAGAAGAATTATGATGATGATGATGACGACGATGACCATGATGATGTTGATGACTACGATGATGAAGATGATGACTTATAAACACCACGAACCGTAATTATCAACTCTCACCACAACTTCCTATTAATAATGTACAAGATAACCACCACTAACCATAAGCTCAGTTCAGCCACAAGGCCTCGTAAAGACCAAAGCCTGAAGGGAGTTTTCAGGCAGCCAAAGAGAAATTATCAGTGACAGAACCAGGCAGTCTAAAAAATCATGTACGAAAGTTCTTTAATCTTCAAAAATCAAAACCTAAGTAAAATTAAGTATTTATCCTTACTAAGTGTGCCTTAAGTAAGTTTAAATTAGCTGACAGTAAGTTTTTGTTTTGATAGTACATATAAATGCGAGGGAAGAAAAGTTGTTTAAAAAAAAATTACAACTTCAATATTCGGAAATCACTGAAGGAAGAAATTATCCAGATTCAATTTTTCGCTTTGAGATCCCTGTCAGCCTGCCACGGCGGGGGGGTAGGGGGAAGAAGTGGGGAGGAACGGAGAGAAGGGATGAAAGGAGGAGGGGAGGGGAGGAAGGAAGAGAAAGAGGGGGAAGGAAGGAAGAGCAGGAAGAAGGAAGGATGGGAGAGAAGGGGGAGGGGAGTGGGGAGATAAGGATGGGAGAAGGTGGGAAGGGAAGGGAGGAGAGGAAGAAGGAAGAAAAGAAGAAGGGGAGGAGGAAAATACTGAAGGCCACGAAGGGAGAGAAAGGAAGATGACAGGAGGGGTGAGAAAAGTTGGAGGGGAAATGGGAAAGCCAATAAAGGAACAGATGAGGGGAGGAGGAAAAAAGGGGAAAATGGTTGAGGAGTGTGTACAAGGAGAAAGGGAAGACTCTCTCTCTCTCTCTCTCTCTCTCTCTCTCTCCTGGTTAGCATGCCTGGTCCAGCTTGTAGAGCAAACAATGCAGGAATAATATTTTCCCTGGAGGCAGTGGTGGTAAGGTGAGCAGGGTGGAGTCAGAGGGAGCTATAACGGGTGGCAAATATGTGAGACAGAGAAAGGGTTCAGATATGAGGACCAGGATATGTGGAGAAGAAAATGTGTGGTGAATATGTGGGACAGGAAATATGAAAAGGATATGTGGGTCAGGGAATATCTTGGATAGAAAATATGAACATGTGGGACAGCGAATATGTGGGGCAGAAAATATAAAAGATGTGTAAGTAGTGAAGTAGGTAACCGTGTCTGTTCTCAACCCTTTAACTATGAAGTCTTTCAAGCTTAAGCTGAATAAAATCGAGGATGCAAGAACAGGTGGCTCAGAGAATGTATGTGAGAGTGATTACCGTACGTTGGTGGGAGACGTATGTGAGCGTCTTTAGTGTCTTTCTGTTTATGTTAATCTCGATACCGATGGAATTATTAAGCTTACCAAGGTATTCTCAGGACCTTGAAGCTTATGAAGGATCTTTCGGACTGTAGGGGGCTGCAGTCAAATGCTATAAAACTCCTCGGTAAACTGACACATTATTACTGTAACCGCCAGACAATTATATTCACTATCGGATGAAATTCTAAGAGTGTTGGGAGTTAAGAATGATAAAAAGGGAAAACATAGTTCTAGGGCTTGAATGATGAGTGAATGAATGGATGGTCTGTTTCACATGACACTCTTTAATGTCCTAGCTTTGTGCTTTCCTTCTTTTCTTGTCCACACTCACCCCATTTCTTACAAGGAAATGGGTTCACAATGACAATTCCCTATATTATCAATGAAAAAAAATAAAATGGAATATCAGTGGGCAACCAGTCAAGTGCTAATCTCTCAAGCACTACCCTAGACATCTTAAAAATTAAAGTCCTCTCACATACTTAATCTACCCTCTACAGTAATTTCAGCCATTCTGTCCACCCATTATCCTCCCTTCGGCTCACTGTCCTCCTCACAACCTTCCACCTTCACCCTAAATCATCCCGAGCCTTCCCAGCAGCTCCCTATCCCTCCACCACTTCACAGATCTCCCACTCTCTTTGCCCTCTGAATTATCACAACTTCTCCACTCATTCACTATCCTCATCCCCACTAGACACCCATTCCCCTTTCAACCAAATCTCTCTCGCTCTTTCCTGAATCTCCTCATCCCTACCCACCTCTCCCTATTTTCTCTCCACCTCTTTTCTCTTTTCCATGTCCATCTCTCCCATCTCCCGTCTCCTCCCTCTTTTAACCCAACCCTTTCTCTTTCCTTCACCTCCTGCACCTCTTCAACCGTACTCCCCTCTCCTCCCTTTCTCTCCACCTCTTATCTCTATTTCCCTCCCTCCACCTCCACCTCTCCCGTTCCCTCCCCCAACAAGACGCCACAAACATTGGCCTCTAAGGAAACATTAAAACTTTGACAATCTTCACAGAACTAAAATTGTGAGCTTCTTCCGCGTCTCCTCTTAGATTAAGCTTACTTCCTCTTTATTCAGCTGTTTCCTTCTTCAGCTCTTCCTCTTTCTTCAACATCCTCTTCCATCACTCTACTCTTATTCCCCTACATCCGATCCTCTTTTATTTCCTTACATGATACATATTTTGACTTTTTGTTTCCTGTTGCTATTTCTCTGTCAAAATATTTCTAATCCCACTAATTACTGAGAAACAGGGTAAGTGTGATGGTGGTGGTGGAGGTGGTGGTGGTGAGAGATTTCTTTTCATCCTGTGTACTCTGATTATTTTCCTAACCACTCCTATTTTCTTATCTATCTGCTTCATCTATTCCAAGTCTTAAGCTCTTCTACATCAGTCCTCTCTCTCCGTTCTGATTTCTCTTTCAGTTCATTCATACCTTGCATTTTCTCTTCTAATTGTATGGTATAATTATTCTCTCTCTCTCTCTCTCTCTCTCTCACTGCATTTTCTCTTTTGTGTATGGCATCATTATTTTCACTCCATTTCTCTCTCTCTCTCTCTCTCTCTCTCTCTCTCTCTCTCTCTCTCTCTCTCTCTCTCTCTCTCACTGCATTTTCTATTTTGTGTATGGCATCATTATTTTCACTCCATTTCTCTCTCTCTCTCTCTCTCTCTCCACATTCATCACTCAGGCCACCCACTCCAGCATACCGTATACCGTAACCAATTAATCACAGCTTAACTTCAAAGCCTCAATCCCTCCCTGTCCCCTCCCCCATCTCCCCGCCTCTCCTCTGTACATCCATACTTCTCCACAATCCCCACTACACTCTCCTATCCTTTCCTCTGGCCTCTCCATCCCTCCGACAGGCTCCTCTCCTCTCCTTTTCTCTTCCTTCATCATTCAGTTATTCTTCCTGCACTTTCCTCTTTGTTTTTCCTGCAGATTCTTCTAGTCTCTCTCTCTCTCTCTCTCTCTCTCTCTCTCTCTCTCTCTCTCTCTCTCCCCTGTGTGCACCGCCTCTCATTATTTGTATCATATCATGTACCGGTTTGGACACAGCCACAAAAAAAGGAGCGTGCGTGTGGGTGATTGAGTCTGTGTGTTTATGTGTGCTTTCATGTGCGTGAGAGAAATGGTGTGTGTGTGTGTGTGTGTGTGTGTGTGTGTGTGTGTGTGTGTGTGTGTGTGTGTGTGTGTGTGTGTGTGTGTGTGTGTGTGTGTGTGTGTGTGTGTGTGTGTGTGTGTGTGTGTGTGTGTGTGTGTGTGTGTGTGTGTGTGTGTGTGTGTGTGTGTGTGTGTGTGTGTGTGTGTGTGTGTGTGTGTGTGTGTTTCCTCTGTGTTAGAGTGTACAGATGTTGCTTGTGCCTAACGTTTATCTGTGTAAATCAATACCACCAAAACAACAAACCACTGAGCTCATACACGGAAGTTTTCGACATACGTTGCACAGACACTTCCCTTTAACACATTCAGTTCCATGACATTTTTTATTCCTGGAAATTTTTTTATCCCCAAGACGATTGTACGGAGCTCAATTGATGTTTATCGAATTGGAGGGGTTAGATACAGTCTCCATTAACCCCTTCACTACAAAATATCTCCTCTTGATAAATTATTCCGAGGGTAGCAAGCAAAAGCCAAACATTTCGCCCTCTGCGTTGAGTCAATAAGCAGAAGACTACGTAATTATTTTAAACATGGCTTTTGATATTCCCTCATCCTCCCTCCATCATCGTCTCATTCTCTCCACCAGTCAATTAGCTGCCAATTAACATTTTTTACCATCCCCAACAATCACCAGTAATTACGTGTTGAAGCAAAGGAGTTTTTATTACCCGCACAATTGGTGCGACACTGAGAGGCAATCATAGTGAAATTTATCTTCTCTTCATTTCCTTTCGGGTTTTGTTTTACGACTCTCCTGATGACCAATTTCTTTGCTGACAGTCATAAGAAGCATCCCAGTTCAGTGAGGAAAGAACGTGTAGTGATATCCACGTTTATTTATGGGGAAAGACACCACACAAAACAACCTTCCTATTAGGGTTTATAGTTTTACTTTTTCCTCTTAACATCTCAGTCTTTTATCTTTTAAATCCTCATTTTAAAGCCTAATGGAAAATCGGAACATATTATTCTCGTCAGTGTCCACCTGTCAAGGGCATTTTTTTAATATAAACAACTGCATTTTGGCATGCTCTCCGTTTTGTGGGATCTTGATAATATTTTTACATCTATCAGACACCATCATGTAAAATTAATCACACACAGCTGTTTGCCTTTACCATTCACTCCAACATCACACTTCAGTCTCTGCGATACCTCCTCTTTTCTCCCAATGCTCCTTCCCAGCTGTCATTTCACTGGATTATACGCTTTTCACTCTAACCTGGCCTAACTACAGTCTCTCCATCTTGAGTACTGAGCTGTAATAAGAAAGTAATATTAGACCGTGATATCAGTCATGAAGGAGTGCTACAACAAGGATGCACAGCCAAAGTATTGTCTTGTTCTGCCACTGAACTACGTGAAATAAGTGCAAAGGGACGAATATCGGGACCAAGTTAACGTAAAAAGAGTATAGTCTATTTTTCCCCCTACCACAATATAGCTTGCATGATAAGAATCCTCTGCATCGTGCCCTAACCTCTTACCTCAGCGCCTTACTTCAGCGTATCACAATAATCTCTTAACAGATACACACAGTGTAAACTACTGTCTAACACCTCTATTTTTTTCCTTCTTCATTTGATCCCTGTCCAACATTATTTATCCTACATCTTGACCAGTATATATATTTTTCTTTTCCCTCCCAGCTCTCTCTCTCTCTCTCTCTCTCTCTCTCTCTCTCTCTTCCTTCCATCAGGCGTTTACTGTGCAGCTTTTTGTCCTCCACCAGTGTTCCGCCCTCACCCTCACCCCTAAACCCCCTCCCTCTCCGATTTTTTTTTTTTTTTTTTTTTTTGGGGGGGGGTTACTAAGACGGGAAGAAGTTAGCGAAGGAAGGTACAGCAGATGAAAAGGAAGATAGTGGTACTTCATCCCTCGCCTTCCCCCTCCCTCTTCGCCTAACCCCACCCCACACCCCTATCCCGACATCCCAAGCTTCACTCTTCCCCCCTCCCTCTTCACCTTCACCCCACACCCCCAACCTTAACCTTGGCCCGGGCACCCTCCACACAAACACAGTCTACACCGAGGAAACAAATTTAGTGGAATTCTGCCTTCTCAAGTCTCTCCGTTTTTCCTCGTCTCTGTTCTCTCTCCTCCTCTCGTTTTTTTATCTTCTTCTCTATTTCCTCCTCTCACGTCTCATTTCTTTTCTGTTTTCCTCCTCTTCTGAATTTACTCGTATTCCTCCTGTTCCTGCTTGAGATACATCTGTTTCAAGACAATACAACGTTTCGCACTAACATTTTTAAAGTCACCTGAGAAAGCCTGTGGGAGCGAAACTGCCTACTGTAAAAACACGTCTGCGACCTTTTTCAGCTCAGTTGATGGCCTCTTCTAGCCAGACTGTAAAGTAATTTGACCATTTAAGAGGACACATTCGCACCCCATAACTAAAGTTCGTCAAATTTCATGCAAACACGACTGAGTATTAAAGTGACGGGAGAGGTCTGGTTCCGTCAGATGATGAAAACAAACCAATTATAAACACCCTCGGCTCGAAAACATATACATATTTTTTAATGCAAACTGATGTCAGACGATTTAATTCAGCTGATTAAAAGACCTCTCGTGGTGAATGGGTTAGAGAATGTCATTAACAGGTGCTTCCCTAACAATACTGTATATTCCCCTAGTCTGGCTGACATATCGCTATCCTTCTATCCTGTTACTTCAAGCTTTATACCAGCCTGTATGCCTTTATCCCCCCTATCCCTCCCCCTCACACTGTCTCCCCCTCCCCCTCCCCTACCCCTTGCATCTCACACTGTCCCTACTCCCTGTCCCTCCCCCTCACACTGTCTGTCCCCTCCCTATCCCTCTTCCCCTTCGCTCCCTCCCTCCGGCCGTCTACCTCCCCATCGCTCATCACTCATAGCCAACTGATATTTCCTGGGTGACAAGAGCCGCAGCACAGTAGATGAGGATGTGATGCAGGAAGGAGGAGGAGGGAGGGTGGGGGAGAAGGGAGAAGAAAAAGGAGGATAAGTAGAACGTGGCGGTATGTGAAAAAGTAAATAACGATGAGGAAAACTGGGTGAAAATGGAGGAAAACAGGTGAATAGGTGAACAGGTGAAAGAGAGAGAGAGAGAGAGAGAGAGAGAGAGAGAGAGAGAGAGAGAGAGAGAGTCGGTCGGGAAAAAAAACAAGGCAAAAATCTAAATAGTAAGATAAGACTATTTTTTTTCATCCATTTTGTTTTTTCTTCCTCTGCTCTGTTATTAAAAAAATAATCTGCTCTGTTATTTTAAAAAAAAATGGAATTTTGCCAGAATTTTCACGAATTCCTGCATTTCTTCGTCCTTCAGACATTTTCTCTGCCTCTGTCCTGTCCTGCCTCAGTGACCCCGCTCCTCAACCCCACCCTTACCCTCACCACCCACCCCGGACCCTCACCCTCACCCTCATCCCTCACCCTCACCCACATCCCCCACTCCCCTCACCCCCACCCTCACTCCCCCAGTCCTTACCCTCACTCACACCCCCCACTCCCCTCACCCTCACTCCCCCACTCCTCCACCACCCTCACCCTCACCCCACACCCTGACCTCTGCCCTGCTACACTCCAGAGAAACAAATTTACTGGAATTCTGCTGACCCTTCTTTCTCTCTTCTCTTCTTCCCGCTTTTTCATTCTTGCTTTACTATCCTTATATTTAACTCAGTCGTAGATATCACAGTCACTGTTTCCATTGTTACAAGCAGCCTTGAATGGACCATTAGGTACCGTATGTTACTGTTTACTTTTCTTTGTACTCCTTTGTTATTCTCTCTCTCTCTCTCTCTCTCTCTCTATACTTTCACTGTTTCATTTTGAAGGAAAGGACTCACACCTACAAAGGGTGTTGGAAGGGGGTGTGGGTGGTGTAGTGATGTATATGATTAGCACCTGGAAAGTGTCTGGGATGAGTATAAGGTGTACTGAGTCGACCGTGTACCTGTGTCGTGAAGGAACAATGACACAGAGGGACAGGGTACAGCACTGGGTAGTTTGCTGGACTAGGACAACCTGAGAACAAGAAGGGTGTCATTGAAGTGCTTAATTGGTATTATACAGTCCATAATTCTCTCTCGTTAAGATGCTTGAGGGGTGGGTGCTGCTATCAAAGGTGTCCATTGTCTTATTTTCTCTTCGCTCTGCCCTGTTTCATCTCTAGTATTTTGTTTCATCATTTCCAATTTCATTTCTAGCTCAATTTTTTCATGTCCCTTCATTTTCTCTTCTCTTGCATAGCCTCCCTCATCTCTCCTCTTCTATTTCTTCGCCTTTTCTTAAGTCCCAAAGCCTCTTCAATTTTTTTTTTTTTTTCATATATTCTATCCTTCCTGTCCCATCACCTTCCACTCTCCGTCGTTTTCACAGTTCGCCTTCTTAATTTTCATTTTTCGTTTCTTTCATCGTCTCCCTCTTTCCTCAATTATTTCTGCTTCTTCCCTGCCTCTCCATTATCCCTTTTCTTCCCGCTCTGGTCTTTTTTTTTTTATCTCCATTCGCTCCCTTTTGTTTCCTCTGCCTCCCCTCTCCTCTTACAAGTGGTGACCGAAACACAATACGAAATGTTGCACCAGATTAGCTGGTTCCAGAATGTTTCGCCTCACGCTCACCTTGGCTGGCCTCATCATCCCCTCACCCACACTCATTGGTATTCACCCAGTGTGGCGGGAAGGGGGAGTGGGAAGAAGAGTGGAAGAGATGGGGAGGAGTGGGGAGAGGGGGAGACAGGGAGGGATAGCAAAAGAGGGGAGAGAGATAGGGAGGGATGAGGGAAGGGGAAGGAGATAGCGGTGATGAATGAAAAATTGGCTGAGATGAGAAGGTAGAGAAAGGAAAAAGAGAGGAGGGGGGGGAAGGGTAAGGGGTGGAGCAATGAAAGATTTTGGTATGGAAAGTATGGAAGAGGAACAAGAAGAATAAAGAAGAAAGGATAATAACTAACGACAAGAAGAGGACTGAAGAAGGAAGGGTGAAAAAGAATAAGTGAAAATGAGAAGGAAGAGGAGAGAGGGAAAATATGTAAAGAATAAAGAAGGTAAAATAAAGAAATGGAATAGGATAAGGGGACAAGAATAAAGAGGAAAAGACGATGACTGCGAGGAGGGAGGAAGGGGGAAGATCGGAAGGTGAATAGTGAAGAGGTTTGGGAGGAAAGGGTGGAAGAGGGAGACAAAAAGGAAGATGATGGTCAGTGAGAAAGAGAAGACTGGAACAGGGAAAGTAAGGAGTGAACTGCCGGGGAGGTAAAAAATAATAAATAATGTAACAGGAAGAGACAGTGGGAAGAGGGAGAGAAGTGGGGAGGATAGGTGAGAGAGAGGGACTGGTTAGCGAGAGGGAGGAGGTGATTCAGCAGAGGGGTTAGACTGGAGTGAGTGAGAGAGGGGGTTGTAGAAGTCTGAGTATGAGTGTGAAAGTGTGAGAGTAAGAAACAGAAATGAATACAAACAAGGAGATGGGAAACAGAACATTAGAGTGCAGTATGTATAGTATTACAGGTGAAGTGAGATGCTCTGAAACACAAGCATATGACGGTAACATAAGTCATACTAAAGAAGTTACGTATATGAATACAAAACAGAGACAAAGATATACCCACTCACTTCTACTTTCTAAACCCTCCTGCCCCCTGCCACTCCCTCATCTTTCCGACTCCTCTGTCAATACCACCCAACCTCTCCCACTTCCTCACTGTTCCCCTACCCCTCCTTCTTCTGCCCCTTTCGCTATATGAGGTTAGGGGTGGCCAAGTTTATCTATCTTTTATGAGATGTCTTAATCCAGGAAGGGATGGCGACAAACGAATCGCCTTCATATCATCCTGCCTTCCGCCACTAGACTGCCCTTTCTTCACCTCACACTCACTTTTCTCATATACCTATCCACCCCATCCCTCCATCTCATTCTCGGTCTCCCCCTCCCCCATAAGTGGCAGGTATATAAAAACCACCACAGCGAAGGACAGTGACGGTCATTACCCTCAACCCAGGCACACCCTTCCTCTCCTTCTACTCCTTGCTTTCCATCCTCTCCTTCTACTCCTCCTTGGTTTCCATCTCTTACTCCATGCTCGGTGCAGAAGAGGGACGCCTTCATGTGGTAACACTAATATAACCAGGCGGCTCAACTGCCAGGGAACGTCCATCACCTACTGCCTCTTCCCCCGAAAGGAGGCCTGAAACGTGAACTCAGTGGACTGCAGGAAGAGGGAAACTTAAGCCTGCAATCCACCGGGTTCACGTTTCAGATGATCCTGGAGCTACAATTAACTCTCACTCTTCCCTCTCCGCACTCCTCCTTCTCTTAACCCTTCCCTACGGTGACTCCTTTGACATTTAACTTTGGATGCCTCTGACCAACTTTTTGCAGTTCAAGATATAACGGAAAAGACTAAAAACAATTCCGTTAGCCTCTTCACTACGCTGACCACAATTGTTTTTATTACTATTACAAGACGATTTTATTTACCTACGAAATTATCTCTGTGAAAGTTTCTCTCTCTCTCTCTCTCTCTCTCTCTCACACACACACACACACACACACACACACACACCAAAACAGCAACAACACTCCCTCATATACCAGTCGCCATCACACACTGCGCCATAAACGATCCCTCTCCTACACGCTTCAGGCAAATATTTCCCCTCCTCTCCTCTCTCCTCTCCCTTCATCCCTCATCCTCCTCTCCTCTCCCTTCATCCCTCACCCTCCTCTCCTCTCTCCTCTCCCTTCATCCCTCACCCTCCTCTCCTCTCTCCTCTCCCTTCATCCCTCCCCCCTCGTCTCCTCTCCTCTCCTCTCTTCTCCCTTCATCCCTCACCCTCCTCTCCTCTTCTCTCCCTTCATCCCTCACCCTCCTCTCCTCTCCTCTCTCTTCATCCATCACCCTCCTGTCCTCTCTCTCCTCTCCTCTCTTCTCCCTTCATCCCTCACCCTCCTCTACTCTACAGATGGAACACTAACTGAGCGGTTTGGATTGATATAGGAGGGTAGAGCAGGCACGACGGGACAAAAATAGACAAACAGACAGACAAGTACGCACGCACGCACGCACGCGCGCGCGCACACACACACACACACACACACACACACACACACACACACACACACACACACACAAATGGTTTCTTTTTAAGCTGAACAAAGACAGACAGACTGACAGACACGCACGCATGCACGCACGGGCTCGCTCACACACACACACACACACACACACACACACACACACACACACACACACACGGCTTCTATTTAAGGTGAACAAAATCATCAAGAGTTGGCAAGATAAAATAAATACTAAGCCACCTGACCGAAGGGAGTAAGGACAGGTAAATTGGAAATCACCCAACCACTGCGTGAACGTGACAGGTGACTTGGGTGGGAGTAATGTCAGGAATCCAATCCACTTTGTACTGACGCTGAAATGTGGCTACCTCACCGCCCAGCACCTGTGTTGTAAAGTAGCCCCGTAGCACCTGTGATTCAAATGGGCGGACTGGACCTGAGATTTCCTACTTCCTCCTCTGATTCATGTCCGAAAAAGGTGAAGGTCCCTTGCTCTACTCTGCCCCCCATGTATTTAGAAGGGATACCGTACAGGGTTATAGGTAAAAATTATAAGGTATTGTTGCAGGCTAAGTGCTGGTAAGGAACGCCTTCCCGTGGTCGCACCGATATAGCCGGGTGGATTCGTGGCCTGGTTATGCAAAAGTCTCTCAGTTCCTTCCCTATCCTCTGCAGGGAGGATGGTGGACTGCAAGAGAAGGCAGCTTAGGCCTGCAGTCCGCCGTGTTCACATTCAGATGAAGCTGGGGTTGCAGCAACAACACTAAAGGCTATTTTTAAAAATGTACACGTAGCCAAGAATGAACTCCATTTCCGTTCAAAAGGATTCACAGTCGTATATCTGTCGACTTTGGCTTTAAGTTACTTTATTCTCAGATTCTGATACACTGACTGGAAATCCTTTTGCGTTCTCAAAGCCGGCGGGAAGAGGGGGAGGGGTGGGCGTGGGCGAAAGAAGGGTGTGAGGAGGAGGAAAATATGGAGAAGAAAGATAAGAGAGGAGTTAGGCAAAGACTGCACGGCAGGAACAAAAAGAGAAGAAGGGAGGGGGAGAGGGAGAGGGAGGGGGAGGGGGAGGGGGAGGAGGAGGAGGAGGAGGAGGAGGAGGAGGAGAAAAGAACCACACAAAAAAGGATGGGAAGGAAATATTAACGAAACAGCCAGTGAAAAATTAAATAAGAAGAGAATGGGAGGTGTCAGACAGTAAAGAAGAAAAGAAAGAATGAACAGGAGGAGAGATAGCTGAGAAAACAGAAAAGGAATGATGAAAAAGCAACGAGGAAAACGGTACAGAACGCCAGGGGAAGAAATTGTTCAAAGAAACATACGAAAATGATGCTGGAAGGAAAGGATAAAGAAGACGATGGAAAAACAAGAGTCTCCCCTAAACTATGTCAAATCATGTTTCATAACCAGAATAAAAACTTTACGACCTCGAGCTGAAGAAGTTAAACAATTTTCAGAGGTACCCTCAGCTGAGAGGGGGAAAAAAAAAGTTTGCTGAATAAAATCTATTCTATCTATCTGTCTATAGTCCGAAGCCCTAATCCCGCAAAGGGTGGCCGCAGACAAAACGCCTTCAAGTCGCTGTCACCCACCATTTGACTGCCCTCCCCCAACTCACTCCCCCTCCCTCATATACCTCTTAACTCCATCCCTCCACATCATCCTCGCTCTCCCCTCCTCTCCCTCCCTCCACTTCACCTACATACACTAGTTTATTTATTTATTTTACGTCAATCAGTGGTCGTGGTCTCCATTAAGCTCACCTGACACTGGCCATTCACCCATAACTTCACCTCATTAGCATCTTCAAGCCCCATTATTTTACTCTCCAGTAATTACCACTCGTCTCCTCTCATTACCATCACACCCCAGCCATCTACGTTGCCGCATTAATCTTATGAGTTTATTAGGGAATATTTATTTACTGCGTGGCTATACTTGAATTACGAGGCGTTTGCGTTTCGTGTTTATCCAATTAAGTTCTACCCTTCCTTTTTTTTCCATAAATCTTTGGACAGCGACTGTCTCTCTCTCTCTCTCTCCCTCTCTCTCTCTCTCTTTCTCTCTCTCTCTCTCTCTCTCCTGTTTGGTATTAATAAGCAGGTGAGAGTGTTTTGTTATCACTATACAGTAGGTAATAAGCCACATCATTTATTAGGGCGGGTGGAAGGTGTTCAACAGAGAATGGGTAGGAAAAGAGGAAGAGAAAACGAAAGCAACTGAAGTGAAAGAAGAAGAAGAAGGAGGAGGAGGAGGAGGAGGAGGAGGAGGAGGAGGAAAATATAAACAGAAAATGAGAAAGAGAAGACTAAAATTGAGTACCGGTATGGAGCGACAAAAAGATGGTAAGAATGAGGATGAAATCGATGGTAAGATAAACTCGAATTACTAAAGCAGCATTCCATTTATAAACTAACTTACGCTTTACTAACAGGGTATTATGAAGTGAAAGGGGGACGAAAAACAAGCTAAAAGGTGGTCTTCGTGGAAAAGGAGAGGGAAATACTGAACAAAGGCAGAGTGACCGGAGAGGTGGGGGAAAGAAAGAGTAACAGGGAGAGAGGATAGATGGAAAGTAAGGAACAGAGAAAGAATAAGGAATAACACTTAAGGGATGGGGAAAACGGAGGCAGGATGAATAAGAGAGAGGCGGGACTGTGTAGGTAATGAGTAAAGAATAACAACGGAGGGAGAAGAAATAGAAGAGAAACAGGAGAGCACACTGGCAACAAAGGAAGGTTAGAATAACTGCATAGGGGAACGGGCTATGATAAGAATGAAAACTGAGAAGAGTGGAATACGCAGTGTACATGTGTGTGTGTGTGTGTGTGTGTGTGTGTGTGTGTGTGTGTGTGTGTGTGTGTGTGTGTGTGTGTGTGTGTGTGTGTGTGTGTGTGTGTGTGTGTGTGTGTGTGTGTGTGTGTGTGTGTGTGTGTGTGTGTGTGTGTGTGTGTGTGTGTGTGTGTGTGTGTGTGTGTGTGTGTGTGTGTGTGTGTGTGTGTGTGTGTGTGTGTGTGTGTGTGTGTGTGTGTGCAAGCAAGCAAGCCAGCATGCAACGAACGAACCAACCAAGTAAATGTATAAATCTATCATAACACAATCTTGGATAATACCGAACCATTAACATCATTTATATCATTTCTATATATGGTACACTATATGAAAGCTTTCATATACTTGCATATTGTAACAAAGCGTGACGCCTGGCATGCCTGGCTGATGTCACCAGCATGTGTTTGGTGATCGTATCATTATCGGAACATCTTTCATATTTTATTCTTGTTAGCACCAGAAGGCTTGACTCAGCTTAAACGATATCCCTCCTGCTGTGTTCGTCAATTTCCAAATTAACCTTCTTCGTAAAATGACGTTTTAAAGTTGCTCCCACCAGAGTGAAAGCTTGTGGCACTAAACTTAAGATATTACCATTTCTATTAAGTTCACACGGAGATGGGAAGCAGGTTTTTTGCTGCACCAGCAAGTCTTAGTCTGACACCATCGCTTCTTTATCATACCATTGGTTTATACTTACTGACCAATGTTATCACAACTCCTGGTCCCACAAAAATCAACACTAATATACTTCCGGGGTAAGAATGAGGATGAAATCGATGGTAAGATAAACTCGAAATACTAAAGCAGCATTCCATTTATAAACTAACTTACGCTTTACTAACAGGGTATTATGAAGTAAAAGGGGGACGAAAAACAAGCTAAAAGGTGGTCTTCGTGGAAAAGGAGAGGGAAATACTGAACAAAGGCAGAGTGACCGGAGAGGTGGGGGAAAGAAAGAGTAACAGGGAGAGAGGATAGATGGAAAGTAAGGAACAGAGAAAGAATAAGGAATAACACTTAAGGGATGGGGAAAACGGAGGCAGGATGAATAAGAGAGAGGCGGGACTGTGTAGGTAATGAGTAAAGAATAACAACGGAGGGAGAAGAAATAGAAGAGAAACAGGAGAGCACACTGGCAACAAAGGAAGGTTAGAATAACTGCATAGGGGAACGGGCTATGATAAGAATGAAAACTGAGAAGAGTGGAATACGCAGTGTACATGTGTGTGTGTGTGTGTGTGTGTGTGTGTGTGTGTGTGTGTGTGTGTGTGTGTGTGTGTGTGTGTGTGTGTGTGTGTGTGTGTGTGTGTGTGTGTGTGTGTTTAAGCAATGAAACAATTAAACAAGCAACCAAGTAAAGGTATATCATAACACTCTTGGATAATACCGAACCAGTAACATCATTTATATCATTTCTATATATGGTACACTATATGAAAGCTTTCATATACTTGCATATTGTAACAAAGCGTGACGCCTGGCATGCCTGGCTGATGTCACCAGCATGTGTTTGGTGATCGTATCATTATCGGAACATCTTTCATATTTTATTCTTGTTAGCACCAGAAGGCTTGACTCAGCTTAAACGATATCCCTCCTGCTGTGTTCGTCAATTTCCAAATTAACCTTCTTCGTAAAATGACGTTTTAAAGTTGCTCCCACCAGAGTGAAAGCTTGTGGCACTAAACTTAAGATATTACCATTTCTATTAAGTTCACACGGAGATGGGAAGCAGGTTTTTTGCTGCACCAGCAAGTCTTAGTCTGACACCATCGCTTCTTTATCATACCATTGGTTTATACTTACTGACCAATGTTATCACAACTCTTGGTCCCACAAAAATCAACACCAATATACTTCCAGGTCTTTTTTTTTTTTTTTTTTTTTCCCCCCCTGAACATTAACTCACTATGGGGGTAACTCTGAGGTATAAAATCACTGGTGGCCACTATCAGTACAGTAAACAACAATATAACCAAAAGGAAACAAAAAATGCTCCTTTGACTCATGTATTCAGTGTCAACTCTCACAGACCGCCACCGGGAGATCTTAACGACAGGGGGTGAGGCGTAGGAACCTGATCATCGTTATCTGGTGTGGTTGTGTTGTACAGATATCAGTACGACCTTAATTGTGGGTGTGAGTGGGTTGGGTACCGGTGTTACAGCCACCCACATGATCACTGATACCAACCATACCCGATACTTTGACTCACTAATTCACATAGGTTATTGCTGGTGTTGGTGTGTTAAGCGTGGTGACGATGGTAGTGGTGGTGGCAATGGTCGTGGTGGTGGCTATGGTGATGGCAATGGTGGTGGTGGCAATGGTAGTGGCGGTGGCTATGGTAGTGGTGGTGACAACAGTCGTGGTGGCTGCAATGAAAGTGGTGGTTGAAATGGTAGTGGTGCATATGCCTGAACCTTGCTAATTCACAGAGTACAATGGTGGTCGTGGTGTGGTGGGTATGGTGGCAATGGTAGTGGTGGTTCCGCCTGGGCCTTGCTGTGTCAGGTTCTACCACCCCGTGTCACTAACCTGTTGTGGTGACCCGATTTTTTTTTTTTTTTTTTTTAATAAGTGACTGACACCATAAGGTTCTTTGTACCAGTCGAGCAGGATTCATGTTGTGGTGTAAGAGGAGACAGGTGTTAAGGGGAGACGTGTGGTGTGGTGTGGTGTGGTGTGGTGTGGTGTGGTGTGGTGTGGTGTGGTGTGGTGTGGCGTGTGGTGCAGCAGGTGAATCTGATGAAGAGGCAAGCTGTGTGTTGATGCGGGTGTTTTGGTTCACTGTAATAATCCAGGACGAACTGTACTGAAATATGTAGCTTACAGTATGCTTTAGTCTGAGGGTGCTGAGTATGTGTATTCGTCATCATGGATATATAAAGGCTTGTTGTGAGTTACTGAGAAGTGAAGTAGGTTGCGTTGAATTATGGTACTGGGCATTGTGTCAAAGCGTAGTGTTACGTTGTTATAATGTCAATAACCAAAGTATTGTCTTGGTATGATGTGGCATGATGAAGTAAACAGTAAGAGTTATAATGAATTACACACATACACGGCACAACAAACTCAGGCTTTAGAGCTAACAGTATAACCCAGGTAACAAATTAAATCCGCTTTTCAGAACAGCTTAAATCATGTTTCAGTGTTCAAAGCTTTCAGTGTTACTCCCATATCTAATTTACCGATGTTTCTAACTGGCATAATAACGGTATTTGTAACACCGTAAAAAATACCATCACCAGAATAGATCTTATGAATCACAAAATCACAATATATATTTTTTCTCCCCACCTTTCATTAATTGCATTTTTCCATCCATTTCCTCACTCCCATCCCTCCCACTTGTTCCATCACATTCTCCTCTCCATCTCCTCTCCTTTTCGCAATTTCCCCCACTCTTCTTGTCCTCTGTCCTTTAGTCCCACTTCCTAATATCACATACTTTTCTCTCTACCACTCCTCCCTTTCCCCCGTCAATTCCCACTCCCTCCATCACCCCCTCTCCCAACTCCTCGTCACTCCCTCTTCCAGCTATATCAAGAAACCGCTCAAAATAGCGACTCAGCTCATCAGCAATCAGGCTGCTGTAAATAGCTGTGTGTGCTTATACCTCCAGCTAATCTCTCTCTGGCATTATAATTTTGTCTCATAAATTACAAGATAACTCTGGTCGACTGATAGCGGCTGAAAGCAACCACCATTATTACAAGACGTGTTGCCTGTCAAAAGCAGAAGTGAGTTCTGGGAAACACGGAACTTCGCAGACTTGTGTGATGGGTGTATGAAGGCTGGGTACCCTGATTAGTTTTCCTGTGCGTGTTTATGGCAATAACAGCGATAATCCCAAAACCATATTGTGTTTGGGATTTAGTAAGACATATGATAGTGGTGGGAAATGACATACAGCGGTGGTGTGAAAGACATACGATGGTGATGGTGAAAGATGCAATGGTTGTGGTGAGACATACAATGGTGGTGGTGATACTGAGGGGGCTGGACCACAGATTCACCAACCACTCGGGAAGGCAGTGTGGGTGTGTACGAAGGGCCAAGGCTGGGCTACAAATATACAAGCATACAATATAGGTGATGGGGGTCCCTCAGAACATATTTTTCGGTTGGTTAGCTACTTTGTGGCTTTACTAGTTCTCTCTCTCTCTCTCCTTCTTCTACTGCTAGCCTATTTCTTCTTCAGAGCATGTGGGTACACACAGAGCGCCGTGGATCAAATGGTCTCAATAACTGACACAGATAAGGTGGTGGTGGGGGTGGGAGGCATTGATGGGGAGGGGAGGGAAGAATACGTGGGAGGAAAAGATAAAAAGATGAGAGATGGAGAAAGGGAAGGAGAGGACTGAGGTTAGGAAGGAGGGGTAAGGAGGGAAAAGTAGATGCAGGAAATAATGGACAAGAAGGGGAAAAGGAAAGAGGAGGGGCTGGGGAAGGAAGAGATGATGAAAAGATGTTAGATGAGGGAAGGGGAGAAGAGAACAGAGGTAAGGGAGGAAAGATAGGTAGGGAAGTAAAAGTGGAAGCCAGAAATAATGCCCATGAAGGGAAAATGGGATGGGAGGGGTTGGGGAAGGGCTTACGGGTAGAAAAAGGAATATATGGAAGGACAGGCTGGAAGAATGAGAGATGGAAGAAGGGAAGGACTGAGTGGAGGTGGGGGGAGGATGGCGAGGAGGGAGGGAGAGAAAGAAGGAAAGGTGGAAGAAAGAGATGAGTGGATAACTAATGGAAAGAATAAGAGAACGCGAAAGTAAGTGGACTGGAGCTGACGGATAAAGCTGACTATATGAAGAAAATAAAAGTAAGTGAATGGCGTTAAAAAATAATAAGAACAGTATCTGGATATTATTTCTTTCGCCCATGTATTTGTGGACCACAGTGAAATTTGAGGAAGTACCACACATGTGAGGGTACACGACGTTACATGTGCTATCATCATCATCATCATCATCATCATCATCATCATCATCGTACACATATTCCTCTTGGAATAATATTGGACAGAATCAAGAGATATGGAAAAGAATACAGAAAAACTGAACTGTAGTCAAAAGCCAACGAAAAGGGGCCACATATCTCAAGCTTCACCCCCCCAACACACACCCACACCACATCCACCCACCCAGCCACACACACACACACACACACACACACACACACACACACACACACACACACACAGTACATACATACGTACACAGGGAAGGCAGCCATGTTCTTATGGCAGTGTTGCGGATAAGCTGTGTGTGTGTGTGTGTGTGTGTGTGTGTGTGTGTGTGTGTGTGTGTGTGTGTGTGTGTGTGTGTGTGTGTGTGTGTGTGTGTGTGTGTGTGTGTGTGTGTGTGTGTGTGTGTGTGTGTGTGTGTGTGTGTGTGTGTGTGTGTGTGTGTGTGTGTGTGTGTGTGTGTGTGTGTGTGTGTGTGTGTGTGTGTGTGTGTGTGTGTGTGTGTGTGTGTGTGTGTGTGTGTGTGTGTGTGTGTGTGTGTGTGTGTGTGTGTGTGTGTGTGTGTGTGTGTGTGTGTGTGTGAAGCGTAGGGTACAGCAAGCTCCAAAAAAGCGCTGGCGTTCCACAACACGAGCGGACAGTCAAATCATTAATACTTTGTTGTAATAGTACGTTTGGGACTAAGATTGAAAAAAAAAAAAAAATGGGTGCGGTTTTTGCATTTTACATCTCTTAAAATAAACAGTGATGGTTTGGTCAGCAGCGGGATTATAATAGGCTTTTTTTATCATCAGGATTTTTAGATGCAGGGACACCTTCTCACACTTACACCAAACCACACTTATACCCGGTACTACTCCCTCACACCACACCACAGCATACCACACCACCTCTCACACCACACCACAGCATATCATACCACCCTCTCACATCACACCACAGCATATCATACCACCCTCTCACATCACACCACAGCACACCATACCACCCTCTCACATCACACCACAGCATATCATACCACCCTCTCACATCACACCACAGCATACCATACCACCCTCTCACATCACACCACAGTATACCATGCCACCCTCTCACACCACACCACAGCGTACCATGCCACCATCTCACACCACACCACAGCGTACCATGCCACCATCTCACACCACACCACAGCATACCATACCACCCTCTCACACCACACCATAGCATACCACCCTCTCACCCCACCCCACAGCATACCATACCACCCTCTCACACCACACCACAGGATACCATAACACCCTCTCACACCACACCACAGCATACCATACCATCTTCTCACATCACACCAGAGCATACCATACCGGCACTACCCTCTCACACCACACCACAACATACGGTACCATACCACCCTCCCACATCACACCAAAACTTACCATACCACCCTCTCACACCACACCACAGCATACCATACCACCCTCTCACACCACACCACAGCATACCATACCACCCTCTCACACCACACCACACCACAGCATACCATACCACCCTCTCACACCACACCACAGCATACCATACCACCCTCTCACACCACACCACAGCATACCATACCACCCTCTCACACCACACCACACCACAGCATACCATACCACCCTCTCACACCACACCACAGCATACCATACCACCCTCTCACACCACACCACAGCATACCATACCACCCTCTCACATCACACCACACCACAGCATACCATACCACCCTCTCACATCACACCACACCACAGCATACCATACCACCCTCTCACATCACACCACAGCATACCATACCACCTTCTCACACCACACCACACCACAGCATACCATACCACCCTCTCACACCACACCACACCACAGCATACCATACCACCCTCTCATACCACACCACAGCATACCATACCGCCCTCTCACACCATACCACACTCAGAATCACCCTCCGACACAACACCGCACCAAAGGGCCCAGCACCTCCTCCAGCATTTAGTAATTTTGTCAATATTTATAAAGATGATAAATGGGTAACGAAGAGAGAATGAGGGATGGAGGAAAGGAGAGGAGAGGAAAGAGAACTGGGCATAAAGGAAAGGGGGGAGAAGGAAGCACTGGATGAGTTAGGACTAATTCATGAGGGTGTAGGTATGGGAGTGGGTGTGGGTGTGAGTGTGGGAGTGGGTGTGTGTGGATGTGGGTGTGGGTGGGGGTAAGGGTACGGGCGTGGGTGTAGGATAGAATGTGAGTATGGGTGTGGGTGTGGGTTTGGGTGAGGGTGTGGGTGAGAGTGTGAGTGTGAGTGTGGGTGTGGGTGAGGGTG
Organism: Coenobita brevimanus; assembly: GCF_032717465.1. Taxonomy (NCBI): domain Eukaryota; kingdom Metazoa; phylum Arthropoda; class Malacostraca; order Decapoda; family Coenobitidae; genus Coenobita; species Coenobita brevimanus. The sequence continues at coordinate 16,530,088 of NC_136995.1, forward strand.
TGGGTGAGGGTGTGGGTGAGGGCGAGGGCGGATGTCGGTTTGGGTGTGGGTGTAGATATGTGTACCCTGACCGGCCGTGATGACCCTCAGGTAACGAACTACGGGTGTTGTTTGTTTCCGAGGCTGATTTACTGTGCCACCACCCTCACCCCTACCCCCCACCACCCCCATCACCACACAATGGCCCCAACCCTATCCACCCCCACCCCCACACAATGACCCCACCCCTTCCACCTCCATCCCCACCACCAGACAATGATCCCACCCCTTCCATCCCCACCCCCACCCCCACTCCCACCACCAGACAATGAACCCACCTCTTCCACCCCCACCCCCACCACCACACAATGACCCCAACCTTTCCACTCCCACCCCCACACAATGACCCCATCCCCTTCCACCCTCAACAACTGTTTAATTCCATTCTTTTTATTTTGGAATTATGTTCTGCCGTCTCTCTCTCCCTCTCTCCCTTTCTCTCTCTCTCTTTCTCTCACCGATCTTCGTCACTGTCCTCTTTCCATTGCTTAATGTTTTTCACACATTTCTTTCACTTTAACTTCATCATCATGTCTTATCTTTCCTTTTACTGTCTTCCTACATTTCACGTCGAAACTTCCCTCCTTTCTCTCCCTCCTATCCCTCTCATCCAAGCCCCACTCGATAAACATAGGGTATATTTTCCATTATTCCTCCTCTCTCCCTCCCACTGCTCCTTCCCTCTTCCCTCCATCGCCCAATCCTGCCTACTGCTCTCACCCTCACTCCTCCCTGCTGCTCTTTTCACTACACATTTTGTACTCTATAATGGTATTACACCCGCGAGTGCTGTGTCGCCTTATCTTCATTACATTTTTTACACCCCTCTCCCTATGATCCTCCACTCCCCTCCTCCTCTCCCCTCCCCTCTTCTTCCCACCTCCCTCCTACACCACCGTCCCCTCTCCCCTACTCCTCTCCTGAATGTTGCCTAAATATTTTTCCCCTGCTCTAATTCGTGAAGCGCGCACATGTAAGATAACGAGATTAACTTAAATATATTTTCTAGATGGTGTGCCCAGGAAATAATCTTTTACAGTATACTCATTCAGCTTTAGGAAAACACTCCATCTGACCTTTTAAAAATCGGGATCTATGTAACTTAACGGTATACAAAATATTTACTTCTATATGTAATTACAGCACAACAATGTAACTACTTTCCTTAACTTGACAGCTTTTCATGTTAACTGTTTCGATCTTCACAATAATTGCCAAAGCATACTATATTCTACATATTGCCTGACGCCGCTTCCTACGAGGAGTTGCCTTGACAAAATTACATTCAGGCATTTCTGTCCCTATTAAGTAATGATTCATCTTCCCACAACGCACCAGCCTCAGTCTTCCTCTCGTCCTTACAACCAAGTTTGCTGTGTGTGTGTGTGTGTGTGTGTGTGTATGTGTGTGTGTGTGTGTGCAAGCGGGGGGGGAGGAAGAAAATGTATACAAACACAACAAAATCACTGCAACGACTGAAGGAAGTTTAAACGTTATTAATGGGGTGAAGACAAAGCATATGGAACAGGAGAGCGAATGACCGACAGAACATGAAAAGATGAAGATTAAGAGGAAGGGAACTGAAGGCTCAGAACGAACACTCAGAACGAACACTGTCTTCCTTTTGTCCATGTATAACGTCACTGCCCAACCTCTTGTTATTCTTAGTAATGGGAGGGAGAGATATGGAGACGCAAAGAACGGGAGGAGGGAGAGATATGGAGACGCAGAGAACGGGAGGAGGGAGAGATATGGAGACGCAGAGAACGGGAGGAGGGAGAGATATGGAGACGCAGAGAACGGGAGGAGGGAGAGATATGGAGACGCAGAGAACGGGAGGAGGGAGAGATATGGAGACGCAGAGAACGGGAGAAGGGAGAGATATGGAGACGCAGAGAACGGGAGGAGGGAGAGATATGGAGACGCAGAGAACGGGAGGAGGGAGAGATATGGAGACGCAGAGAACGGGAGGAGGGAGAGATATGGAGACGCAGAGAACGGGAGGAGGGAGAGATGGAGAGGGACGCACACAAAAGCAAGTCAGGGTGGGTAAAAGCCCAGACGAGGAGAATGAGAGGACAGGAAAGACGAGGAAGATGTAGAGGAGGTGTAGGAGGAGGCTGAGTAAGGAGGAGGAGAACGAGTGAGGGATACAAGGCCCTGGGCGGCAGTATAAAGATGTGTTTGTCTTGCTCCCTCTTATCTAAATTGATCTAAGCAAGACCTGGATGCCTTGTGTTTACAAGAGGTAGATGGACGGCTTGGGGGGGGGGGGTGGAGAGGAGAGAGGGTGGATGTGAAAGGAAGGGATGGGAGGGGAGTACAGTGGAGGGAAGAAGGAACCGGAGGGTAAGGTAAGAGACAGCGTGGGGAGCAAGGAAGGAGAGTAAATGGGAGGGGGAAAGAGAAAGGCAAGGAGGGAGGGGGAAAGGCAGAGGGGAATGAAGGAATGACTTGATATGGAAAATGTGCAGTGTAAAATGACCGTAGAGGCATAATGGTACTTGGGAAGAAGGGTGAAGTGTATAGGGATGAGATGGAAGAGACGGTGCGCCGTGGAAGGGGACAAAAGTGTGGAAAGGGGTGTATGATGTGAGTACTTTGGAAAGAATTATTATATGTAAACTACGTGCCCAAGAAGCATATGAGAAGAAAATAAGAGTTAAGTGAACGGGGAGATGAGAGGCAAGAGGAGGAGGAGGCAGGGAACAGGATTTTAATGGACAAGAAGACAACATAACACAAAATCCTTACGACACAAAAAGGAAAGGAAGCAAAAGAACTGATATTGGTGTTGGGAGGATAAAAAATGTCGAAATAAACGGAATATGGGCAGACAGGAACTGGAAACAGAAGAGAGGAGAGAGGCTTAACTCTCTATGGTCATGGGTCATCTCCTCCAATTAAGGTGATTAATGGTCTTAGTCCACCAGCCACATCCACATCATCATCATCATCATCATCACCCAGCTCTCCCTGACTAACCCAACCCCTTGCATGATTTCAATCACATATCAGGCAAAAGCAAGAAAATGGTTTCTAACGAATTTCTTCATTCAGGCTCACTGGTTTAGTTTTTTTCTCATTACTCGTGATATAACACTGTCTCTTCCTCTACAATTACCGACTACCCTATCAGCAACCACATGCCCCTTCCCCAACCACACCATTCGTCTTCATAGCCCTACCCAAGCCACCCATATCAGGATCAATTCCGATACGATTGCAATTAACCAACAACTTTCCTGTTTCAATTACGGTACCGATTCTAATGGACTGTTTTTGCCTGGTGAATTACAGCACTAGCTAACCTGTGCCAAGAGATGATTTCATGCAGCTTGGTGGAGTCCTCTGGCAGTGACGGGGTTAAAAGCACTGCCCAGTTAAGTCGTTAGTACCATGTCTTTTATTTAATTTTGCTATAGGCAGTGTCTTTATTCAGAACGGGGGATACTCTCGTGGTGAGGGGGTTAATAACAAAGTTGAGAGAAGAGGGGAGAAGCAAATGAGGTGTGGGAGAATCAAGGATGGGGAGGATAACAAAGCAGGATGAGAGGTGAGGCAAATGAGGTGTGGGCGAATTAAGGATGGAGATGATATGAGGAGGGAAAGTTATAGAGGAAGAGTAATAAAACGATAATGGTGAATAAGAAAGATGATTTGGCAGATATGCAGACGAGAGTAAGGACGTGGGAGGAGATATAAAGCAGACTCGTAAATGCAGAGGATGAGTAGGATGAAACATTACAAAAGGTACTAAAAAACAAAATCCAATGAATATTTTGATGTTGAGAGAGAGAGAGAGAGAGAGAGAGAGAGAGAGAGATGGGTGTTGTAATTTGTATTAATCTGCATGAATGAACTTATATATCTTCCTCTCCCAGAACTATTATGCTTATAAAATTATGAAGGTGCAACTAATCACTGAACGACAGTAATCAATGGAGGCAGATCATCAGCGTAATTAATATAATTTTGTAAGATTTTTTAGTTGTTCTCATTTCCTAACGAGTGAAATCTTGCCGGAGACCACCCAGCGCTACTGAGCAAAGGAAAGGCGAGTTTGAATTTTATCTTTTGTCCATAATACTGATACACAAATTTAGGAAAGCATTATTTGACACACTACCTCTGTCATATATACCCACCCTCCCATCTCAATATTATTTTGCATCCTATATAACTTATTCAACTGTATTATACCGTACTTACACGCACTGTATTAACGCATCACCACCACCACCACCACCATTACCAGGCCACTTGCTTCGTCCACCAACACAATAAAAAATACAGTTATCTCATTTACCCAACCACTACGACGAGAACTCTTCTGCTACTGCTAGACAATTGCATCTATCTTAGGTGTAACCCATCGTATTGTAGGGATGATGCAGATTGTTTCCAACCACTTAACATCATCATCATTTATCATCATCCGGACCTCCTTTTCCAACCTTGGGTAGGTGAGGAGCAGCAACGTCCAGAGAGCTCAAGTTTGCCCAATCCAATAGGCCACACTTCCATTCACTCATCATTCAAGGCTCCGGAATCCTGGCTCTATCTGATACGCCAAAAACATTCCCCACATTCTGTAGCTTCCATTAGCAAATTTTTATGACTGCCCAAAACCGTCTGGAAGTAATAATAATTCAATGGACTTAAAGATACACTCGTAATTATGGGGTTAATATCACAAGTACCAATAATATCAACCCTGCCACCATAGCAAGGCTACCATTATCACAACTACCACAACCACCACAACTGTCATGACCTGCACAACTTATCGTCACCATCACAACTACCACCACCATCACAAGTCTCAGACCACAACTACCACCACAAGAGCTATCACTGTCAAGACAACCATCACAACCATCATCACAACCACCACAAATACCATCTCCACCCCACCACCACCGCCACCACCACCACCACTACTGCTACTACTGCTACCCCCACCACAATCAGCAGGGAAGCAGATGGACAGCGGTGGGTAGGAAGTCCTTTACAAATAATCACTCCCTCCCTCTCAACCATCTGTCTCTCCATCTCATTATTTTCTATCACTCATTATTATTACTTTTTTCTTTCGTTCATTTACCGTCTATCTCTCCTTCCTCTGTCTACTTCTGTTCTACTGGTTTATTATCCATTTTTTTTTACTTGACAGTCACAACTAAAGACCAACTATAAGTACCAGCCGAAACTGCCACCACAACCACCAGCATCACTATCACCAATACTGATTCCACCACCACCACATCCCACAACCAGCAATATACCGTACTATCAACTACCACCCCTACATCAACTGACATTCCTACCACCACCACCATCACACCAACCAACATTCTAACCACCACCACCACCACCACAACTAGCGTTGCAACAACCACCACCACTACACCAACCAACATTCCTGCGACGACCACCACCACAACCAGCACCACATTAACCAACATTCCTACCACTACCACCACTACAACCCACAACCTCATCACTACCGACAAGACCTAAACCCACCTCCAGTCAATTAGGATTCTCATCCTCACGACCTATCACCCATCCTCAGACCTTTGTTTTTTTTTTTACTGGCCCGTTATAAAAGGGGAAATGGAGTAATCAGGTGGTTAGCGGTGAGTGCTGGGGGAGGGGGACATGAACTGGGATAAAGTGACGAAAAAACAAAACAAAACAAAAAACATTTAACTGAAAGCTTTTTTTTTTTTTTTTTAAGTTTTCCAAGCTATCAGGAGGAAGAGTCTTTCCTGAGAAATAAAATACCTCTGGTGTTAGCGAGAATTAACTAGAAAAGTGTGTCCATGAGCTGAAAAGGGTTAAATTCTGTGCACAGACGCTACTCTTTAGTTTACTGGTACGGCTGAGTATAGGCTTCATGGGCCTGTGCTTTCTCCATCATTCCTGCACATTCAGTCGTTGCAATATATCTGGCTGGGTGGAGTGACAACAGCAAGGTAGTTTTATGACACATTGGTGGGTTTATGTAAGTGCTGGAACAATTTACATCCATCCATCCATCATCCAATCCTACGTTGCCAAATGAGGAGCGTAGGAGCCCAGGGCTGGGCAAGTTGGTCCTGACATTTACAATGAGAGTGGCCAGCCTCACTCATCCCTGAGTGGCATTACGTGAGCAATAAACCCCAACCAACCCTTGGATATAAACCTTCACCGGCTCAATCCGATTGGAGCGCCGTAATTACCCACTAAAACACCACGCGCCAAAATTTGGTTATATGGTTTTCACTCCCATCTTAAACGTCGGGACCAACTGCCTAGCCCCGGGCTCCTACGCTCCTCATGAGGCAATGTAGGGTTCGATGATGGATGGATGGTTGGTTACCACGCAGCGTAGTAAATGGTTTCCTTGTGTACAGGAAACCATTTAAACTATTTGGCTTGTCACTCAGTGTAGAGTCACCCACAGGCAGAAGGAAGAGGAAAGAATGAAGGAAAGAATGACAACATAGGTTAAATCCCTACGCAGCCTTTATACATGATCACATCCTCCTCCAATTACGTAGCACTATATCCTAAGTTCATCTAAAATGTGAACCCGGTGGACTGCAGGGTGATTATGCTCTTCTCCGACCGCCACCGTCTTTCCCGAGGGAGGACCAAAGGAGTAAAATTAATTAACATTTCTACTGGATGAAAAGAGGGAAGCCAAAATATATAATGAAGTGTTGGAATGCGAGTGTGGCCAGAGATAAGACTCTCATTTGGACCAGAATAAAAGGCGGAGGTCCTGGGACGGTGAGGGGGAGAAGGGAGGGAAATGGGGAGAGGGGAGGAGGGGAAGAGAGTTGGTAAGAAGCGTGGAAGGAAATGTGAGGAGAAGGGAGAGGTGGAGGGAGCGGGAGGTTGCGTATAAAGGAGTGTTGGGAGAAAGGAAAAGTTGAGAGGGGTGAGGAAAACGCAAAAACAGAGAAACTAAACAAAGTGGCCAATGAAAATGAGGAACAATTCTAGTGCCTCATCATTCCAGCATTCCAATTCAATCAGTTGTACCCACATCACTGTTTAGCTACGCAGGGAATGTACACCGTGATGCAAACCCGTAAAGAACTGGGACACTATACCGAAGAATATATAGTAATTGTTTTATTTTAGGCACTTTCTAGTATAACAAACTCTACACCTAAATCTGCTTGAATTTATAGTTACGAGGAATAAGACAGATTAAAAAAAAAAGGAGGAACACCCGTCGTGCACGCTGAGGATAATACTGCTGTTGTTGAGTGTGCGTCCCTCAATAAAAGTACCGTGCCACTTAGATCATTCACTATTTTGATACGTGGACGAAACATTGTGATGGAATGGCTACTGCATGATGGTAGTGTTGGTATTATTCTTGGTATTAATTAGTACAGTAAAGATACATACAAAAGCACAATACAGAATGTTATATAGTCAAATACCAACGTACTGTCATACATCCATCTTCGTCTGGGGACTTTGGCTCATTTCCGTAACACTAAACCCCTGTGGTGACATACTCCCTCCCTCCCTCTCTCTCTCTCTCTCTCTCTCTTATGGATGTACACGTGTTACAAGTTACTCCCCGTGGTGCTGAACCGAGGCCAGGATCAATACAGTACAATGTAATATAAAACACTCGCGTGTTGTGCCAACTTTATTATTAAACTTCCACTGCAAGGCAAGTTATGTGCGATGTAAATTGTTCGCCTGCTTACACAGACACAGACACACACACACACACACACACACACACACACACACACACACACACTCCTCTCCCGGGCAATCACAAGCGTTTCTGTCTCTCCCCCTCCCTTTTTTCTCCCATTTCTCTTAATTTTCATCATCTGATTTTATTCTTCTCTCACATCTCCCTCCTTCCTTCCTTCCATCTCCCCTCCTAACAATATTCCCTCCATCCCTACGCCTTCACCTGCTACATCCCACCTGTTTTCTTCTGACTTTCTCTCCATTCCTCTCTTTTTCCCCTTCCATTATTTTGGCTATTCCTCCTTCCTTATGTCCAATCTTTGTACTTTTCCTCTTCTCGTCGTTCTCCCACCTAGTTTTATCTTTTTTCTCACACCCACCTCCTCCATCCCTCCTTCACCCTCTCTCCCTTTTCACTAAGAAGGCTAAATGAACATCACCAATAAGGAAGATACTTGCTTTCACTTTCCCAACACTCCTCCATATCCCTGCCTCCCTCCCCCCCCCTCTCTCTCTCTCCACCCTTTGTTTCCCTCCTTTCACTTTCCCTCCTTGTCTGGCGAAGGTACTACCATGGTGTTGTTGCTGTTGTTGCGTGTTCGTGTTCCTGCCATTATCTTAATCATGACAATCACCATCAGCTCGTGTGTGTGTGTGTGTGTGTGTGTGTGTGTGTGTGTGTGTGTGTGTGTGTGTGTGTGAGAGAGAGAGAGAGAGAGAGAGAGAGAGAGAGAGAGAGAGAGAGAGAGAGAATTACGGGAAGCTCCAAGTCACTATGAATTCAGTACGTTTCATACTCAACAATGTGTTTGCCAGACCCATACACCTCGCCTCTCATTACAAACCCAATATGAAGTCCAAAATATCCTGACTAAACCTAACATAACCCAACATATTATCACACTGTATAGCACGCCCTAATTTAATCTAACATTTGCTATATCTAGTCTATATATATACTCTGCCCTGACCACATGACACTGTTCCAAACCAGGACGGTATATCGCTATGTGCCAAGAGTCCAGCAACACATAAATTTATTTTTTTCTGAGTTCGTTCCCTGTAGTCCCGCAGTCCTACTCTGCATATGGCTTTACATGTTACCACCTCGGGTTTACGTGATGGCCTCCCTATGTAACCTTGATCTTTAAAGTATTGCTTTCAAAAGTAGGTCTGATAAGTTATGGGCTACGGTAATACATCCCTCCAACGCCCTTCATTGTAAGAGTTAATTGAATGAAGCTGAGAATTATGCAAAAGAACCGAGTATATATAATCCAGTGGTGCACACATGGCTATCGGGAATATCAGGTAATAATGATGGTATGGGTGGTGGTGTTAAGTAGTGGGTGGTGTGTGAGGCTCAGGTTTTTTTTTTTTTTTTTTTTTTTAAATAACAGAACGGAGGAAGGAAAAACAAATGGAGAAAAAAAAATAATCCATACACCAGATTACTGGTGTCCTCTGTTCATAAAATATCTGTAAGAATTAGACTTGAACAGTTGTAGGTTGAAATTTGGAGGAAAACAACTCTGGGGAAGCGAGTTCCAGAGAGATGCAGTTCGGGGAATGAAAGAATTCTGATAGGCAGAAGTTCTGCAATGTGGTTGAGTGACATTCCAGTCATGAGCGTTACCAGATGCCCGTGTAGCACGAGGGAAGGCATGGAGAGGTGGCACCATGGACGCAACTTCGTCTGAGCATTTGCCAAAAAAATATCTGTAAAATAATGCAAGGGAGGCAACATTCCTTCTTACTTGCAGGGGAGGTAGTTTATATGTAATGGCAGGGTTGTTAATGATTCTAACAGCTTTATTCTGAATTTTGTCTAGTTGTCTTAATGCAACCTCTCCACAACCATTCCACAAGGGTGAGCAATATTCAAGCTGAGAGCGCACATGACTCTTATAAATTATAGCTAACTGCTCATCGGCGAAGAAGTTACGGACTCTGTACAATAATCCAAGTTTCCTTGAGGCGGTTTTAGCAAGTGATCTGACATGAGAGGTCCAGCTGAGGGCACTGTTAAGTGAGACACCAAGAATTTCAATACTTTTGGAGATGGGAATATTAGTAGCACTGAAGGTAATGTACGAATCTGGCAATATCTGTCTATTAGTAAACTGTATATATTTAGTTTTACTAGCATTAAAAGAGACAAGGTTGTTTTGTCCCCATTCACTGATTGTAGATAGATCTTGATTTATGGAGATGGCTGTATTGAGTTGAGAGGTAGAGATATTAGACTTTGTAAATGGATGTCTGAGTGTGAATGAACTATGTAGTGTTGAGTCATCTGCATATGAGTGAATGGGATTGTGAGTGACAGATAAGAGATCATTAATATGAACCAGAAATAGGGTTGGCGCCAGAACTGATCCCTGTGGCACGCCGGCGTTAATTGAGTGGAAATTCGAATATACATCATCTACTTTTACTCTTATTTTCCTGTCACTAAGATAAGAAGAAATCAAAGGAATAAAAGACGTTAGTCCATAGCAAGGGAGTTTGGACAGCAGGGAACGGTGCCATACTCTGTCGAAAGCTTTAGAGACATCAAGAGCTACTGCATGAGTTTCTCCAAAAAGATCAATTGATTGATGGATGGTATGAGTTAAGAGATTGAGTATGTCAATGGTGGATCTTTCGTGGCGAAAACCGTATTGTCTATCATTAATTAAGTTGTTGGATTCAAGATGTTTAACAATATGCTTATTAATTAAAGTTTCAAATACCTTACCAAGAGAAGATGTGATAGCTATTGGTCTGTAATTGGAGGGGTCAGACGAACTTCCTTTCTTCGGAACTGGGTGGATATTGGCTTCTTTCCATGAATTTGGGAATAAAGAAGTACGTATGCATAGTCTGAATAATTTAGCTAGGACAGAGGCAAGTTCAGGGGAACACTTTTTCAAAACAATTGGCGGAATTCCATCTGGACCTGGAGCTTTGTTGGTAGGTAAATTGTCTAGGATGGATTTTACAAATCTTGTCTGTATTTTAAGTGGGGCAATTTCGGGAGAATCAAGTTCCAGTACTGAGACATTCTGGCTGGTATCATCTATGGTAGAGTTTCTTGCAAAGGTACTAGCAAAGATATCTGCTTTCCCACGTGGGTCATTTGTAATATTGCCATCTGAAGATTTTAGTGGGGGAATGGAAGATGACTTGTTAAAGTTATTATTGAAAGAATTAAGAGTTGACCAGAATATTCTGTTGTCATTAGGGTTGTTAAGTAGTTTTGATGCTTGCTTTTGAAGAAAGTTTGATTTAGATAGATTTAATACAGCTTTTGCATGATTTCTAGCAATTTTAAATTGGGAGAGTGATTCAGGTGTTTTTGATTTTAAGTAAGAGTTATATGCTAATGACTTTTGGGCTGTTGCTCTGGCACAATTGCCATCAAACCATTTTGGAGAGTTTGGTCTTTTAGTGAATTGTTGACTTGGTATGAATAAATCCATACCAGCTAGTATTAAGTCACAAATGTGGGACTGGGTAGAATTGGGATCACTAGAGAAGAAAGACTGCCATGGAACATCAGCAAGAAAATTTCTAAATCCATCCCAGTCTGCCCTGTCAAAGTGCCATCGGGTCACCCTGACAGGTTCGGAATGGGGAGATGTAGGAGGGTTAACTAATGAGGCTTTGATGAGATTGTGGTCAGAGGATCCAAGTGGTGACAGTACCTCTATCCTGTATTGATCTGGATTATTTGTCAAGAATAAATCCAAGAGATGGGCATTATGGTCAGGATTATCAGGTATTCTGGTTGGTTGCTTTACCAACTGGGTGAGATTAAACGATTCCGCAAACAGCTCGCATTCCAGACCAGCGTCGTCAGTCCGGGCAGAATGCAATAACCATTCAACATTGTGTATGTTAAAATCACCCAAAATGGTAATTTCATTGCCAAGGGCAAGGTCAAGGTTACTCAACTGAGTGGATATGGAATCAAATACACTGGGTTCCGAAGAAGCATTGGGGGAACGATAAACTACACAGATATATTTGGTAATGTTTTGGCAATTTAATTTATATAATGAGTAATCAAAACTGGATGAAGTGAAGTTTAAAATAGTGTCAACTGCATATTGGGATTTGATATAACAACAGGTGCCGCCCTTGTTTCGAAAGTTTGTAAGGAGATGGTAACCTGGAAAACAAAATGGAGATATATCGGTAGAGGGTGAGATTTGTGGTTCTGTGAGGAAAAGGGCCAAAGGGGATATGGACTGAAGGAAAAAATGAACTGAGTTTAAATTTGTGGTAAGGCCGCGGATGTTGGTAAAGAATAAGGCCGCACCGTCACCTCTTTGCCGATGAGCATTCCCGGAAATAGCAACAGTCGCTGCTGGCACAGTCGCTTGATAGCGACCGGGAGGACCCTGTGCCTCCAGCCCTACCCTGCCGGTGGTGGCAATCCGAGATACCACCTCATTTGATTGTGAGATTGCAGCGGCCATTACTAAAGATGTGAATAGAAGGTGTGATATGTTATGCGCATGTAGTGTGGTGTAGACAGTTGAAGGTAGAGGTATCATGAGAGCATGCTGGCCTACTCTCTGTGTAAATGAATGCACTGAAAATGTTCAGAAAAGGGAGATGGTCAGGATCAAGTCCTGAGGGCTGGTGAAACGGGAGCTCCAGCTCTCCCTGTCACCAGCTTGCCATCAACCTCGGGAGTACTGCCCTGTTCGACTGGCAATTACCTTCATTATTAACCATATAACCTGTATTGAGGTGGGGTGGGTGTGGCTGGGAGGGGATGATAGGATGGACAGAGACGTGTGAGGAGTGTGGGAGGGATGGTGTGGTGTAAAAAAAAATAATGTACATTAATAAATACATAAAATGGACACGATAGCAATCTTAAAAGCCACTGACATTAAAAGGATTGTACTATGACTGAACCAGACGATTTTATTCAACTGAGGAATAAAAAGCTTTGGAGAGAGAGAGAGAGAGAGAGAAGAAGAAGAAGAAGAAGAAGAAGAAGAAGAAGAAGAAGAAGGAGGGAATGAGAAGGAAGAGGTGGAGAAAGGGAAGGAGAGAAAGGGGTGTGAAAGAGGAGAGAGGAACTTGAAGGATATACGAGAAGGAGGAGGAGAAAAAGGGAAGAAACGAGAGAGAGAGAGAGAGAGAGAGAGAGAGAGAGAGAGAGAGAGAGAGAGAGAGAAGCAGGGGGAGCGGGGAAAGCCTTTAGCGAAGACGTATTCCCACCATAGAGAATATATTGATATGCGCTGACAAGTATGGCAATTTCATACATAGGGGCATAAACTAAGACTCGCACATTATCTTTATGAAGTGAAGATGATCCGGCAAGTAGTTTCCAAGATACAGCTATTTACTGATCCGGCAAGTAGTTTCCAAGATACAGCTATTTACTGATCCGGCAAGTAGTTTCCAAGATACAGCTATTTACTGATTATTTTCCTTACATGGAAATAGCTCGTAAAATATAATGTGGTAATTTCATATATAAGGACATAAACTAGGACTCATACTCTGACTTTCTGTAAGATATGAAGAGAATCCAGCAAGAAGTTTCAAAAATATAAAACAAGACTGGTTTTTCCTTATATGGTCATAGCTGGTAAAGTACAGATAATATGGCAATTTTACATATACAGGCATCACCTACGATACATACTCTATCCTTCTGTGTGATATGAAGCCAATCCACCTGGTAATTTCTGAGATACAGGTCCGGATGGACAGACGGATGAACATGAGCGATTTCTATATCCACACCATATGGAATAACGATGGGGATATTAAAGATGGGGAAGGTAGAGGGAACTTGATGAAGTCGGGAAATTTGTATTTGCAAGAGAAGTGGCAGGGAAAAAGCGGGAGGTAGATGGATAGATAAGACAGATTGATAGATATGCATACAAAGAAAGTTTGACATAGTAAACAAAGAAAACAAGTGCGGAAGGAGAAGTCTATAGAGATCGACCGATGGATAGATAAGTAGAAAGCATGACACACACAGACTGACATACAGATATACAGACAGACAGAGAGATACAAACTGACTGAAAGACTGGCAAAGTGAACACAGAAAATATGAGCGAGGAAGGAGAAAATTCTATTGAGATAAATAGTTAAGCAAGTAGCAGAACACACACACACACACACACACACACACACACACACACACACACACACACACACACACACACAATGAGTACATCGGAGCAAAAATTATGAAAAATAAATTAAAAGAAAAAAATAGTATCGAGAAAATAATTATAAAAATGTTAGGTAGAGAACGACGTAAGGGGAAAATTCTCTCTCTCTCTCTCTCTCTCTCTCTCTCTCTCTCTCTCTCTCTTTCTCTCTTCACATCCCTCAATTGCCGGAAGGGGAGCAAGTGATAAGAGCAGGATGAGAACGAGAATATTTTTAAGTTTGAAAAAAAAAAAAACAAAAAAAAAACAAACAAGCCTTATGGATATGCAGTGGCCATAATGCCAAATAAGAAAAAACAAAAGTCAGGAAATAAGAAATAAATGGAAAGCAGTTAGCAATAAGTAATCGATGGAAAGCTGTGATAAGGCCCTTCTCTCATGCGCCCTTCCTATCATCCTTTTCACACTAAAGCAAGAATCCACTATCTCTTTTATCACTTTCTAATACACTTCAGTCTTTTATAATGCCTTGCTATAAAATAAAAGCGACATATTCTTGCAAACAATCAGTAAAAACGATAAACGCAACAAACTACCTGTCACCAAAATAATCGTTCTGTCACAGTTTTCACTCTCAATTCAGCACCCACAATTATATTTCTACCTCACTGCTACACATCAGCTTCTACGTCTGCCTTACTGTGAAATGTAAATCCCATATTCTTACAGATAAATGGACAGATTCACAATAAATGATAAACAAACATGAACACGCAACCTATCGGACAAGGTTTGCAAAGTTTGTCATCATCTTCACTATTAATCAGACACTAACATCTAAAAATCTCACCTAATAGTACACTTCAGCATCTATATATTCCCCACCTTATATTAAAAACCCCAAATAACAGCGGATGAATGGAGAATTTTACCACAAATGCAGCAAAACTCACATCAACAATGCAAAATTTCCATCACCGCTTGTTAATGTTTTTCTCTCCATTTTCCCTAATAATCATGCCTCCACCTTCCTTATTTATTGCCCTACGTTACACTCTAACCTTTAATTATCTCTTATCTTACAATAAAAAGGCCATTTTCCACCGGATGACCAAGGTATTTCACGATAATGGCAGCAGTACGTATGAACACGCTAAATATCGGCTACCATTTTCAGCTATTGGTCTCTGTTTTCACTATCATTCATACACTAATATCCAGAAATCTTACCTAATATTGAACTTCAGCATCTATATATTCCTTATATTAAAAACCCCATATAAAAGTGGATGAACGGAGAATTTCACCATAAATGCAGCAAAACACACACAACAACATGCAAAACTTCCATCACCAATTGTCTGTATTTTGTCTCCATTTTCAATATCAATCACGCCACCACATCTCTTTTATCACCCCAAGTTATACTCTAATCTTTAATTATCCCCTACCTTGCACTAAAAACGCCATATTGCACAGGATGGCCGGGAAATTTCACGATAATGACAGCAGTATGCATCAAGACGCAAATTTTCCATCACCAACTGCCTGCGTTTTGTCGCTTTCTTCACTATTAATCACACACCCTATCACCCCAAGTTGTACTCAAAATATTCAAATATCTCCGATCTTGTAATGAAAACGCCATATTACGACGGATGAACAGGGAATTTATCATCAAACAAGGCACACCACTCACCAACAACAAGCAAACCTTCATTATAACTTGTGTCTCTTTATTTCACAATTTTCACAATTAATCGAGCCTTCCCAGTCTAAATTACTCCCCCAACTTAATCTCTAATCTCTAAAAATATCTTATCTGACATAAAAAACGCCATATTACCACGGATGACTGAGAAACTTCAAGATAAACAAGGAACACCCCGCAACAAAAACTAACAAATCTTCACTATAACTTGAATCTCTTTATTTCATCATTTTCACTATTCATCACGTATTCACAGTCTATATTTCTCCCTCAAGTTACTCTCTAATCTTTAAAAATATCTTATCTGATATTAAAAACACCATATTACAACGGATGACTAGGGAATATCATGATAAACACGGAACACCCTCACCAACAAACAACACACACAAGATGGCGTCCCCAATACTGCACATTTTATCTCGCCATATTTACCATTAATCGAGGACCTACCATCAAAATTATCAGTTACAAATACGCTCTAGCATCTAAATACCACTTACCTTACAGCAGAAGCTTCGTATTGAGGCGGATGATCGGTGAATTTCGCGATGCAGTCGGGATATCACACAGATTCAAAGTAAACAATGTGGCGCCGGGGGGTACTGAGAGGAGAGCTCACTGTTGCCCGGGGCGCTAGGGGAAATTGGTTAGCCCCGCCCACCTGTCACGTCATTGGTTGTTTCCTGTTAAATCTCCCTCGTTTAAATCTCCACTGTTTAAATACCTAGCTTAAATCTCTCTACTAAGATTAACCGAGTATTAAAAGGACTGAATGATGGCTATTAAAGGATTTGCGAAGCGAGACTGTGTAAGGTATATAATGAAGGAAAAAACAGAGGATCGGAAGCTAAGACGGACACCTGCTCGTTCTCCCTCCCTCCCCCGCACTCCCCCCCCCTCCCTCAACCCTCGCCTTCCCCCATTCCCCCGCAATCCCCCTCTCCCTCCCTCCCTTCTCTCCCCTATCCCTCCTTCCCTTTCCCTCCATCCCTCCTCTCCTCTTCCTGCTTCTCCTCCATTCCTCCATCTCTTACTGTAACACGTTACAGTAATCTCGTATTTCTGGGGTCTAAATGAACATACCCATATACTATGAACTATTACACCTTGAGGGAAAAAAAATGATAAGAAAATAGATGATCTTAAAACTCGGACGTAACACACAAGTACTTCCACCCTTTCTCCTTCCTCTTCCCTGCCCCAACCCTCTCTCTCTCTCTCTCTCTCCTTCCTGCCCTCCATACCTGCCTCCCGTCGCTGCACGTATGCATTTCTAGGTCCATAGCCTTGCATCTTAGACAAAATCAGTTCTCATACTGCCATCAATTACATGTAAACTTCTAACTGGCAGCAAAATAGATACTTCTAAAGGGGCATACTATACCTTTTGCACCTTACCTTGGCCCAGATTTTCGTCCTTTTGCAGCTTACTTCACGTAGCTCGGTGGCGGACAATGCTACTGCTCTACATCTCTCCTCTTTTTCGTATATTAGCATCATATTCTAGTGCTAATCTACTGTTACAACTCGGCATTCATGATGGAAAGATGGGAATTTTTGGCCCAAATCCTTCCTTCACTCTCTCTCCTTCCTTTTCTCCTTCCCTCCTTTACTCTTCATCTCTCCTTCCATCACCCTCCTCTCGATCTCTCTTTCCCTCCATCACTCTCATCTCCATTTCTTTCCCTCCATCACTCTCATCTCCATTTCTTTTCTTCCTTCACTCTCCTCTCCCTCTCTCTTTCACCCCTTCACTCCTCTCCATCTCTCCTTCCCTCCATCATTCTCCTCTCCATCCCTCCCTCCACCAACCTCCTCTCCATCTCTCCCTCCATTACTCCCCTCTCCATCTTTCATTCCCTCCACCAACCTCCTCTCCATCTCTTTTTCCCTCCATCACTTCTCTCCATCTCTCCTCCCCTCCATCACCCTCCTTTCCATCTCTCATTCCCTCCATCACTCCTCTCCATCTCTCATTCTCTCCATCTCTTTCCCTCCATCACTCTCCATCTCTCCTACCTGGCCCTGGCAGGGTGAGTAGAGCCTGTTTCTTTGCGATTTATCCAGATTTTCACACCTCGGTATTATATTTCACGCAGCTTACACCATTTTTCTACTGACATAGATTGTATTGATAACATACAGGAGAATATTAGGGTGGTGTAAGGGAAATGAGTAGCTGAGCAAACGGTCATACGGAGCCTCCAACGCCACCTGGAATACGGGATGTGCACATGCTCAGACCTTACACACACACACACACACACACACACACACACACACACACACACAGAAGAGGTGCACATGGGCTCCTAAAACACACACACACACACACACACACACACAGAAGAGGTACACTCGAGCTTCTTACATCTGTCACTTACCTGCGGCAGGTGTGTTTGCCCATTAAATCCAAGTGGTCTATTTTATATTATCCTTGCTGCCACCAGACGATATTTACTGAACAAAGGAAACATAGTGAAGGGGTTAAAGAATGCACCGCAGCAACTCTTCTTTTGCGATTTATTTTTACCCTCCACCTGACAGTATGAGGAAGGTGTTGTTATCACTATCAATTGGTGTCCGTCAATAGGTGCCATAGCCTAGATTTAACGAAAAACCAAGTCGAACCCTAGGCGTTCTCCCTGCGCCCATCTCGAAAAGAAAAGACTTGGGGGGGGGGTATGCTCTTGGTTAGGTGTGCAAGGAGGTGAGGGGTATGTGCTTGGTCAGATGGAAGGTTGTAACAGCGTAGCGTTGTCTACGTTTTAATAATTCTGGAAAAGCTGGATAGGGAGGAATTAATTCACTCACCTCAACGTAGATGGAGGGATGGAGTTGAGATGTATGTGAGGGAGGCGGGAGTGAGTTGAGGAGCGGGCAGCCAAATTGTGGCTGACAGAGCGACATGGAGGCGTTTCGTCTGCGGCCACCCTTTGCGGGATTAGGGCGTCGGGCTATAGATAGATAGACAGACCTCAACGTCAAGTGTACGTCGCCCTTACAAACTCTTTTTTATCTGATTCCCTTTTTGTTGCCATCCTATGTATGGTGATGTGGTGAGAGACAGTGAAAATGTGTGGTGATGTGGGGTGGAGTCTGGGGGTGTGTAATATGTGGTGGTGTGTGGTGGTGTGTGATGTGTGGTGGTGTGTGACTGGTGGTGGTGAGTGATGTGTGGTGGGGTGTGATGTGTGGTGGGGTGTGATATGTGGAGGTGTGTGATGATGTGTGGTGGTGTGGAATGTTCTATCCTGTCGTGTCCTGCCTCGCCCCGGGGCACCAAAGCTTCTCATGGCTTCACTAACTTTGGTCAATTGGAAACTCTCCGCCAACTGTGACCTTGTTAACGACGTGGCGGCCTTTGACGTGCAAGACGGAGATGTGAGAGCAGGAGGGAACGTATGAGGGAGAGGCGGCGGTATGTGATGGGAGAAGCGATTGATGAGATGCAAGGAAAAGTGGTAAATACAGAGGAGAAGACTGGTAAATGGCAAACGAAAGAAGAAGTGAGCAGACGAATAGAGGGAGATCTTGCTTTGATAGGTGATGGAGAGAGATGGACAGCCCAGGGTAATATTTCCCGCACACTTTTGGGGCTCTGAGCTGATAATGCCAAATTCCTATCCATTTGATTAGTCTGTTATATTAGCAATGATCTCAATACGTTTTAATCAATTTCCTATAGGTGTAAAGGAATTACTGACTGCAACTGAACGCAGAAGAGAGGCTTGGTAGGGAGGTGAAGAGGACCAGAAAAACAAGGATGGTTATTTATATGTACGAAAAAGTAGAAGCAAAAGAGGAGGACAAAGTGAAAGTAAGGGGGGATGTAAACAGATGACACACACACACACACACACACACACACACACACACTTACGTTTAGTGTATCAAATAAGTAGGTGTATTCTGGAGAGGGAGAGGGATCGCAGGATAGGACAGAGGATTGTGAAAGAACCTTAAAATAAAGTGTAAAACTGTAACCCAAGACAACCTCCCTCCATTTTGTGTGTGGGTTCTGACACCTGACCCACTTCTGATACCGCTGACAACATTTAAAAATTGCCTAATATTAACATTCACCACCAGCCTCTCTTGTCACCCTCCTCTTCCGTGGCCTGTCTTCTTTATCTTTCCCCCAACCAGTCTCTCTCCCTCTCTCACCCTCCTGTCACCTCACCCTTCTACCGAACAGTCTTTATCGTTCTCCCTTTCTTCCTCACCCTCTACCTCTCTTATCCTTCTCTCTTCTTCCTTCCTATCTTGTTTCCCTCCAACGAAATTTGAAAAATGCACAAATTATATTTCTCTGTCATAAAAGTGTACATGAGACATAATTTTCAAAGTGCAAAAAGGAATGAAAAGCTGGTGGTTTATAGAAATATCGCATCTTTCAATACAACAGGCTAGCCATCAACATCCACTCAGTCTGATAAGCGTGACATACGCCTGAATGGCTGGAAGTGGTGCAACACGGAATAAGACAGATATACATGACATACACACATAATAAAAGCTGTGTCCTGTTCACTGTTCACATGCCTGAGGTGGCGGCAGTACATGACATTCTATCCTCCATGGGAACATTAAACTTCTCATCAGAAACAATATGCTACGGTACTTGATCTGCTTAATTGTGACGGATTAATACTGTGATTAGCTAGGATTATCTCACTCAGGATTGGTGTGATGGTGTTACAGAGGGTTCTGTTATGATGAGACACCCAACCTTGCGGTATACCTGTGGAAACGGTTTTGACGAAATACTTAAATCAGTCCCACCTACATCCATGATTTGAACTCCCTATCCTGTGATACCAAGTCCACTCTATTATTAACCACTTCTTCCACCTGTGAATACTGATTTACACCCACCTCTTCCCCCCCCCCCCATTATTCTTCTCATTCTATTCCCCACTTCCCTAAAATGGCTCGTTTCCTCCCGCTCCCACAATTTAAAAACCTAAATTCTCTTTCCAGTCACTACCGTTCACGTTCCTCCGTCAATTGATCCAGTACGTTCATCCAAGTTTTCTTCACATTTGCCTTTATCATCCTATGCCTGTGCACTTCAACTTCACAGATTCAGTCTCCCTCTTCCTATATCCCATGAACCTAGGGATGATGCTGTTTACTTCCACCCAAACGTCAAACCCCCTCTAACCCCTACACTCTTCTGTACCATTGTTCCACCAGTGTTAGGAGGTAGAATCGCTACAATCATACAGACTGGGGAAGAGGGAGGGGATGGTCCTGCCTCCCACCCTCTATCGTCGTCAACAAGTATTTTTTACACAGGGAATTCAACGTAAACACTTTCCCCCATGGCCCTTCTTCACTCACATTCTCCATCTCCCATCATTCCAAACATTCTTCCCTCATGTCGTACTCTCATTCTCTGTGACTGACCCTCTCTCTCTCTCTCTCTCTCTCTCTCCTCGTCTCCATCCCGACCATCTGTCCTCAACCGGATTAACTGACCTCTCTGGACCCATTAACTGCCGGATGATTGGTCCTGCTGATTGGTGACTGGCCCATGTAAGCTGACTGACACACACACACACACACACACACACACACACACACACACACACACACACACACACACACACACACACACAGTAAAAAACATCCAATTACTCTTTTTATCCCCACTACTTCACATAAGCCATTAAATTTTCAAGCGTAAGAAAACAACAAACTTACTACCACGTCACTATCAACATGAGTAGGCTATGTCGCTATGCTGGGGGGGGAGGGAGATGTGGATGGGTGGGGAAGGAGGCATTGAGGGGAAGGGGAAGGTGATGAGGGAATGTGGTAGAGAGAGAGAGAGAGAGAGAGGGGGGGGGGAAGGGGAAGGTTGCGGGGATAAGAAAGGGGTTGAGGGGCGGCTGAAGGGGAGGCGGAGGGGAGAAATGAAGAGGGGAGCAAAGGGGAGTAAGGGTGACGGGAATAAAAAAAAAAAATGGAGGGTACAAAGAGGTGACTGATGGGGAGGGAGAGAAGAGGGACAAGGAGGGGGGAGGGGGAGGAGGGGGTTGACGAGGTGGGGAAAAAAAAAAAGAGGGGGGGAAGGAGGGTGTTGAGGAGTGAGGAATAAAAAGGATGCAGGGAGGTGGAGGCAAAGGAGAAACTGGAGGGGTTGAGGGGGAGGGAAGTAACTATGGTAGAGAGGAGTGAGGGGGTCAGATGGGGTGTGGAGGTGGGACGGGAGTAAATGGAAGAGGAAAGGGTGTAGGTGGCTACGTTATTTTGATTACATACAAAACTGCACACACACACACACACACACACACACACACACACACACACACACACACACACACGCAATAAAGAAGAGAGAATGAAAAAGATAAGGAAAGAAGGAGGGGCAGAAGAAGTGACAAACCATATGGCACAGGACTGGATAGGAACAAGGAATTTGATACAGAGACATTGAGGGAAAATAATAAGGAAGTAACAGAATGGAACTGGTGACCAATGAGAAACAAGAGGAAGATGAAACAATGAAGAATGGAAGAAGTAATCAAGAGAGGTGGAAGAAGACTGGATAAAAACGTGAGAGAGATGAACGCAAGAAGATAACTGAGAAAGATGGATAAGAAATGAACAGAAGGGGATGGAAGAGGAGTGGGGAGAAAGAGGGGGAAAAAAAAGGCGTGGGAAGAATAGTGAAAAAAATAACGAGAGAAAAAGTAAAGAAGGACGCATGACATAGATTACTGGAGGAAGAAAGGAGAGAAAATGAGGAAGAAGAGGGAAACAGAGGGAAGGAGTGACCACGAAAGATAAAGATGGATGAAGAAAGGTAAAGTATAAGAAAAGAGCGAGGGAAGAAAGGGAGGAGGAATGAATTAAGGTGTAACTCGCCTAATTCCTCTGTGCTTAACTAAATCCCCTCATTAGACTTCAGAGGCAAGTTAGATTGCCTTCCCCACCATTATAATTACCTCTCTCTCTCTCTCTCTCTCTCTCTCTCTCTCAGACCCCAGCTGGATCAAGTCACCGTGTATCATCATATATTTATCTTACTCGCGTGACACCCTTCTGATTGCAGCCTGTCGCGTCTATCTCTCCCTCCTGTCGCTACCCTACTCTCCCTCTCTCCAGCCTTCCTCTTACCCTCTTCCTCTATAATCAGTCTTCCTCTTACTTTCCTCCTCTTCAACAATCAGCCTTCATCTTTTTCTACAATCAATCTTCCCCATACCTTCATCTTCTACCATAATCTATCTCCACGCTTCCTATAGTCTTACTTCTGTTACCTCTCTTCCACAGTGCTCTCCCTTTTTCTTCTCCCTCCTCCTTTAGTCCTCTTCCTTCACTTTTTTTTGTCTTCTTCCTCTACCCACTCCTCTCTTACTCTTTGATATTTCTCTTCTCCCTTCCCACAGTATCCCTCCACTTCTACCCCCTTCTTTCTGCCTTCTCTCTTCTTCCTTTTTCTCTCCTACCACCTGCATTTCACAGTCTTCTTTCTTCCACTACCTAAGTTCCCACCCTACTTCATTTTACTTACCTATCCCCATCTTTCCACCACTCTTACTTTTCTTCTCTCTCTCTCTCTCTCTCTCTCTCTCTCTCACCCTACCTTTATATACTTTCTTCTCTTTTCCTCTCCATTTCCTCACATCTTATCGCACTTCTCCTTAAAGCATTCACCCTCCCTCTTATCTTTTAGTCGTCATGGTTCTTGTTCGTTAGTATATTTATCCTTTCCTTCAATTCCCAGTCACTTTCCCCCTCCTCCCCCGTGTCTGTTCTCCTCCTACACTCCTTTCCTCGCGTCACAGTTCTTTCCCTGTCAGAACAACCCCTCCAGGAGCCAAATCAGTGTCTGGTGGGCTGCGTTCTTGTCCACGAAATGACAGGATGGCGAGGGAGGGGGGGAGGTGAAGAGGAATGAAAGACAGGGAACGAAAGATGGAAAGAAGACCAAGGAAAGGGATGAATCAATAGAAAATAAGGATATAAATAAAGAAGAGTTCCAGAAAAGTAAAAGTGATGGTGTAAAAACATATGACTGTAGGGATGAGACGCGATTAACACAAGTTTTGTCACTTTCTGACATTATCTTGCAATCATATTTTAGCACAGCACAGTGTTATTTT
This sequence comes from Coenobita brevimanus, assembly GCF_032717465.1. Taxonomy (NCBI): domain Eukaryota; kingdom Metazoa; phylum Arthropoda; class Malacostraca; order Decapoda; family Coenobitidae; genus Coenobita; species Coenobita brevimanus. The sequence continues at coordinate 16,553,817 of NC_136995.1, forward strand.
ATATAACTTGGCATTTACTCAAAAATCACACACACACACACACACACACACACACACACACACACACACACACACACAAAATTAGCACTAATAAGCTTTCTCAATTTCTCCAACACACAATGTCACCGCCATCTCAGCAGTCATCCTGTAACCTCCATACAAGATCCATATCCGCAGATCCACATTTTTGCGTCAACTTTAATTTTACAATCCATGTCACCTGCATTCCTCTTGTTACAGCACCATCCACCACAATATTCCATCCCTGCCCTGCCTCAGCCTCCCTCCATCCCAGCCTTGCCCTGCCTTACTCCATCCCTGCCTCCTTCCAGTCCTTCCCTGACTCCCTCCATCCCTGCCCTGTTTTGCCCTGCCCCACCCTGTCCTACCCTGCCTTCCTCAATCCCTATCCATCCCTCCTCCATCATATCCCCTTTCAGGAAGCTATCCCTGAGGGCCGGTCCTATAATTGCTCTCTCTCTCTGTGTGTGTGTGTGTGTGTGTGTGTGTGTGTGTGTGTGTGTGTGTGTGTGTGTGTGTGTGTGTGTGTGTGTGTGTGTGTGTGTGTGTGTGTGTGTGTGTGTGTGTGTGTGTGTGTGTGTGTGCACGCGATGACAAATCTTTTGGAACCGTTACATATTTTTATTAAACCTAAGGGCATGTTGGACTGAGGGGGGTTTACAAACTGAGTCCATTAACCCCTTCCCTACGAATACAGGTTTTCTTATTTAGTCTCTCCACAGCCAGACGAATTTATTCAATTCAGAAAGTATATAAGTCAGGCAGGGAAGATTAACGAAAGGAGCGGAAAATACTAAAAAAAAAAAAATCGATATACATACTGAAAAATGGGCACAATGGAAGAAACGAGAATAGCAGAAATAAACCGCAAAGAGGGGGACGTGTGAAGGGACAAGGTGATGAAAAGTAATTGAATATAGCCAAGGCGGTAAGGAAAAGAGTGTAGAAAACAGGAAGAATGAAGAACATAAGAACATAAGAACATAAGAAGAGAGGATAACTGCAGTAGGCCGGTTGGCCCATGCTAGGCAGCTCCTAGAAGAGTAACTGAACTACTAGAATGAGATAAGGATAGCAAAGAAGAAGGCTCTCCCCCGCCCTCCAAACCCTCCAGCCGAAGCCGGCAGGAAAAAGTCAGAAAGAACACCACGCCGCGCCGTATAGAAAAACTGGCGTGGACATTTTACAGGAAAGTGTGAAAGGAGAATAGAGACTATCATAGTGTAACCTGAAAAGAAAATTTATTTTTGAATTAGTATTGGTTATAAGATTTTCTTTATTCTATATCCACCCCTTATTTGTCATATGCTTATCTAGCCTATGCTTGAAACTCTCAATGGAAGAGGCAGCAACTACTTTACTAGGTAGCTTATTCCATTCGTCTACTACCCTATTACCAAACCAATTTCTACCGATTTCCTTTCTGAAACGGAATTTTTCTAGTTTGAAACCATTATTTCTAGTTCTATCCTGTATGCTCACTTTAAGTACCTTGCTAATATCTCCCTTATTTATACCATTCATCCACTTAAAAACCTCAATTAAGTCTCCCCTTACTCTACGCCTCTTCTAGCGAATGCAGATTTAGTCTTTTCAGTCTGTCTTCATATGACAGGTTCCGGACGTCATGTATCATTTTAGTCATTCTTCTCTGTACATTTTCTAACGAATTAATATCCATTCTATAGTAAGGACACCAAAATTGTACTGCGTAGTCTAAATGTGGCCTTACTAATGCTAGATAAAGTTTCAGTATTACTTTAGATGATCTATTGCTCACGCTTCTCGAAATAAATCCTAGGACCCTATTTGCTTTATTTCTCGCATTAATGCACTGTTGCCTAGGTTTAAGGTCGTTACTAATCATAACTCCTAGATCTCTCTCGCATTCCGATTTGCTAATTTCTTTGTTATCTAAGCTGTATTTAGTATCTCCAATGGTCTTGCCTACGTTAAGTACTTTACATTTTTCAACGTTAAATTCCATTTGCCAAGTTTTAGACCATTTGGACAATGTATCGAGGTCTTTTTTAAGTTATGGCAATCGTCAGTCGAGTTAATGATACGCCCTATTTTTGTATCGTCGGCAAATTTGCTGATTCTGCTATTGACTCCTAAGTCTAGATCATTTATATATATGATAAATAATAAGGGACCGAGTACTGAACCCTGTGGTACACCGCTAGTTACTAATCCCCAGTCCGACTTAGTTCCATTTATTAATACTCTCTGCTTTCTTCCTTTCAGCCAGGATTCTATCCATTTTAAGATATCGCCGTCTATACCGTGTGCTCGAACCTTTCTAACTAACCTTTCGTGTGGGACTCTATCAAAAGCTTTACTAAAGTCCAGATAAATAACATCGTAAGCTTTATCGCTATCTACTGCCTCATAGACCTCCGAGTAGAATGACAACAAATTTGTGAGGCAGGATCGTCCTTGCCTGAATCCGTGCTGACTTTCGTTTATAAGATTAAATCTTTCTAAGTGTTCTCTAATCTTATTTGCCAAAATTGACTCTAACATTTTTCCTACTATTGACGTTAGACTTATCGGACGATAATTCGACGCAGCTGATTTATCACCCTTTTTAAAGATGGGCACTACGTTTGCGGTTTTCCACGCCTCTGGAACTTCTCCTGAACTTAAAGAGTCATTAAATAACGTTAAAAGTGGCTGACATAATTCTTCTTTGGTTTCTTTTATAATTTTTGCATATATATCGTCCGGACCTGGCGATTTTTGAGGTTTTAACTTGTTAATTTCTTTCAATACGTCCTCCTTACTAATGGTTATTTTACTAAGAATATTTTCCGTATTCTCATGGTAAATATTTGCTGCTTGAGGGACCAGGCTTAGATTTTCCTTGGTGAATACTGATATGAAATAATTATTTAGGATGGAGCACATTTCTTTATCTTCACTGGTAATGTCACCTGATTCTGTTCTGAGTGGTCCTATCCTATCTTTATTTTTCGTTCGGTACATTTGATAAAAACCCTTGGGGTTTACTTTTGATTCACTTGCAACCTTAATTTCATAACTTCTCTTTGCTTTTCTTATCTCCATCTTTACTTCTTTATTTAAAATTGTGTACCGGTTACGTAAGTGTTCCTCTCCACGTTTTATTTTTCTATATATTCCTTTCCTTTGGCCTATGAGAGATTTTAATCTGTTGTTTAACCATCTTGGTTCTGAATTGTTAGTTCTAAACGGTTTTGAAGGAATATATCTATCTTGGCCTCCGTATATTATATTTATTAACTCGTTATACTTCTCACTGGTCGAACGTCTGTTTGGTACTGGAGCTGAGTTAATTTCCGTCACCTGGACTACATTCCTATCTACCACCTCCCCCTCACAGACACCTGACGGACGTCCCCACGTGCTTCCTGCGCCTGACCTATGACCTGGGGATCCCCACTAACCTGACATTCCCTCAAATAGCTAATCTCCCTGTGGAATACCGTTCGAAAATAAGCTCTTAAGCCATCGAAATCTCCTAGACGAAAATTAGGAACGGTGGAGGTATTTTCAGTGGAACAGACATCCCAAATAAATTTGAACTTAATTTCTTCATGATCGCTATTACCAAGTCGTCCACCAACCTCTATATCGCTAATGATATTTTCTTTATTAGCTAAAACCAAATCTAGTATATTATTACCTCTGGTGGGCTCCCTGATATACTGATAAAGGAAATTATCCTGTACTACACTCTAGAAATTCCTCTGACTCTGCATCTCCTGTCTGATTTCTCCAATCTATCCTTGGCAGATTAAGGTCCCCAACAATTATTACTAAGCTGGACTGTGATGCTTTCCTAATTTCCTCCCAGAGGTATTTACTATCAGCTCTACTTAATTTTGGAGATCTGTAAATTGCTCCTAAGACTAATTTCTCCCTATTGTTACTAATTTCAACCCAGACACTTTCTGTGTCCCTATTTACTTTAATGTCTGCTTTATTGTAACAGTTTAATGAATCCTTTACATAAATAGCTACCCCTCCCCCCTTTCTTCCCTGACGGTTTGACACAAAAATATTATAGCCTTTTATCTGATATTCTGCTAAAAATTCTCGAGTGTCTGTATTCATCCAAGTTTCACTACTAACGGCAATGTCTATTTTCTCTGTACAAATTAAAGCCCTCAGTTCATCCATTTTATTACGTAAACTCCGGCTGTTTGTGTAGTACACTTTCAGATTATTACGAGTAGTTATGCCTTTACCTTGGCATTTACTGTTATTTATTTTATTACTAACTGGGAAACTCTTTACTTTACTAATATAACAATTTTTTGTACTATCGCTTGTCGCCCTTCTATCATCGCTTGTTCTATCATCTATCATCGCCTGCTCAATTTGAGGTGCCTGAGTGGATGTATCTACACTATTGGTTGAACTTTTGTTCTTAATTTTGCAAGTATCGATGCATCTATCCAAACATGGTAATAATGATTTCTGACTGTAGTTGCTGCATCTTCCTGTACACCTACTTCTCAATCTCGAAAAAATCCCTCCAACTCCCTATCTATCATTCCAGCTAAAACAGTAACTCCTTGCCTGCTACGATGAGTCCCATCCCAACTATACAAGGCACTTCGTCCATAAAACCGGTCCCAGCTGTCTATGAAAGGTATTGCATTATCTTTGCAATACCTTTCAAGGCGGCAATTAAACCCTATTGCCCTGCTCAACCATTCCCTTCCAACCCGCCACCTTGGTAAAACACCAAGCACTACAGGGGTTCCTCCCCTCTCCCTAACCTTTTCTAACATCAACTTGTACCTTTTCCACAGTACCTCACTCTTACGGCTACTAATATCATTGCCTCCTACACTGAGGCACACAGTGGGTTTGTCACCACTTTCCTTTACGATATTTGAAATTTTATCTACCACATTAGCCACCCTGGCCCCTGGAAGACACACATGTTTAGCGAGTGGAGTATACATGGCCCTGTTCAGATATCTCACCTGGGAGTCTCCAACAACAACAACATTTTTCTTACCTTTCTTGTTCTGTTTATACTTACCTGTACTGGAAGTTCTCTCACCGTCCTTCTCCTCTACTTCCCTCTCTGCCTTCCCTTCACATTCGTCCCGTAGTGTGTCGAATGTATTAGTTGTCTTAATTTCCGTTTGCTTTTTAAGAGTGAACTTCGTTGCACCCTTGTTAACAAGTGTCCAACCTTCAGCCTTTTTCTCTTTCTCCTCCAACATCTCCTCCAACAATTCCCTCATTTGTGCCTTCTCCTGCCTGAGAATTTGTACCTCCCGCTTCAGTTCGAGAAGTTCCTCCTTTAATTCAAGGTAGTCCTTTTCAGTACCTGCAGTGGGGACACAGCTCTCTGCCGAGGAAGCCATTACGCACTAGTTCACACAAGGTAGCACACACTATCACGGGTCACTACGGGTCACCACAACACACACACTCACGGATCACTAGCACAGCACTATCGCTGATCACTACAACACACTAACACAACCACTATCACAGATCACTAAAGCACACTAGCACAACACTACCACAGGTCTCTAGCACGTCTGAGTGTGGAAGACAGAAGAAAAAGAGAAGACAAGAGGGTAAGGAAAAGGGTGAAGAATACAGGAAGAAGAATGAAAAGGGAGAAGAAAAAGAGAAGACAAGGGGGTAAGGAAAAGGGTGCAGAATACAGGAAGAAGAATGAAAAGGGAGAAGAAAAAGAGAAGACAAGGGGGTAAGGAAAAGGGTGCAGAATACAGGAAGAAGAATGAAAAGGGAGAAGAAAAAGAGAAGACAAGGGGGTAAGGAAAAGGGTGCAGAATACAAGAAAAAGAATGAAAAGGGAGAAGAAAAAGAGAAGACAAGGGGGTTAGGAAAAGGGTGCAGAATACAAGAAAAAGAATGAAAAGGGAGAAGAAAAAGAGAAGACAAGGGGGTAAGGAAAAGAGTGCAGAAAACAGGATGAAGAGGGGAAAGGGAGAAGAGAAAGAGAGGGAGGAAGGAAGAAGGATGGCGTGCAGAAAACCATTGTGATAACAGTAATGGTCACTGGGAGGGGGAAGGGGGTAGCCAGCTGGGGTATGGGGTACAGGGAGGAGAGGTTACAAGGTCAGAAGATGGTGAGAAAGTGATAAAAGAAAACAAAGGTGTGAGGTATCGTCATTATCATTATTATCACCACAGTACCCCTTGATCCCTATGTAAAGACGGGGATATGTACAACAAGACATTCATCGGAGTACAAGTCAAGTACGAGGTGCACACTTCATTCTCTGCCTAGGGAGCTATAGGACTACTTGAAATATAGGCGTTGGGTGACTATATCTTCTCGTGATCTCTGATGCTTAGATACTACTGTCAAATATATGTCAGTTATCATTAGCCGTGTTATTAACCTCACAGAAATATAGCAATTTATTTGAGAGAGAGAGAGAGAGAGAGAGAGAGAGAGAGAAATGATCCTTCATGAATCTACACCGGTACTCACTAATGCTCTAAAGCCTCTCTACGTTTTCTCTGCCTTAATATGCTGCGCAGGTAAGGTATGGGAATGGACTATGACTCCTGCGGTTGCAAATTAATACCGCACCTGGGAATAATTTAAGGACTGGATATTTATTCACAAAAGTATTTGGTTCTTTTACTTTTCGTAAATATTACAATGAATGTTGCCTGTTTTTCCCGCCCAGTGAAGACCAAGTTATCAAGGCTTCTGAGTTTTTGCTAATCAATTTAAGGGTTCCAAACGATTTATCTCATTTGAAATAATTCGTGGGTTCCATATGGTTTAGCTGAAATAATCCAGGGGTTCCATATAATTTACCTCGGCTGAAATAATCCGCCAGTTATCAGCCAAAGCCCCGAGTGTCGTTTTGTCACCAACGAGATAAATACAAAACGAACAAATAAAGCTCGATTTAAAATGCTACAGGATGTTATGGAAAGAAATATATCAATCTCCAGCTTCCACCTGTGAACCAACTGCTCTATGTAAAAAAGGTGGTTGGAGGAAGAAGGGCTTGCATCCACCTATCGATCTATCGGTATCTGTCTATCTACTGGAAGTCCTCGATGCAGGTCCGGCCGTGCAATACACTTTTGTGAGCCTGTGTTTTTTAAGCTGCACGCCGGTAGTTGTCAACAAATTGCAACATTCCTGCAGCCGACACAAACATTTCAGTTACGTTCACCGACACTCGCCTACGGCATTCCAGAGTCTCTTCTCCTATATTCTACAATGTTTCAAAGCGTTGTCACTGGATTGCAGCGATCGAGCAGTATGTTTGTAATGGTTGCATCAGACCTTCATCTATCTCAGAATTATTTATAGCTGTAAATACAGGGAAAATCTAAAATATAATAGGGAAATTCTCGGCAGCACTTCTTTTTTGTTACAACATTAGAATGGCAGTTCCGACTCACAGCAAAATACTGTGATTCAATGATGGTTTCAGAAAGATTGGTGTGTTGCCGGGCTGCTGTAACCAATTAATTCTACACAGTATCTCTCAGGATGGACCGAGTGTATTTCAAAAAGTAAGGGAAATAAAGAAGTTCACCTTTCTCCTACGTTATCTCTTCCACTAATTTCATCCATAAAGAGATACTGTAAGGTGGTTGGCTACTGGGGACGATGGAGGGCTGAAGAGATTATTCTCAAGTGTATGTAGCAGCTGGGTGGCTGGGAGAAGAAAAACAGACGCAGTAATAACCACGTGGAAGAACAAGGTGATGGAGTATAAGGGGGTGACATGTGGTGAAAGGAGGGACCACTGATGAGTAGGGGAAATAATGAATGGAAATACTAAAGGTGGGACCACTCCTCACAGGATGCTGCGTTAGTTAATAGACAGATCTAGCCCGTGGTCATGATGGTTGTCCATCTGTGACTATAACAGTTATTGGGGAGTAACGCTAATGACTGGTTGGTACTTATAATGACTGGTTGGTACTAATAATGGTACTGATAGATGTAGTGGCCTGTGTTTAATCTCTCTCTCTCTCTCTCTCTCTCTCTCTCTCTCTCCCTTCGACACTCATTTACTCCTCCCTGTTCTCACAGTCTCCTTCCCTTCCCAGCTCTTTCTGTCAGTGTACAATAGATGGCAATTGGTGGTACACCCAACAATTCCCAAACTTTTACTGAAACTGTACTGGACTGTAATGGGACAACACAACGCCATCCTTAGTGGAAATGATTGTTCAGACTCGTTTGGTACAGTTAAGAAACGAGTGTGAGGGGTGGACTCCATGCCTGATGCTGCGTCTGATGGTGATGGTAGAGGGCGGAGGCGAGAGAAGGGAGATCGGAGAGGAAAAAAGGGAGAAGAAAAACAGGGAGAAGAAAAACAGGGAGAGGGAAGGGAGAGTAGGAAGTGTAGATGGCCGGGTGTAGTCAGTGAATTGTAGCGTTACTGATGTCCACTGTGGAGTTCTGTCAGTGTGGTGTTTGGGGTATACTGTAATCTAAGTGTGGTTACTGATGGGTGGAATGTGCGTGTGTGTGTGTGTGTGTGTGTGTGTGTGTGTGTGTGTGTGTGTGTGTGTGTGTGTGTGTGTGTGTGAGAGAGAGAGAGAGAGAGAGAGAGAGAGAGAGAGAGAGTCGCCTTTCAGCGTTATCATTTCCTATGCTCTAACGACCTAATGAAGAGAAGATATAACAAAGGATTAAAGGAGAAGTAAGGACGAAAGTCGTGATAAAGCGTAAGAAATAAAACAAAATTACCCCAGAAAAAAAAATGGAAAGAGCTACAAAAAAATATATATACAAGGAAAACAATAAAGAAAAAAAGGAAATAATAAAACCACAACCAACACTGAGGAAGAAAATTGCCATGAAAAGAGAATGACAAAAAAAGGAAAAAAACATGCAAGGAAGATACAAGGAAAAATAAGAGAAAAAAAATGTGAACAAGAGTGTAAGGGAAACTATCTCATACTAAGCCATGGCACTGCAGTCTGTAAGGTTCAAAACCCCCTTGTTGACTATGGGAATCTCGCCTTACTGATATCGAAGTCCATAAGGCTCATAACACACTCGCTGACTAAGGGATTCTCGCCCTTTTGACATCGGGGAACATAGGGCCATAACTTCCTTGCTGACTGTGGGAATCTCGCCTCACTGACTCTCTCTCTCTCTCTCTCTCTCTCTCCTCGCTACAGGGTTGAACAGTGTGGTTTGCCAGCAGGAGAGTGACGAGAGAGAGAGAGAGAGAGAGAGAGAGAGAGAGAGAGAGAGAGAGAGAGAGGGGGGGGGCGGGGGGAGGGGGGATATAAGCAAACACAAACTGGTAAAAGAAATACAGAGGACACCAAGTAAAGGAAGTCCAGGAAAAAGATGCAGGAGAAATGTTAAAAATAAAGACGAGGAAGTAAAGGAAAGAATAAAGATGTAGGATAACACTTCAGCACACCAATCTAAAACCAAGGTTTGGGTGGAGTCCAGCCGGGGATTTCCCGGCGTACAGCGTTGCCTTGTTTCCTATACTCTGATTGGGTAGTGGCTGACCTGACACCGTTAAAGCTCGTTCGCTCACACCTCGCCACCTGGCCTGACATGACTTCACCCACTTCTGTGTGTGTGTGTGTGTGTGTGTGTGTGTGTGTGTGTGTGTGTGTGTGTGTGTGTGTTTTATGTGTTTTTTTTTTTGTGTGTGTGTGTAAAGACAAACTAATTTAAATTATAAATATAATTTAAGTTACCGGTATATATATAACAAAGTGAACAGTGGAAGCACGTGACAGAAGCTTAATCTCCCTCCAGTGGATTAACTCCCAGTATGGGCCTGGATGTTGCCGCTCGTGAGTGTTTTAACTTATTTATTTCTATTAAGAAAATAGCGTATGTTCTACTGATTCCTTCAAATTATATTATAAACGTAATTGTTACATTACCTACCCAACTTAGAACTACCGTGAAAGTAGGTAAAAGTAACTACATTTTTTTTAGCACCACTGTAAAATATGTATGCCACGTTTCGTTATTGATGTACAAGAGCCATATGCATTACAAGTTTACCTTCCTTTGATATGCTAGAATACTTACATTTATATTGTATTAGTATGTGTGTACCTATCTGTGATGCCTATTACATATATAACAGAATCTACTCATCGCTCGTTTAGGAAGTATGGCATGGCTGCACCCAGCGCCAGACCCCACCCAAACCTTGGTTTTAGATTGGTGAGACTATACCAGTATTTTTATCCCCAGGGAACATACTGAGGGAGATTTGAAGGAGGGAGAGAGGAAGGAGGAAAAGAAGAGGAGGAAGAGAGAGGGAAGAGGGAGGGAAAGATGAAGGGAAGGAGAAAGGGTAGCAGGAAATAAACCACCATCACCACTAACACCACCACCACCACCACCACCACCACCATCGTCATCATCATCATTATCTTCATCATCATCATCACGGGAAAGAGGAGAAGGAGGATGTATAGTGAAAGGAGCAGACAGCAAGATTGAGAAAGAAAGAAGTGGATGAAGAGGAGAGGGAACATGGAGTGAGGAGGAGAGGAATGACGGAAGAAAGGAAAGATGGAAGAATTAAAATGAAGAAGGTTACGGTTTCACAGGTCTCTCTCTCCTCCCCCCCCCTCTCTCTCTCTCTCTCTCTCTCTCACCGGATTCTCCCAGCCTCTTACACATTCTCCTCGGATTTGAATACGAGATTACAAAGGTTCCTGACGTCCATAAAATTTTGTGTGAAGGAAGGAGAGAAGAAAGAGGCAGGGAAGGTGAAAGAGGATGAAAAGAGAGAGGGAGGGGAGGAGAAAGAAGGAGAGAAGGAGGCAGGGAAGGAGGAGAAGGAGAGGAGAGAGATATAAGTAAATGAGATACGTGAGAAGGAGCGACAGGGGCAAGAGGTGTCGTGGAATGGGAAGGAAGAAAGGAATGGAAGAAGGAATAGTGAAGGGAATAAGAAAAAGATGAGGATGTGAGGAAGACTGACAGTTAAAAGTACAATAAAGCGAGAAGAAAAAGAAGTGAAGGAAATAGGAACGCTGCACCGAAACGAAGCGAACGGTAGGAAGGAAGGGAGAAAAGGCAAGGAAGAAGGGAGGAAACGGGGAAGCATTAAAGGGAGACAGGGAGGAAGAAGGAAGGGAAACAGAAGTTGGTGGGAAAAAAGCTGAAAGGGCGATCGAAAGAATGAAGGGACTGGTAGAAATAACAGAAATGGAAAAAAGGGAAGAAAAATATGAAAGACAAATAGGTAGGAAGGAAGAGAGGTAAAGAGAGGAAAGGAGAAGAAAACAGACAAGGAGGAGAAGACGATGTTGTGGACTGGGATAGAGAGGGAAAGATAGGGAAAGGAGATGATGGATTATACAGCAACTGGATAGAAGTCAACGGCCTGATATGATGTAGGCGAGAGAGGATGAGGGATACAATGGAGATGTAACGTGGAATTTGGGAACAATGAAAGTATAATGCTGAAACAAATTATAAGTGTGTGTGTGTGTGTGTGTGTGTGTGTGTGTGTGTGTGTGTGTGTGTGTGTGTGAGAGAGAGAGAGAGAGACGTAAAACATAGAGTGAGTATTTTAGGCCAGCGGGAAGGAAAGTAACAGTGGTGGATTCAGGGAAGTCTGGGAGGAGTTTGTCACTCAAGGGAAGAAGAGTTTTGGTTTTTATTCTTCCTCCTCTCTGGTTCTGGTTTACCCTTTTTCCTCCTTCACATCCTCCCTTCAGAGTTATAACACGAATGTAAGTGATGTTCTATACCACAGACCTGAATCAACTTGGGTGTCTAGGGTGGTGGTGGTGGTGGTGGTGGTGGTGGTGGTGGTGGTGGTGGTGGTGGTGGTGGTGGTGGTGGTGGTGATGATGATGATGATGATGATGACTGTGTGTGTGTGTGTGTGTGTGTGTGTGTGTGTGTGTGTGTGTGTGTGTGTGTGTGTGTGTGTGTGTGTGTGTGTGTGTGTGTGTGTGTAGTGGTAGCTCATCATTGTTCCTGTATATTCTAATAGCCGTAAGGTACTGTAGTTAGCCAATACTAACGATACGTATTAAATCAATGTAAATTAAACCAATACACATTACATTAACTCTCCACACTTTTTACCTCGTCCTTGATCACCCTTTCATTTTCCCATCAATATTTCTTGCATACCTTCACTCATCTCCATGTATACTTCTCCCTTATCAGTCCGTTCAGCGCCCCTTTCCTCTCTTACCCGTTTATCATCTCCCTCTTACACCCTTTATCTTTACCGTCTTTCTATCACTAGTTTCGCCATGTCTCCCTCTGTTTCTCCGTTTTGCACCTTCTTTCTTCTCTTCCTCTTTACTATTCACACTTCTACACTTCATGCTCTCTGTTCCTCTCGCTTCTCCCTCTTCCTCTCTATTTTAACTACCTTCTGTTTCCCCCTCCTCTTTCTCACTGTTCTTAGTTTAGGATTTCCTTTATTCCCTTCCTCTTACCTCTCCGTCAAGCATATCTTTCCTTCTCTTACTCTCCCCTCTTAGAAAGGAGGAAGGAGTGCAGTGAGCGGTAACATTAAATGGCTATTTGGTAAGAGATAATGGTCACAGAAGAGCTGCAATTCTGTCTACCTATCTATTCATCTATATATCTTCCCTCTACATTATATCTTATTATATTCAGTCCTGTCTTAATATTTACTAATGTACGGTATGCTGTATTCTCTTGTAAGGGATGGGTTAGGCAAACACAACTTCAGGCACGTATGTCCTTACTCTAAAATGTACCCTCTCAGGACTCTCCACTCTGCATTAACCACTCACCTGACTCATCCCTCCACCGTATTCTTGGTCTGCCTCCTCTCTAACACTCAGTCTCTCACTCTCAAATGTTACACTTTACTACCAGTGCTGTAATGGAGAGTGTACGCTGTCATACTGCGTATGCTCACTTTCCTTTTTCAGGCGTGCCGTATGACTAACAAACAATATCAGGGTATACGCAGCTCTACAGTATATAGGAACGTAGACTGTGTATTCCCTGTTTAAAACAATGCACTTTATTACGGAAAATATCATATATTTTTATATATTCTAAACTGCAGTCCATCTGGCAGCACCGAAGAGATTATTTTCCTCTTCAAAATGCAGTGTTATGTGAAATACTTTTCTGGACGCGTTCAGTGCAGGCTGAGTGAACTCCCACACGCAGTAGCGCCATACCACTGTACACCAAAATGCTTTTGTACAGATAAAAGGAGCACATTTTTGGATGAGTTCAGTACGCTGAGTGAACACGCGGTAGCGCCATACCACTGTACACCAAAATACTTTTGTACAGATAAATGCAGCACATTCCTCGCTCCACACACCCAAACCAAAACTCTAGATTAAACATAACTCTACATACTGTACAGTGCACACTATGAACTGCACTGTGCAAAATTAATAATCCTAGTTAGCTCGGCCCCCTCTCATTTATTGCTTAACAAGGGAGAGTGTGTTAGTATATCGCGTATGGCCAAGAACACTCTCATCACTACAGCACTATTTCCTGAGTTCTCTCTCTACCTCGTCCTTGATTCATCTCTCCTCCCTTCAACACACTCTCATAGTCTATCACTCAACACTCAGTCTATTGTTTCCTTATTTCTTCTTCCTATTCTCTGTTTTTCTCTACTTCTACTCGCTCTCGTCCTGCAAACAGTCCATTTGCTCATTTTCAATATTCCTCGCTGCCTGCAATCCAGTGCACTATCAGCTGCCGGGCAATTAATGGCAGTGGAGAGGAAGATGAATGTTGATAAATGATAACACATGGCGGGATGGGGAAGGAAGGCTCGCTAAGGGAAACGCTGACATGGAGGCAACTCAGTTATTTTGAAGGACTTGGTGTATATATATGAGGTCTGATCAACAAGCTCTAAGAGATCTTCAATTACAGGTGGCAATATAGAGGCAGTGAGTCGTGTTGTGGTGAGTACAAAGTATAAATATTACCTTATCCCAGAAACAAGTAATTTCTCCATACCTTACGCCAGTGATGTGAAGGACGTGCTTAAAGACAGGCGTAGCTATACTTTGTCCTTGTAAAGAAAATGGATAGAAAGAGGAGCATCATCTGTGCATCAAGTTTCGTGTAAAAAATGGTACAGCTGGAACAGAAGCCTTACGGATGATAAGAACGGCTTTTGGTGATGGCTGCTTGAATATGACTCGTTTATGAGAAGGTAAAATCTGGGTGACCCTCGCCAACGTCCAGTGGTGAAACGGTCGCTAAGATGAAACAAAAAACTACAAGTGATCGACGATGAGCCATCTAGGAAACTGCTAAAGAACAGCACATTTCCTATAGATAATGTCAAGAGATTTTGAGTGAAGATTCTGAACGTGTCAAGTGTTTGTAATATTCGTTCTGAGGCTGTCGACTAATGAACATGTTTCACCACTAAGAGGTGTGTGTGTGTGTGTGTGTGTGTGTGTGTGTGTGTGTGTGTGTGTGTGTGTGTGTGTGTGTGTGTGTGTGTGTGTGTGTGTGTGTGTGTGTGTGTGTGTGTGTGTGTGTGTGTGTGTGTGTGTGTGTGTGTGTGAAATTCACGGAGAAGAAAGAGGACAAGAAGAGTGAGAAAGGAGTAAAAGGGAGCAGGATTACGAGCCAATACTACGCCAACCATACTGGTAAAAAAAAAAAAATACTATAAAAAGCAAAATACCAATACCGGCCTCACCCTAACTCTAACTTTCCTGGAAAAAGAAATTTGTTTCAGTGTTACGACCTTCAGCCGCCCTCCTCTCCCTCCTTCACGTGGTTAGGTTTTCCTCCTCTATTTTCGTTATCCTAGTATATATTTATTTTCCTCCCATTTTTTTTATCCCTTTGTCTGCCAAATCTCCTTCTTTCCATTCCAAAGTGTAATCTTATTTTTACTGCTCAGTATTTTATGCGTTTCCTTTTTTCGCTCTCTATAACTTTCTCATTTTTTATTATATTTGTAGTAATTACTCAAATCATTAACATCCACTTCATATTTATATTCCATATGTCCTTTCCTATACAACCTGCTCTTTTTCCTTATGTTGTTTCTCATTATACTTCATGGCACTTAATGTCCTCTTTATTACCTTTTCCTCGCCTGTTTTATCTGTTAATCAATTTAGTTGTTCTGCTTTATTATTCCTACCCATTCCTTTAGCCACCCAAGCAACTAGTCTCTCGCTCCTTCAGTCCAAAATTCATCCCGGATGGCAGCCAGAAAAATGTCTTCAAGCCTCAGTATCACAACACATTAGCATTCTATTCTGCCACTCCAAGACACCTTCCTCAGCCCTACACTAAACCTACAGTTGATCCAGGGTTGTCGCAACCATAACACTTGCAAGCAGTGCATCTGACAGTAACAACTCACCACTCCTCCCGCCACTCCACCAGTATCACTATATTACGTAAACCAGTGTGGGGTTAGCAGGGGAGAAGAGTGTGGCGTTAACTTCGCGTCACAGTCTGAAGCAAACAGGTGTCTCATCAAATGTGCAAAAGCATGTGTTTGAGAGTAAAGTATCGTTACAGCCTGATTCAGAGAACGGAGCAAGTAATGCGCAAAGCGCGCCTAGCTGGAGGTCACCTCTAGCACGTGATCAATAAACTGGCACCATAAAATGAGAAGCTGTCATCTCCAGCCATCCACGTCACTGGCATTCTCTCAACCAATGGCCTCAATGGGTTATCATTTTCTTTATTCATGGTGGTCCACTTTGGTGTGAGGAGAAAATGAGGAGAACGATAAGAGGGTTGATAGGAAGGGTTGGTGAGACATGAGGGTAGTAACAGAAGGGTGATGGGACGAGTGATGGGAAGAGCGATATATACCGGTATGCTAGCACCGTCACACTCACCACCATGTATACGGCTGGTGTGGGAGATGGAGAGCAATAACGCTGAGAGTGGATGATACGGCACTTGATGGACGGTACACCGGAGTACGGCTCAGGGAGACACCGAGGACAAAATGGCGTCAAGAAGATAACAGAGTGAACGAACAAAATACTCAAAAAACAAAATGAGCCTAAGGAGAAAAATGGATGGAAGGGAAGTGCTGAAAAGAGAAAAGATGAAGAGGAAAGTTACCAGATGGAGGGACCGGACGGGAAGAGAAGAGAAGAGAGGAGAAAAGAAGACTGAAGGAGAGGAGGAAATGAAGTGATGGAGGAGGGGGGGAAAAGAGAAGAATGAACCACTAGAAGCAGGAGAAAATGATATGCAGAGAAGAAACAAGACAAGCGATGATAGGGTCCCATTTTTCCCTCCCAACTTACACTTCCTCATTTTTCCTCTCACTCCCATCCTTCCTCTCTCAAGCTTCCTCTCCCACATCCTCAATTTCAATTTCGCTAACTTCTCTTGCACATTTTTCAGTGGCTTCCTCCCGCCTACACATCCTCTTCCTCAGCCAAGGTAAAATAATAGAGGCATCACTCTTGCTGGGGGTTGGACACTGTCACCCGCTCTTTCAATATCACTTAATTCATTTATTTTTTCCGTGACGGAATTCAGTGTCATTTGGTTGCACTAAAGTATTCAGACATATTTTTGGCTGCCATTATAAGCGTTTTTTTAGGACTGTGTTACACCAGCCGATGAGGACACTCGTAACGGTTACATAACAAGGATAATGACGACAAATTCCACCCTTAATGACTACACACGTTACTCCCTGCCGGACACACACACACACACACACACACACACACACACACACACACACACACACACTTTAAATAATGACAATGGCATACAAAATAAGTGTTAACTGAATTTCTTGGACATTTATACAAATTAGTACAGCCATCAAATACATTATATAAAAAAAAAAACTCGAGAAATAAAAAAAAAGCGAGCAACACGTTCTTAGTTCCTTCTGGCAAGACAAATATAATGCTTGAGAGGCGTGAGTGGTATGTGTATCCTTCAGGCTGACTCGCTGTACACAAAGCTTAAGACTCTGTCATTGAAAACTGGGAAGACTGGGGGTGGGGTGGGCGGCTGAAAGGTAAGAGGGGTTGTAAAGTATGAGGGGCTTGTAAGGTAAGAGGGGGTTGAAGAGTAAGGGGGGACTGTAAAGTAAGGGATTGTTAGGTAAGGGGGACAGTTGCAGGGTAAGGGGGGGAGAGTTGCAGGGTAATGGGGAATGAAGGGTAAGGGTATCACAGGCTAATGAACTCTGTGGAACCATATACAGCAGTGGAGTGACTAACCTTGGAGTGGTGGCTGAACTGAGTAGCCGCCTGAATACCGTCCAATATGGCATTACACACAGACGGACTTCTCACGCGCCGAATGAATACACTAAATTAACGCAACGAAATGACACACCTGAAATGAAGAGGAAAGAAATGTAAATACAGGTAAGTGAAGGTGACCGTCCACACTATATGACTGACTATGGTGTGTAATGACAGGATTGTTACACACACACACACACACACACACACACACACACACACACACACACACACACACACACACACACACGCACGCTTACAAGGTTGGGGTGGTGGAGGTAAGGGTGATACTAACTTTTGTGGGTGTCAAATATGTCTTTATATGACACCAGAATGGGGTCGACTGAGGTCAGGTGAAGGTCTCGTGCAAGGTCACCAAAACATGTGCCCCAGTGACTGAGGAGGTCAAGATGCTCTCTGTGATATTATATTTACTGTAGGCGATCTCCGCTACAAATTTTACATACGATTACTAATAAAGCTGTGTTTTTAATAGAGTATACGAAAGTCAATAAACTGATTTCTACTAGCTTTTTACCTAAATAAAAAGCCTAACAACGTATTCAAATGTACATAGTGTTTTCATATAATTCAGTGAACCAGGTACTCAGTAATTAGTAAAACACCGGAGTATACACACACATGGCCTGTGAAAATATTACCTCTCTCACTTCACCCACACATCCTGGAACACAGTAAGTACGGTATTTGTTGTAGCGACCGACTTGCAGATCAGTTTTCACATAAATTCAATTGTGGATTACGAGAAATTACGTAATCAGGGTAGTCTTCTTTCCAATCCATTACGGTACTACAGTTTCTGAACGAAGACGGGTGACTGCAATAAACCCCGCCAACACTTAGCTCATGCCCTCCCTCTCCCTTGCTGCCCACCGTCCCCTCCCACGCCTCGCCATATTTCTCCGGCAACACTCCCTAATCCGTAAACACATTATCGGGCAACAGATTACAGCAGTAAATAACAGGCTGGCTGGCTGCGGTGACGACAAACATACAGTCGCAAAGTGTTTATATTGTCATCTGCAACATCGATACGGCTGGACATCAAACACACATACTAGTGCCAGTTGGTGGGGTGGATATTGAAAAGAAAACTAAACTGTTGGTGAGGTGGATATTAAAGAAAAAAAAAACAGCTCTTTAATTCTAGTGAGGTGGGTATTGAAGGAAAAACTCTTAAATGCTGGTAAGGTGGATACAAAAGGGGAAAAAAAAACTCTATGGGATTGGTGAGGTGGAACACTGAAGAAAAAAGCTATTAAATGCTGGTGAGGTGAATATTGATGAAAAAAATTTAAATACTACTGAGATGAATACTGAAGAAGAAAAGCTCTTAAATTCGGGTGAGGTGGGTATAGAAGAAAAAAAAATCTTAATTAAGGGCTGGTATAGTGAGGTACTGAAGACAAAAACTCTTAAAAGGTGGAATACTGAAGAAAAAGTTCCTGATTCTAGCTTTGGGTGTCTCAGAACAATTGGTGGCCCATAACATATCAGCGGTAACAGAAATATATGTTCAACTATCAGTATTTTGGATATACCTTGTTATATTTAGTCTCTTCAGGCATGGAGTTTGAACTAGTTAAAAGATAATGTTGCCAAAACTTCTACAGCTTTCAATCTCTCCTTAGCTTAAGAAAACTAATTTGTGACAGAAGACATATAATTTTATGATGCAATCCACATGAAAGAGTTAAATCATTCCCGCTGAGTTGGAAATATTGAAACGATACAGCAAATAACACAAAATATCAGTGACAGCGCCTATACCCAACATGAAAAATTAAATGTTATCTTTATATTTGTGTCAGTGTCTGCACAATGTATCGAACAATATAACGTAAATATAGAGCTAATCTGTCATCTCTAATAATTTCAATTTTTTTTTTATCCGGTAATTTCTTTGATACAACAAAACGTTTAATAAATAAATACAGCGATAAAAAAGGATTTTACCAATAAAACTGGAGAGAGAGAGAGAGAGAGAGAGAGAGAGAGAGAGAGAGAGAGAGAGAGAGAATGTCATGAACAATTACTTTGCACCCACTGTTTCCATTCGCAATAATTACATCACACAGGCCATTAAGGACAATATGTGTGTGTAATTCTGGGTTTGTTAATTAGGCTGGACCTGAGGCGACAACTGTGCTGTTATGGTCACTGTAAAATGGATGATATTTCTGCTACGGAGCTGACAAATATACGAGTTTATGTGTACGTTAGGTAGATTTTGCAGTGATAAATACACCTGACAAGAAGAACACGGACATCCATATTACAAGTCAAAACGAAGGATATTTATAATTAACTACGTAAATGAATAACCAATAATAGCTTCGAATAAACAGCAGGAAAGTACATCTGTATATGAACAAAAGCTCAAATTAGGATAACAGTTGAAAATGTACAAGTGTGATTATGACAACAGGTGCAACACGTTAAAGAAAATAAACATTAGCACCAAACAAAGAAAACCATAAAGAAATAAAAATACAAGCTCAGCAAATAATTGGCCTCGTAAATTATTAAAGTGGGATATCTACCTGACCTTCCCGAGTTACAGGAAAAAAAAGTTACAAAGCATCTCAGGTAAACTCCTGCTAGATGCCAAAATAAACAGATTACAGTTCATAGAGAACATAATAATGCTGAATGATGTTCCTGTGGATCTGAGTGGTCATTAATAGCCGGAAAGCGGTAATTACCATCGACACTTCATTTAGATTTTATGGACACTTACGTAGAATCAGTTTGAACAATTTCTCATTACTTTCTCTTCTTGGACTTTACTTTTATACGATATATGCGACTTTCTTCTCCTTATCCTTACTTCTTTTCCTTCCAGCCTTAGCCTTCCTGTTCTTCTTACTGCTCCTTTTCCTACCTACCCAACTTCCTCTTGCTTCCCCCCCCCTTTCCCTTTTATTTTCTCTTTCATGGATCTTCCTAGTTTTCATAGCTTCTCCCTCTCTTCCCTCTCACCGTCTTCCTCCTTTGCTCCTTTCTCACAATCCTACCTCATCTTCACAGTTTTTCGTCTCCTCCTCCTCTGCCTCCTCTTTCTCCTCCTCTTCCTTCTCCTCTTCCTCCTCCTCCTCCTCCTTCCGAGTTAATGGTTATCACATATTACACTCCCACCAGCCCTACTCCTCCGCATTCATTGATTAAGTGGCTTAGCTCTCTCTCTCTCTCTCTCTCTCTCTCTCTCTCTCTCTCTCTCTCTCTCTCTCTCTCTCTCTCTCTCTCTCCTTGCAGTGCCATTAACGTTAAAGGAATGTGTGTGTGTGTGTGTGTGTGTGTGTGTGTGTGTGTGTGTGTGTGTGTGTGTGTGTGTGTGTGTGTGTGTGTGTGTGTGTGTGTGTGTGTGTGTGTGTGGATCCACCCCACCTTCCTGTCTGACCAGTCTGTCTATACTTAGAATCAAATTTTGCATCTCAGAAATAAATAACATGGGAGAAGAATATACTGAAGGGTCTTAACTATTTAATTGCAATAATACTGGTTCTCCACAAGACCATAAGAGTGTGTGGATGGAAGCAGGGTAAGGTGTGGTGACGGGGGATGCAGGTATAAGTCTGGGTGATCAGATAATAGGCTAATATTAGGCAGGATTTCAAAGGCAAATTGGTGGGTGTGTGAGGTGTTGTGTTGAGGTAAACATTAAGCCGGTATAAATATCACAGCCAGGAACAGAACAACGCAAAAACACATCACGTACAACTGTAGCTGGTCAGCTTTCATCTGAGAGGACTGGACCATTCTAGCAACTTATATTACTAACTCGTGGTTGTATGAAGGCGAGTCTTAGTTATGAGGTAGGAATGAGTCTCCTTGGTTACTAGTCAAATTAATCCTTCATCCTGACTATACCTGACCACCTGAGATACAGGGAGTTAGGGATCTTTGTCAGGTTAAATGAAGCCTATAACGTGAGTAGTTTCCACGATAAAACTTCTTTTCCTGCTAAATAACGACCCCTCCTCCCACAACACACCACCCTCCCTCATGCAATGTCCTATAACTTAAGCTGTTTTGAAAATCAGTACTAGGTGATTTTTTTTTTTTTTTTGACATTTTTGTAAGACGGCGTGCGACGGATTTACAAAAAAAATAATAATTTCTTTTCCCTTATCTTTGTGTGTGTGTGTAACAGGGTTTATCCAATGTTGGGCTCTTTCTTCACTTTTACGGGGAGAGAGAGAGTGTGTGTGTGTGTGTGTGTGTGTGTGTGTGTGTGTGTGTGTGTGTGTGTGTGTGTGTGTGTGTGTGTGTGTGTGTGTGTGTGTGTGTGTGTGTGTGTGTGTGTGTGTGTGTGTGTGTGTGTGTGTGCTGGATGGGGGAATGAGGGGAAGTGGCGAGGAGGAAAAACTGAGAAAAAAAAAGCAAAAGAACAAAACTGAGAAACAGAAGGAAGGACTGGGAGGATTAGAGTCTGCAAGAGAGAAAAGGAAAGCTGTGACGCAGAAGACAGTCGACTGAGGTAAAAATGTGGGAGACGGAGGACGGGAGAAGGGAGATGAGACTGAGGAAGAAAAAACAGTAAAGGAGAATGAAGAGGGAAAGAAATAATGGCCAATAAAAGAGAAGTAAATCCTTGAAGAAGCTGGTAGTTGACAGAGGTAAAACTGTGGGAGAGGAGGAGGGGAAAAGAGAGGAGAATGTGGGAGGGAAGGAAGGGAAAAGAGAGGAGAATGTGGGAGGGAAGGAAGGGAAAAGAGAGGAGAATGTGGGAGGGAAGGAGGGGAAAAGAGAAGAATGTACTGTACGAGAAAAAAGTTTAGGACAGTGAAAGGGAAACAGTATCCTGAGGGTGGAAGGGGAAGTGGAGGGAAATTTATAACTTGGGGAAGGAGGAAAGGGAAGGAGTAAACTGGATATATATGGACGAATGAATTATAGTAAACGAGGTAAATCAGGTACAGAACTAGTGTAATCATTTAACAAGAACTAATGTACACAAAATTATCTGGGCAAATATAAGAGGAAATGAGAAAAACTTGGTAAGAAATTAGTAGTGAAGCTTACTCAAAAATTGGTAAAGGATGTTAATGGAGAATTTTTAACTCCATTCAATACTTTGGGTCCAAAAAGGTGGGAGAAAAAAAAATATCGGTCTTTGCCAGATTAAAATAACAGGAATTTAACTGCGAGCTGCGTCTTGTGACAAAGGTGAAAAGGATGTTCTTATACGTCTGTAAACAGACGTGTGTGTGTGTGTGTGTGTGTGTGTGTGTGTGTGTGTGTGTGTGTGTGTGTGTGTGTGTGTGTGTGTGTGTGTGTGTGTGTGTGTGTGTGTGAGAGAGAGAGAGAGAGAGAGAGAGAGAGAGAGAGAGAGAGAGAGAGAGAGAGAGAGAGAGAGAGAGAGAGATGAAAGGAACTGCTTCAGGAGGTAAAGAGATATGGATCAAAGCTAGCAGACGGAAAGAGGGAAATTAAGGAAGAGCCGCAGGAAAGGAAGAGGGGGAGAGAAGGAGGGGGAAGGAAGAGGGAAGGAGGAAGGGGGTGGCCATGGCAACTGTAAGGGAATTGAAGGGATTAATTTGGTCGCTGCAGCTCTTGATATTCAGGGGATTACAAGCATTAATCACCTCGAGAGAGAGAGAGAGAGAGAGAGAGAGAGAGAGAGAATTATAATGTCTACTGACTGCAAGTGGATCATTTTGATTAACAATTTTTGCTGAAATACCAATCTTCCCTTTGAGTACGACACACAACAATCGACTGTAACTTCCAGGTCCCAAACTGTACTGCTTGGTGTACAGGGACAAAAGAGGACACGAACTTTATGCAGCAGGTAGATCGCGAGTCAAACACACTACCGTACCACCACACCAATGGGGATTCTTTACCTACCTATCTACCTACAAAATCATCTCAACATCCCGTAATGTGTGTGTGTGTGTGTGTGTGTGTGTGTGTGTGTGTGTGTGTGTGTGTGTGTGTGTGTGTGTGTGTGCTTATACTATACGGTAATTTTGTTATCACTGAGTTTAAAACGGCATATTTACTTTCATCCCTCACACTCCTGTACTTACCACTCCCCACACCACTCATACCATCACACTTCCCACACTACCACCACACCCACACCCCTCACCCCATCATCCCCAACCCCCTACACCCTACCCACTCCTCTCCTCACCCCATCACACCATCATCGCCCGACCACACACTCACACCCGCCGGGAACCTCCCAAATTCTTCCCACCCCTCTCCTCACCCCCACCACACTCTCCCTCACCCCCACCACACACTACTCCACTCAATGCCACCAGTACATCCTACCCACTCCCTTCTTCACCCCACCACACACCCCTCACCCCATGGCCACCTCCTGACACACTCTACCCACTCCCTAACCCCCACCACACACCCCTCACCCTCCTCACTCCAGCCCCCTGAGCTGACTGAAATGTTTTGTCCTCACATTTCCACTCTGCCTCCCTTTATGTATTTCATATATTGCATTCTCATACCTCAGAGTTTATACCCGAGAGAGAGAGAGAGAGAGAGAGAGAGAGAGAGAGAGAGAGAGAATTATACCATTATTAAAAACCATTCTCCATTTCTCCACGTGTATCAATATAACACAATCACTAGGGGAGAAAAAGGTCAAAGAGCCACGTAGAAAAAGTCTCGGTATTTTTGCTCGGTAAGTGCAAACAGGATGATAAAAAAATAAGCAGCATGTGATAGGGTGTTTGTGGTATGTGATGGTTAGTGTTTATGATCGTGTTAGTGGGTGTGTTTGTGGACTGGTACAGGTTTAATGCTTTTTTTACGATGATATTTTGTTTTTGATACAGCCACACGATTTCATTCAGCTCATGAGACCCCTGATACTGAAGAGGTTAAGGAGGTGTGCGTGTGTGTAAGAGAGACGGGGGGGGGGGGGGGGTTGAGGGATAAACAGAGAGGCAGGATGAAAGTGAGGCAGTGCCAGTGAGAGGGAGCAATAAGTGGGAGCAGAATAGGGAGTTTTACTGTGGGCGTGGAAGGGCAGGAATGTGTTAATTACAACCACCCACGTGTTGGCACTCAATGTACTCTAATTCTTCCTGAAAATTCGTTCCTTCTCACACTTCCACTCCGATTTTCACCCCCTCCATTTTACTTCTGCGCATATTCACTTTCACTCATGTGCACTCACTTTCACTGCACTTTCACTCAAGGGCACTCACATTCACTGCACTTTCGCTCATGTGCAGTCACCTTTACTACATCACTCATTCATGTGCACTCATTTTCACTACATCACTCATTCATGTGCACTCACTTTCACCGCATCACCTTCACTCGTGCACTCACTTTTACTGCATCACCTTCACTCTCATCTTCACTAACATTGGCCCTTATGCAAGCAGGTTCAGTGTAAAATACGTTTACCACAACAGTTGGATGCAGTTGCTGTCACTGCTCTCATTCTCACTCCTGCCTCCCACTGCATCGATCATCAACACAACACAGTGATGCAGGATAAAGTAACACATTCAATCAGTTTTCAGCCACAATGTCCTTGGCCTGGGTTCAAACCTCACTCGTGGCGGACATTTATACTGAGTTCTTGTAGTATATCCATTCCTGGACCGTAATTTATGCTTGCACTCAGCTTGTTCACAGCGATATATCTGTGTGGCGAAGATAAATGGTGAGAGGAATCGCTCGTATAATAACTTCTTTCCGGGTTGCCAGTGTTCCTATGGTTCCTCATAAAATATAGAGATGTCACTAGTATTAACTCAATGCAAAAATTGTTAAACAAAATATAAATGCCTGTTATATCCTTCTCTATAAATTTCTCTGGATAAAACTCAATTAACTTTTAAACATGTAATCTGGCTTTTAGGCTGACTCGGCATTCGTGATATGAGAGAGAGAGAGAGAGAGAGAGAGAGAGAGAGAGAGAGAGAATGATAGGTGAGGTAACATCAAGGGGCAAGGAATCTGTGTGTGTGTGTGTGTGTGTGTGTGTGTGTGTGTGTGTGTGTGTGTGTGAGGGGGTGGGAAGCATATATAATCTCTTGGAGGGAACTGTTACTGCGGGCTCATGGCCTTTGGTTCCTTCTTCCTCGCATTAAGGAAAAAAAAAAAAATCTACTCCCAGACTCTGCATCCTGGAATGAAGCAAACGAACATGTGTAAATCCGTGGTAACTTCATAATCAAGACTGAAAGATAAATAGCAACAAATCGCCAGCCTCACTCACTCCACACAGCCTGCCATTACCACATCACACTCACACTTGTCATTCACGTCACCTCCCAGTGTGACGCTATTGTGTGCTGCTGTGTATCTAATGGGAGGTGATGCTGCTGGTGTGTGTGTGTGTGTGTGTGTGTGTGTGTGTGTGTGTGTGTGTGTGTGTGTGTTCTCTTCCAGCTAACGTCAGACGATTTTATTCAGCCAAGGGTGAGTTATAGAAACCTGAGTATTGAAAAAAATGAGTTTTGTGTGTGTGTGTGTGTGTGTGTGTGTGTGTGTGTGTGTGTGTGTGTGTGTGTGTGTGTGTATTTTGGTGTATGTATGCAAGTGTACATATTTATAACCACAGGAATGTACACTTACCAAACTACCCAATATGCAGTGGCAATATATAGTAAAAAGGTATATATATCAACAGGTTAATTAATATATATTCAGAAACGTTCAAGGTGCCCTTTTCTGCATGATCCACCAACACCTACATAATCCCTGGTTCTTATGACGAGGCTGAGATAAAAGGTGTTCTTCTGCCTTGGTGGTTTTCTTCCTGTTTTATTTAATGTTTCTCTTATCGCCCCTCTCTCACTCACAACACACCCATAAAACTGCACAATCTTCCTCCACCCATCCCTCCCTCCTGCCTCTCCGTCTCACGCCATTTCCTTCCCCACCCTTTTTCCTTTCCATAACTCTCTCTCTCTCTCTCTCTCTCTCTCTCTCTCTCTCTCTCTCTCTCTCTCTCTCTCTCTCTCTCTCTCTCCAGTACAGCAATGGCATGTTATTATATATACCGTACTTATTAATGTATCCAGCTCGAAACTGCGGACAAATTTCAATGCCAAACGTGTAAAGAGGAAGGTAAAGATAGAAACAGCAGGAGAGGAAGGACATGGGAAATCAGACAAAAATATAGTCGTATTTTGTACAAGTAAGAACTGTAGCGGCAGGGATGCGTTCGCCTGGTAAGGACGGCAGCTCTACTATTCACATTCAGATTTTGTTTGGCAGTTCCTGAGGGACAGCGGACCCATGGGGCTGCGAGGCATCACTTCTATCGCTGGAACAATGGCCCACTCCCACCCAGTGCTTCATACACAAGTAACGGTGTGAATGACGCATGTGAAGATGTAATGTTGAAGTGACTCTATCTGTTGGAGACAGAATTTGTATACGCCATCGACGGAACTTCAGCATGGAGCAAACATGTGAGAACACATGCAAGGACACACTACTGTACCCACTTACATTTCCGCCCCAGCTGGAATTTAACTCGTCTAAATGAGTGGCTAACAAATGTGCTAAGCAACCGACCGCCGGCACCTCCAGACATATGAGACAGAAGGCTAAACCAAGCATACAACACTTCAAGGACAGAAACACAGACAAAAACCCCATGATGAAACTATGAATAAGCATGAAACTGAAAGACATAACAGAGAGGAAATCGATGGTGAAGGAGGGTAAATATTGAGGGCTGGGTGTGAAGGGGCAGGGTGAGGGTGTGAGTGAGGGAGGAAGAAATACGGCCAGAAATGAGGGTGAGGGCGTGTGGAACGAGGGGAGGCACTGATGGCTGTGACAGGCCTGGAAGGGGCTGGAATATGTTTGGGTGAGGCGAGAGAGGCCTAACACTGAACCAATAAGAGAAAGACGATGGACACTGAAGCAATAAGAGAAAGACGATGGACACTGAAGCAATAAGAGAAAGACGATGGACACTGAAGCAATAAGAGAAAGACGATGGACACTGAAGCAATAAGAGAAAGACGATGGCTTTACTACGAGACGTCATCTTGTGCGGGGGTGGTTGATGTTATTACCTGTCACCCGAGACGCTCACGATTTACGGTACCGTGCCCAAAACAAAAAATATATATATGTGACCTTTTATGCCTTTCATATATTATAAGCCAATCTTTATTGACATCCCATGATAACCGTGTATAACGATAAGCATATTGGTGTTTTCTCTGTTTTCCTCAATCTTCCACTAGTTCCCGCCATTACTTGAAAAAAAAAAAAAAAAAAAAAACTTTCACAGTCCTCACAGCCTTAAATTTCTACACTTTTTTCTTTAAATAATCATGACAGGTTTCAATTTCTTTATATTTTCTTTTTGTTAGTTTATGGTTTTCGTGCCCCCCTTCCTTCACCCCTTCCCTCCCTCCTTCCTTCCTCCTACCTCTCCCTGCCAGTGGTCCTCAGCCAGTGTAACATGGCGGTACTCCCGAGGTGGATGTAATACTGGTGATGACCATATAATTATGCAACTATTATTCCACTGGCTACAAGGCTAACATCTGGCCACCATTCTTTGTCGATCTTTCAGTGCTGCAATACAGCCTCTCATAAATATCTACCTACAGTAGGTCTATCTGAAAAATAATCTATATGCACAACCACACACCACATATCTCCCCAACATTCAAAACTACATTTATTTTATTATATTTCGAAGAGACTTTGCAGGTATTCACACACACACACACACACACACACACACACACACACACACACACACACACACACACACACAAACGCCACATGCATAAATTCCATCACTTTCGTATTCCAGGTATATAACGGTGAGGTGATCATAAACGAGGCTGGCTGTCATAAAACCATAACACTTTTGATTCACCCATGTTTACCCAGGCAAGACTCACACACTTTACCTAAACCTCCAGATATATTAGGGAAACATGGGACAGACGGAAAATGTTACACTCAAGATTTTCTCTCGTCTCAAAGAAAGGCAGACGTGTCTATGTGTCTACCTAGCTGTAATTCTATCGTCTAAATGTGGTATGCCTACGTATAGGTATTCTCTCTCTCTCTCTCTCTCTGTATATATATGGCTGTGTATATGGTTAATTCACCAGTGTTCCCAAACGCACGTACTAAAATGCAGTATTACCAGTGAACACATACTTTCTGAGGTAGACTATCCACACTTGGGGTAAAGGCTTGTTATGTCAAGGGTAATCACCTCAAATACCCACCTTTAACTAATCTTAAAAAAAGAGTGTTCGCCCTGAGGTGTGGGTGGAGGTGATGGGCGTGTGATGGTGTGTGTGTGTGTGTAGAGGATTTTGCATTTATGGGAGGCAGGGTCTGACCTCTCTCTCTCTCTCTCTCTCTCTCTCTCTGGGGAGGAAATCTGTGGTCTCTTTCTGGGGATCATTACAAGAAAATCCTGCATAATATGTTCTGTTCCACCCAACCATTTTTGGCAATATTCCTCTCCATTTTCCTACCTTCTTTCTCTCTTTTCTTCACACTTTTCACCTCCCTTTTGTGGTCTACCATAATAATATTCGTTTTCCCTTCCTTCTCCTATGCTGCTCCTCCGTCCTTTTTATTTCCTCTTCATGTCTTACTGTAATAGGTTAACAGTATATCCCAGATCGTTATATTTTTGTTTATGCCTTCCCCACTCTGCACCTAGACCAGTCAGCCCGTTCCCGAGTCCCTGCAATTCTCCCATACACCAATATAAAATGACGTCACATACCCCTGCGTTTCACCACTTGAACAGTAATAACAACAACAACAATAATAATAATAATAATAATAATAATAATAATAATGATGATAATAATAATAATAATAATAATAATAATAATAATAATAATCTACTGAAACATATTCTGTCTCGTTCAATACAGGTGTGACGGCATTATTCAGTTTGTGTGTGTGTGTGTGTGTGTGTGTGTGTGTGTGTGTGTGTGTGTGTGTGTGTGTGTGTGTGTGTGTGTGTGTGTGTGTGTGTGTGTGTGTGTTTCGGAAGATCAGCAGAAACAGTATTTTTCCCGAAATGCAAATCCTCGACCTGTTTGCTTTCCCTTATATTGTACTCCCGTATTCCTACCAATCTTCTCTACATAACCAATTTTCCTATCCACCATTCTGCACCCCCCACACCTCTCCCCACCTCCTCCCTCATTGCCCCCTCACACACACACACACACACACACACACACACACACACACACACACAAACCCATTATTATTCCAGCGGGCGGACACAAAGCCACTCGGAAAATGTCCCTTTGAAACACACACACGCTCTGGCAGTTTTTTCCCTAATGATCCACGGGAAATGACCACACATCCCCCCCACCCCCTCAAAAAAAAAAAAAAAAAAAAAAAAAAAAGTGACCAAACATCCTCAGCACAGGAAAAAGGAAAACGCAAATTGAAAGCGACAATTAATATCAGCATAAAACAAGAAGAGTATACGAAACAGTACAGTGAATGTGAAATATAATGACAGCATAAAAAAAAGTCGCATTAAAAATTACGCAAAAATAGCGATATAAAAAGGGTAAATTATAATACTCTTTCGTTATGAGGGTTCTGTCTGCAATATAATTCGTCTGGCGGTAACACGAATATATATGAAAATTGCGTCATTATGCTGAACAGGTAAAGGTGAGGAAATTATAATAGTATTACAGAAAAAATGAAAAGTACAGGTGTTCTCGAATTTTGTGTTTAGCGTGGACAGCCAAGTGTGCTTTTGAGATATGATATTTTGCTTTCCTGATATTATTACTGAACAATGCAGTCTGTGGACGTAAAAAAGCATACACTACACGCCATGACAAGGGTTACAGGAAGTCGGAAATGATACGAAGCAGACAACGCTAACACTGCCTGAGCCGTACCCGCAACACAAGACCACTGTGTTGCGTAATATATGGACCACCTTGTATAATTCACCGTACTTAACAATAACAATACTCGCGTGGGTTAAGGAGGCTCCCTATTGTCTTTTTACTTTAACTTGGCCCAGATAATTGTCCTTTTGAAGCTTATTTTACGTAGCTCAATGGCAGAACATGACATTACTGTGGCTCTACATTCCTTCCATAGCACTTCTTCGTGACTGGCACCGTTTTCTAGTGCTAATCCCTTCTTACAATTCTGTATATTAGATGAAGAGACAGTTTTAGGCTAAGTTAGAGTAAAATGAATACGGCGCATCCTGCTGACAAGGTTATTTCTGTACCTGGAATGTTTTGTATTACCTTGTGTGTTGTTTAGGCAAAGTCACGCTAAAAACATCTATTACATACCAAAGTCTATTAAGGTGCAATAAAGTAAGTCCCTATGAAAAAAGCGCTAAGTAATCTTCTATACAAATTTAGACCCAAAGGAGAAAGTGCTGAGCAATCATCAATACCTGCCAAGTCCCTCAGGAACATGTGAAATGCTGGTGAATCTTCTATACAAACCAAGTCCCTAAGATAACATGCTAGGGAATCATCTGTAAAACAAGGTCCCTAAAGAAAAAGTGCTAGGGAATCGCCTGTAAAACTAAGTCCGTAAGGAAAAAGTGCTAGGGAATCTTCTACGCCCTTTGTTCCCAACCATCTAGACTTGAATGGTCTTTCCCTCAGAGAATTCTTTTTATCGCAGTATAGTTATTAAAGAAAAGTACAGTATTTATATCTAGAGGCTGAGGCCAAATGGACCTTCACGCACTTTCGTCCCTATTCAGTAACGACCCATGCCTCCCACAACACACCACCCTCCCACATACACTACCATACCTCGTTCCTGCTAATGACTTCAAACTCTCCTCCGTTCACTCCCCGTCCCTCTCATCTGACCTTCGTGTGTGTGAGTTAAAAGCGGTAATGAGAAGCAGAGATAGACTCCTTGCCTCTTTTGATCTTATCTCACGTCTCTCTCTCTCTCTCTCTCTCTCTCTCTCTCTTCTCCTCCCCCCTCCAAATAAGTCAGCTGCCCCCGCCTTGCCTTTTTCCCGCCTGTCCTCTACATCGTTTCCCAGGCCACCTTTTTCAACTCTTTCCTTTCATCTCTTTTCCCCCTCCTATCTTCACAGTTTTATTATTTAGCCTTTCATTTTTACTATCATATATTCCTTCACTGTCTGTATGTATTCTGAACACATGATAGGCAGTTCTTTCCCCTGAGTTCCTGCAATGCCCCACAATCTATACATGCTTAAGTTCCATTCGTATATATTGGCTTACCTTCTAAACTGAAATATGCTATCTCATCTACGACTGGTGTACTGTTATTTGCAAGGTGTTTTTACGAAATGTCCGTGGTTTTCATGACCTTACGACCAACAGTCCACTTCTTTACCACTTAACCAGTACCAACATCTCCGCCATTTGCCACCATGTTATTTTGTCTTACATTTTCAGTGTGAAGGGTGAAGGCTGATCACTCACGCATGCTTGTTTACCCTGTCCTCTTCTTCACGTCTCCTCTCTCCTTCACCAACATTGTACCAACATTGCTTCCCTCTCCCTCTCCTTCACGTCTCCTCTCCGTCACCAACACTGCTGCCCTCTCCCTCTCCGTCACGTCTCCTCTCTCCTCCACCAACATTGTTTCATTGTTCCTCTCAACATTTCCTCTCTTCTTCACCAACACTACCCCCCATCTCCCTCCTCTCCACGTCTCCTCATTCCTCCACCGACAATGTTTCCCTCTCCCTCTCCTCCACGTTTCCTCCCTCCTCCACCAACACTGCTTCCTTCTCTCACCAACACCACACACCTTCAACACAGTTTTTATTGCACAAAAAGAGAGGCGGGAATGGCATGAGAGGTTTTGTATTTGATCTGTCACCACTTCTTTCCTCTTTTCTGTTATTCTATTAACACCCGTCACTCTCAGCTGTTTACTTGTTAATCAACACTTCCTGTCGGTCTGTCTCTCAACATCACCTGACTGGCTTAATTACACGTTTACCTATTAACCCCTTCAGCCTGAGAACTTCTTTATTTTGTTATTTTTTGAATATGATCATATAAGCTTAATTACCACAGGAATACGTCCTGATATTAAAAGGGTTGTGGTTGTTGTTATTTCTATAATCCATGAAGAAGGACTTTACCATTTACCCCTGCCTCCCTCACCCTCATCCTCACCCCCATCATCACCCCTACTCATACCCTCATCCCTACCCATACCCTCACCCCTATTCTCACCCTCACCCTCACCCTCACCATTGCCCTTACCCTTACCACTGCTCCCTCATATGGACGGGTATGCTACTAAATCAGATATCAGCACACCATTTCCACCTCTCTCTCTCACACACACACACACACACACACACACACACACACACACACACACACACAAACCGCCTGAAGGTATGAAAGTCAGTACAGGTGGCAGGTAAGAGGGTTGATATAGAAAAAAAAAATCAATTTGTATGTGTAGGTGAATGCAATGGTGGTGGTCTCTTTGATGTCCCTGGCTGACTTCACGAGAGCTGGAGAGGAGGAGGAGGAGGAAAGGAAAAATACATGAGAGTGAGAGAGAGAGAGGGGGGGGGGATGGTGGAGAGAGTGAAGACAAGGGATCAATGGAGAAGAGAAGGGAGAAATGAAAGAGAGAGGGGGATGAAAGAAAGGAGAAATGATGGAAAGAGGTGAGGGAAAATGGGAGAAAGCAGGAAAGTTGCGAAGGAAGAAGGGAGAGAAGATAGTGATGGAGAGAGGGGAAATAGCAATGGCCGAGAGAAGGAGCATATTTAGGAAGGAATGTTGGAGAGGAAGGAGGAACTGTTAATAGAATGGAGGCAAGAAAGGAAGGAAAGATGGAAGGAAAGAAGTGAAGATAGATATGAATAAGAGAATGGGATGAAGGAAGGAAGGGATGGTAAAAATGACACTAATGGAAGGAAGGGAATGAAGGCAGAAACAAGTATAAGTCTGACGGCAGGGCGAGACGAAGAAAAGTGAAGAAAAACACAAGACAAAGGGAGAAGTGAAGTGCTTGAAATTATTACTTAAAAAGGTATGGTAAGGGGAGGTGCTGGAGAGGACGCCAGTGATTATTGTATTATGCACTGTTTGCTAATGTCACACACACACACACACACACACACACACCTTTCCTTCTCTCTCTTCTGTTCCTGGTGTATACAGTCAGATTCACTCCGCTTACTTAAAACTCAACAGAGATATATTTTTTCCTTAAAAAGTCTTATTATAGAGTACAAGCACACCAATATTTATCATATTTCTTCTCTACATCACACTTTGCCATTCTCACTCATCAACATCATTTTTCATGCTGCTCACGATTCAGTCATTACAGCTTGTTCTTCTCCTACAGGCAAAAGGCAACTGCGCCCAAAAGTTGATGTGACGCAAAAATTGGCCGTTGCGGCGGCAAATGCGCCACGAATCTGCCAGGACACACACACACACACACACACACACACACACACACACACAAAATCCTCCTACGGGCAACTCGAGCATGTGTAGGAACCATCAGTGTTCGAAATAGGCCAGTGTATTGGAGGGGGGGGGGGGTACCATCTTGGACAGTGATGGCCATCTAAATGGGTGGGGCGGGGGGCGGGGGAGGCAAGTGATGCTGGATGCTGTAACCTCCTCAGGTAAATATTTTTGAAATCAGGCCAGTGGCTACATGCAGTGGGTAGTAGATACCACAGCACTGTCGAAGGATTCAGGATGCAGTATTCCAATATAACACATTTCTTTTTTAATTGATATAACCAAATATGTTTGGTGTGTGTCATCTTCAAAGTCTCCCCTAAATTCCCAGCTGTAATGAAGTATATCTCTAAATTTTCCTGCAACTGATATGAAAGAAATCAGCTAAGAATTTATCAGGTGTTGCACAACATAAAAGCATACCACAGAATGATGCTAAAAATCAGCACGCGAAAAGTAACGGGCCACTATTACGAACTTACAGACAAGTTTTTTTCATGGTGTGATGACCAATGGTAATAGGCTGCAAGTGAACTGCTATGTCTCCTAACTCTGAAGATAATAAAGGTCAACAGAAGTTGAGTCTTGATTAACTTTGTTAATAATCATGTATGTAAATAAGCACACCCCTCGTAACAATAACAAACATCATATTTGAGGCGGGTCTTACTATGACCCAGGGTGGGTCCTCCTGTACTGTCTAGATCAATGAGTCATCACTGTATATAAAAGGTCAACCCCCCAACCCCACCCCCTCCTCCTTTATCGAACACTGAGAACTATTACTTTATTCTTTAACATTTTTCGTCCTTATTTTGACGCTTCTCTTACCAGTCATCCCTCCTATTACCATCTCTCATATGACTTTCTCCCTCCTCACTCTCCCCTCACACCCCTCCGTCTCTGCTACATAACCCTGGTATAATGTGTTTCCTCATCCCCTTCACCGCCTTCCCACCCCCATAACTCACCACTTATCCTCCTTTCTCCTACTTCTTCCTCCCTTCACCCTTCCTAAGCCTTACCTAATCCCGACCCTTCCTCCTTTCCCTTTTCCTCGTTTTCTTAACACATATCTCTACCTTCTCTCTCTCGTTCTCCTCCATAAATTTCTGTGTGTGTGTGTGTGTGTGTGTGTGTGTGTGTGTGTGTGTGTGTGTGTGTGTGTGTGTGTGTGTGTGTGTGTGTGTGTGTACACATATATATAGGCTATGAGGAAGAACATATATACTCTTCTTTATCTTTCTCTGACAACAAACCAGTCAAATACCAGTTAAAGGTAATGACTATAAAAAAATATACAGACGTTTGCCATCAGACTGTCCTGTGGAATGGTGCACCAGAGCACAGTACTAACATCTAATGCAGACAGTTTCTAACCTCTTCAACCCGAGGAGTCTCCCCTAAGCTGAATAATATCGCGCTGGTGTCATACAGAAAAAAAATCGAAGTAGATCCTCGGACTGAAGAGAATGACGAGTGAACAATAATATTCTTACGACCCTTTCCCTCTGGCGATAAACTAACATTATTTAACAATACCAATGCCAGATCATTATGTTATGTTGAGAGAAACCCTACGTAGCAAAAACGTTAAGGAAGGAAGATGGTGAGAGGAAGAGTTGATGTGGTGGTGGTGGTGAAGGGGTGTTGGTGGCTCCCTTCCCTAATGGTGGTGGTGAAGGGGTGTTGGTGGCTCCCTTCCCTAATGGTGGTGTTGACTACGGTGTTATTTATGTCAACACTCAACCCCCCTACTCTCTCTCTCTCTCTCTCTCTCTCTCTCTCTCACACACACACACACACACACACACACACACACACACGACCTGAGGAGTGAGAGGTAGGGAGGACGTAGCCGTTTTAAGTGTGTGTGTGTGTGTGTTAAGCTGATAATGTGTGTGTAGAGCGGGAAGATGATGAGGGGGGTAAGGGAGGTAGACAGGGAGGGAGGGAGTGAACAGACACAGTGGAAAGACGGAAGCGAGGAAAGTAGAGAAGGTGGGTAGTAGAGGAAAGGGAAAGAACCAATAAGGTGAAACTTGGAAATGGATGTGAGAGGTTGGGAGGGAGGTTGAGAGGGATGAAAGTAGAGGGAGAAAAGCAGAAAGGAAGTGAGAAGGGTAGAAGTGGAGGAATGTACTGTAGAGAAACAGGAAGGCAACAGGAAGGGTGGCAGGAAAGCAGTAGGAAGTGTGAATGAAAAGCTTAAAAAACTGTGAGGAAAATTAAATGCAAAAGTGGCCACACAGGAAAAGGAAAGAAAAGGTGAATGCTAAAAAGAATACAGTGGCAGATAAGAGGGAAAACACCTGAAGAAGAAATGACAGAGACAAGGAGGGAGGAAGATGGTGGAGGGGAAGGACATAAAAAGAACCAGAAAATTAAATGCAATGGCAGTAAGACACGAAAATAGGAGAAGGAAGGTAGAAATATAACATAATTAGAAATATGTGAGGTGGAAGAACATTACGGGAGACAAACGAGATTCATAACACGCAGAGAAGAGAGTGAGATATAGGTAGGTAGACAGACATATTTACACAGAGATAAACAGATACATGCATAGACATGAATAGTGAAGAAAATGAGAAAAGGTAGTTAAAAAAAAAAATGATGATGATGGCTGTGTACACACGGTGTAAAGGCGTCTCTCTCTCTCTCTCTCTCTCTCTCTCTCTCTCTCTCTCTCAGCCTCCCAGGAAGCACTTCAACTGATTAATAAACTTTAAGGCAGGGACAGGGATAAAACTGTGTGTGTGTGTGTGTGTGTGTGTGTGTGTGTGTGTGTGTGTGTGTGTGAGAGAGAGAGAGAGAGAGAGAGAGAGAGAGAGAGAGAGAGAGAGAGAGAGAGAGAGTCATAAAAGATAATCCACTTAACCAAACAGCAATAAACTTCCACCATCTCCTTTGTTCCTCTTACGCCTCTTACCTCACTCCTCATCCTTACCTCTCCCCCCCCCTTCTCTCTCTCTCTCTCTCTCTCTCTCATTACATCCTATCTTCATTTTCTGCCATCTCTATTCCTCTCAGTATGAAGACGTTACTCTTAACCTCTGCGTGCATCCTCCTGTCTATTATTATTTTGTTTTTAGTCTTGAGCAATTCAGGAGGTCTTCCATACCTGTATAGTGAAGAATACATGTCGTAATGGTCATATATATATATATATATATATATATATATATATATATATATATATATATATATATATATATATATATATATATATAGCCTATACCTTCGCTTTGAGCGAATTGGAAATGACAGGTTGATATCATTTATTATACAGTGTTCACTGGGAAGGTATGAGGTTAGAGAGGGTTGGCTTATGAACTATGCGATAAAGAAAGATGGTGATATAGGTGTATGGGGTAGGTTATATGGAGGGTGTCTAGGAACCTTTTATTATGCTGATAAGGATCTCCTCCCCACCTTCAACCCTCCCCCAGGCAACATATATCTCCCCACCCTCCAAACTCCCCGTCACTGCCAGCGCTACCGTATCCAGTTCACAGGGTTTTATCGTGGAATTCAGTCAACGCGCTTCTTATTTACTAACCTATGCAAGCCGGCCATATTAACAGTCGCGCCAAGCCCTCAGTATGTTCAAAGACAATGAGGGCGGCCATATTAGAGACTATTTTGGTGGTGTGGATAATATTTTGGCGAAGAAATCTGGCAACGTGAACCTGGCCGTGGCGGGAGAGGTGGAGGTGTGGTGGTGTTGCGTTCAGTGGTGGCGGGGCGGGTGTGGAGTGAACAGGTGCAGGCAGGGATAAACACACACTCCATTCTGATCATCACACTTGCGGTAAATTCTCCGTCGTAACTAAGATATTTTTGTTGGAAGGGAGACTACATAATGTTCCCATGATTGAAGCTCTCCATGAAAAAAGCGGTTTTATTTACGATAGGATACTTAGTTTTGCTTTAGTATCACATGGTCCCCCTCAGTCTTTAGTCTTGTTGC
Source organism: Coenobita brevimanus (assembly GCF_032717465.1). NCBI lineage: Eukaryota > Metazoa > Arthropoda > Malacostraca > Decapoda > Coenobitidae > Coenobita > Coenobita brevimanus. Next base: position 16,591,473 of record NC_136995.1, read on the forward strand.
GTGCATCATGCAAGCAGGGCGGCGTCAAAACATCACTACTTATTAGATACGAGAACGAGACAATTTTTATGAAGCAAACATTGACGATATTATGAAGCAATGATCTTACTATGCCAGATATTCCTTAGAATGCAAACTCAAGTAGCGTATAACATGCTAAGCGTTGACTGGTACTAATTATTGCAAATATTAATACTGTGTCGAGACATGATGTACTTTGTAGCTGTTCATATTCGCTGGCCACAGCACATAACGAACACAACCACTTTTAATGCAACAACGCTGAAAATAATACACCGATACTTTGATAATAACGATGTGGCAATATGACACCAAATGGCGTGTGTGCTAAAGAGCGGGGGGGTGGGGGGAAGGAACCTTGGAGACGAGCTACGGATTACGCGCGCACACTTTGTACCCGGTTCTCTCATACCGAGACATTATTCCAGCACACTGTCCTGCATAACTGCTTGAAAAGTGTGGTTCAACGACCGAATGGAGGCACCGTAATGTGTATGTACAGTACATGCGTCTGAAGGCACGACGACTGCCATAAAAATTCAGTAAATCAAACAATGACATCGCCTTACCTGGTGTAAATACTGACTGGAATGTGAGCAACATCCACTGTGCGAGTTACTGTCTTAATGCAGTAATTCACCTGTGCGGTCCTCAGTGACATCACAGAGGAATGGGCAGAAGGGGCATATGAACCACCGCACCTTCTCATCTTCCACCCTCCCGCCTCTTTGTTAAATGCTCTCACGACCATATGGCAAGGCTACCCACACTCCACAGCAAACCCTTCTGTCCTTGATATATCCCACATACACGCCTGCTATGTATATTCTAAATAGTTTCATTATTTACTAGCTGATCTCATATCGTTACCATCATTAATGTTCTAAAAAGCTACCTTTCCATCATCAAACATTCCTCGCACTGTTCCATGGGCGATAAAAATGCCTCACATAGTGCTGTGCTATTGGAATAGGTGCAAATACCTCAACAGAAATTGTTCCTTGCATACCTATCAAATTGTGGGTCTTAAACTGAGCAACTATGTGGTAATGTAAATGGCTGAGTAAAACCAGTCCTTGGACAGCCCCATCAGTGTTGCGATGGGAAGGCTGACACAATAAAACCTTAACCTTTTTGCTTCCCTGGCCTCATACTGTAGATGAATTATTCTGATTAACAAGAGACTATTATTTTTAGCTGAGAACTCCTACCCGCCCAAGAGACACTGACTTGCGATAAACTCACTCACTGACATGGATGCATTGTGGGCAGTTTACCCAGAACACAGCACAAGACGATTTTATTTAGCTGAGAAATCACTGTCATAAGAGGACTCAAGGGAATTATATCTCTTTCAGTCTCTCAAAACTAGACATTTACACCTGAACGAAAAAGCCTGACATCTACCGTAATAAGATCTTCTTTGTTACTGTAATGAGGTATAACACTATAATAAAGATAACAACCTTTTCTCGGTGCTTTAAACATGTCTAGTATAATCACACGTTATATTATACTTCTTTCACAATAACCTGGCTCAGATCTTCGTTCTTTCGCAACTTATTTCACGTAGTTCAGTGGCAAAAACGGACACTACTACGGCTCTACATGCTTTTAACAGTACTTCTCCGTGATTTGCATCATAATTCATATTCAAGTACAAATCTATTGTTACAGTTCAGCATTCACGCCAAAAGATGGCCATTTTAGACCAAGTTAGTGTAAACAGGGTATAGTGTTGGTCCATAGCCTACCTTCATCATGGCTCAGGTATATTACTGATGACACAGGACTTCCTACCACTTGCCTAATTAGCGATTTTTATGCCATATTTCTCTTTAATGTATACTGTTTTATATGGCAGTCATTTTTAAAGTTTCGACTCAGAATGCATTAATAACATAAAAGAGGGATTAAGGTGTAATGTCTAAATCGATAAGGAATCAGCGCTACGTACCCTTCTTTGTCTACTACATTACGACATTTAGGTATCACCCACGCCACCCCTCCCTCCCACTCCACACCCTTAGTCCTCCTCTCAACGCCCCCCCCCCCCTCCTCTCTCTCTCTCTCCATCCAGCCCTGCGCGTTCTCACCCACTCCGTCAAGAACACGGCAGTATTTCACACCATATGACTGTCAACATAAACACACATACTTTACACATACACAGGGCTCTTGCTAACGGCCAATGGTTGCGAGCCACTTGGCTCCTAAGGTTTCAGATTTATGGGCCAAATAAATTTTTAGTAGCCAGAGTGACTACGAGCCGAAATATTTGTAAACAAACCATCTCTGGAACGTTCAGGCTTTAGTTCGGGTACGCTCGGAAACGTTCGTCGGTCTACTATTAAACATTCACAATGGCGACATGGAAAGACAATAATCGATCACAACATGGTTTTTTGTTCATTTAAGTGAGATTTACTTATGTTGTAGTTTACTGGGTTTTGAAGTGGATGTATTTTCTCCTCGCCAAAAGGCGACTTGCATGTAATATTTGTTCGCCGAAGGGAAAAAAATACTCGCATTTGCGAGCTGTGGCTCGCCAAACAAGAGCCCTGTATACAAACGCCCACAAGGTATACATACACATCATATATATACATACACTGAACACATATACCCCATACACACTGCTACAAAAACCCTACTCCAGAATGATTCCCAGAAACACAACGCACACGCACAGAACCCATCCACATACAGTACACTGCTTCAGTCTATGGGAGTTATTACGGGCATTAACACGCACACTAGCCATCTCTCTCTCTCTCTCTCTCTCTCTCTCTCTCTCTCTCTTTACCAAACAACTTCCGATGTTTTTCTTCTCCTTTTTTCCCTCTTCCTTTTCTTTGTTCATGAAATATTATGCATTAAAAGCACTTATCTATTCATGAGTAGCTCACTCTATCACCTTAGCAATCCATCAATATCAAGAAATAAACGACATATATATATATATATATATATATATATATATATATATATATATATATATATATATATATATATATATATATATATATACCAATCAACCTACCAACCTGTCTAATCGGCATCAATCCACAGCTTTTGTCTCCTTGAAATTATTATTATTATTATTATTATTATTACTACTACTACTACTACAATTACTACTACTACTACTACTACTGCTACTACTACTACTACTACTACCACTACTACTACTACTATTATTATTATTATTATTATTAATATTAATCATCATCATCACCATCATCATTACATAACGGATCAGAATTTTATAGAGCCAGACATTTTCCTTCCATATCGTTAACATGATAAGCTGGCGTTGGTGTGATATGCATAGTGTGTTGGGAGGCAGGCAGTAGTATACGACCTGGCTGGTATGAATGGCTGTATCCAATTTATTTCAGCTTATATATGTAAAGCCACTCGCCGCCAATACACCCACTTTCCTCACCCATTACATTACACACTTATCTTCCTTCATACTTGACACCCTAATACGTCTCCTCATTCACTCCTACAGCCTCATTCATATTATTTTCTATCCCTTTCTTTCGACTTAACTGTTTTTCCATTTGCACCATTTCTTTCCTTCCACGTTTTCATTCAATCCAGTCTCCATGCTGGTCACTACAAAGGGTTGCTATTTTAACTATTAGTCAGAGAAAAACTGTCTGTGGGGGGTAAGAACACAGCACAAATGATGTCAAATTACTGAATAGTTCTCACAGTACACCCTATTTCCTTTTTTTTATTTTTCTCTGGTCAATCTTTCCACTCCCCATCTACCTCATCTTCCTCACTGCTACACACTACACATTTCCCTTTCACCATCACTCTTTTCACTCCCAATCCACCTTCCTTCATGTTCTACTCGTTCCCTTTTTCAACACCTAACCCCTCCTCACTCCCCCATCACTACCACCATTCCCGACATTGTTATAATGACCCGTCACTCTCTCACTCTCTCTCTCTCTCTCTCTCTCTCTCTCTCTCCAACGAAATCATTTTTCCTCCACATTTCTCCCTCCACACAACCCTTTATTCCCCACAGGCCGGTAGCGTAAGCCCAAATTTCTTTACGAGCGAATCCGTGTCAGACCGAATTCTCCCGTGTGTTGTTGTTGTTGTTGTTGTAATTGGTGGTGGTGGTAACAGGGGCAAGGGGGAAGAGGAAGGGAACTGACAATAAAATGAGGAAAGGCAAGATATGGAAAATGAAGAGAGGTCTACGGTATATCTCTTGATGATATTTCAGTCTTAACAATGCTACTGATGTGATGCTTTACGATCTCTCTCTCTCTCTCTCTCTCTCTCTCTCTCTCTCTCTCTCTCTCTCTCTCTCTCTCATCCCGGATCACTGAGGACGGATCGACAACCAGTAATGGATTCGACATCAGGGACGCTAACAGCTGATAATCTTATAAATCTTTCACCCTCATCACAAACGCCTGAAAAATGAAGGACAAGAAAAAAAAAAATACATTTTTTTTTTTATTCACTGATTGGCTCTGCCGAATATCAAAATGTTAATATAATCTTTTTCTTGATCTGAAAGCAAATATTAACTGCATCCCTCTCCTGAGAAAACCTATACTGGAAATTATACGGGACATGTATAATTATATGCCATTTTAAGGTGGCCTAGATATGCAGATTTACGTTATATGAAAAAAAAAAAAAAAAAAACTAATTACCCAAAGCCAATTGCATTAACCTCTGTCATGTTAATCTTCCCATTTGAGTTTTTCTTCGATCATGCTTTTATTTTTTATTTTTTTTCATTTTTTGGCATTTTTCTCATCAACTTCGTATGGCTGAATCTCTCTCTCTCTCTCTCTCTCTCTCCCGTTGAGAAAGAGAGAGAGAGAGAGAGAGAGAGAGCATTCCTATCCCACTCACTGGTCACCTGGGATATTCTTAATTAGTGTGGAGACTGGTGGAGTGTGGGGGAGCCAGTCTTAGAACTGAAATGGTTATGAAGGATGTGGACAATTGCACTGCCACCTAGTGCACTGACCCACCCACCCACCACACCACACCACCACACCACACCACACCATGGCTGGGGGATAAGTTGATGGATGGATGGACGGATGGGTAATGGATGAATGAACAGATGGATGGATGGATGGACGAAAAGTTGGGTAGTCATATGTACGAGGCAGAATGTGGAAGGAACAGTACAATAGGATGTCGGTCATATATCACTGTAAATAAATATGTCGAGACAAAGGAAAAGTAAACAATGTGAGAGAGGTGCTGACGAAAGAGTCTGAAATGTGAGTGAGACGAAAGGAAACAAAACGAAAGACGACAGACACGTAAGAAAGGGAGCGACAATAATAAAAAAAAAAAAAAGGTAAGAATGGGAAAAAATATTAACTCTGTAGCAAAGGCCAACTGATTTTTTACTGCTGAGGAAGAATCCCGCCTGGCAAAACATGAAAAAGAGTGCTTAAAAAAAAAAAAAAGTTAAAAATAGGAGAAAAAGCTCAGAGGAAGCAAAACATGATAAAAAATAAATAAATAAACATGGAAAAGGCAGGAGAGGAACTAAAAAAAATCCAGACTGGGAAGAAAAAAAAACGCATACGAAAAAAACATGAAGGAAAAATGTCGGGAAAAGAAAAAGGAAGGGTGATGTGGGAAAGCAAAAGGTGTGTGGGCAATAAACAGCTGCTGAGACAAGGTGTAGGAGGCATTAAGTATTTATAAACTGCTTCTGACCCCTACGGCTGAGGCGTCTTTCCTGAGTTGAAGAAAATCCTGTAGTGTTAGTTAAATAGACGTCCACAGGCTGAAGACAATCCTGTACTGGAAAACAAGAGGCCAAGAAAAAGAAATACAGAAGGTCACCAAACAGCAAGAAAAGACAAAGGGAGAAAGTCAGGTATCACTCCAATGTATATACCTCCCTGGAGAAGCATTGCCCAAACTTAACCCTCCCTCCCTCCCTCCTCCCTCTCTCCCTCCCTCCCTCCCTCCTCCCTCTCTCCTTCCCTCTCTCCCTCATCACTCTTCTCTCCACACTTTTCTTGCTTTCTTTCCTCTTTCTCGTGTCCTTCTCTCTGTCTCACCCCTAAACCCTCTCTCTCCTCTGGCTCTCTGGACACTTGTCACATTGAATTTACCCTTCTTTCCTCCCTGCACTGCTAATTCTGCCTTATCGTTTAAATTTCTTATCCAAATGTTGAGAGACTAGAACTAAGGAAGGAAGGGAGGGAGAAAGTAGAGGAAAGGAAAGGAAGGGAGGAAGGAAGAAAGGACAGAGGGATGGAGTGAAGAGAGGAAGAAAGGAACTACGGAAGAGGAAAAGTAAGAATGGGTGGAAGGAGAGTCAGTCAGAGAATTTCCAACATAACATTGTAAAAAGAAGGAAAAAGAAAAGATAACACGAAAAACAAAGAAAGAAAGAAAAGAAATGAAGGAGGACCTGACAGAAAGACAAACAGGCAGACAGAAAGTTAGAAAGAAAGAGGAACACAGCAAACTCTTCAACATAAGTCTGAGAAAGTCAAGTTAGGGAACCACAACCACGTCTGATGGTGCCCCTCTGGAGGTTGGGGGAGGTAAAGAAAGGGGGAGGTGGAGGGAGGGGAGAGAAGAATGAGGATGAAGAGAAGAAAAACGGGGAAGGGGGTTAAGTGGAGTGAAGAAAAGACACGGAGGGAAGAAGAGGTACATGAGATTGTATAGTGGCGAAGGGCTAGAATAGGGAGAAGGAAAGTGTGAAATGCAGAGGGAAGAAGATGCAAGAAAGGAAGGATGGAGCGACAATACTGACAGAAGGATACACATGGAAGATGATGACGTGGAAGGGAGAGAGAATGGAAAACTGGGGGGAAGAAAACAATGTGAGTGTGCGAACAGGCCTAGAGATGAACTGATTAGAGGGAGGCGAGACGAGAAAGTACCGAACAATGAGGCTGACAATCTATGAAATGAATGTAGAGAAAATGGAGAACATAACGAAAAAAAAAAATAAAACAGAGGAAGATAAGTACGAATAGGTGTTGTATTCGAAACTGAATTACTTAAGCTGTATATTTTTTTGAACCTATCCCCATTAACACTGATTATTTTCTTCCAATATCGTTAAAATTATGGGATCCGATTTTCACACATATTTACGACCGCTTCCCTGTCATAACTTAGATATGTTTTTAGGGTAAGAACTAGACAAGGGAAAAACCTGCACTCCTTTCCAAGATTTTCCCGCATAAAGTAGTTATAACCTGCTGTAATTTCCGTGCCGTAACTTAAGATTTAGTGATGAAGTTTGGACAAAGAGGAAGATTTTACAGCCTCCTTGTCCCTCCTGCATATCGAAATCTCACTTACGACAGGGAATGGATCGTAAGTGCGTTTGTGTGTCCTGATCCTGGCTAAGATAAGGACAATCGCTTCCAATATCGCTTCAGTTGTTCTTGCTCTCCAAACTGTCTAAACTTTTCACGGTTCTTGTGTGTGTGTGTGTGTGTGTGTGTGTGTGTGTGTGTGTGTGTGTGTGTGTGTGTGTGTGTGTGTGTGTGTGTAAAAAGTTTCAAATTATCAAACTTTTTCTGCTTCATTTTCCCAGCCTCGGGGTTCCTTCTGATAAACTTTACATTCACAAGTTTCCTCTCCCTTTCTTTCAGTTTTATTATCTTTCGCTCACCTCCCCAGCTCACTTCTCCCGCTCACTTCACCAGCTCACCTCCCCAGCTCACTTCACCAGCTCACCTCCCTAGCTCACTTCACCAGCCACTTCACCTTCCTTTACTTTTTCTCCGCCTCCATTAGTTTCGTTCTGACCCACTGTTACCATTATTTTTTTTCTTCATTTATACATTACTTCCTCCAGTGTTTTTCTGTCCGTCTGTCTGTCTGTCTGTCTGTCTCTCTCTCTCTTTCTCTCTCTCTCTCTCTCTCTCTCTCTCTCTCTCTCTCATGGAAGCTGCATGTTCTAAAGGCAACAGAGAATAATGGGTTACTGTTTTGATAATGATACTAATGATGGAGTTAAATGTTGATGGAGACGGATGACGATGGGATTATATAATTATTAGAAGCTAGTCTTGTTCCTGTTGCTGGATTCTTATCATCACAGGAATTAGTGGGAATCAGGACTGGGTGGTGGTGGTGGTGGTGGTGGTGGTGGTGGTGGTGGTGGTGGTGGTGGTGGTGGTGGTGGTGGTGGTGGTGGTGGTGGTGGTGGTGGTGGTGGTGACGACGACGACGACGATGATCCAGTTCAGTATATATTAGAGCTATCTCCACCTTGCACAGAAGAGGTTTGATTATCGTCATTTCGTATATATAAACTATTTCCTCTAACCCTTAAATCTCAGGGGACGATTTATCTCCTTTACTTTCGCTAACGCCACACGGTTTTTCCCGCCACTGACAAACCCACTGAGGTGTGAGGGTTAGGGGTAGATGACGAGGCCAGTTGCCCTGTTGGCATTTGTTACTGTGTCGTTATACCACCAGGCGGATAAGCTAACGAACACTAACAGGATAATGACACGGTTCATCGATGGAAAACCAGCATTAATGACCGCGGTTAACGAGCTGAGACGAGTAATTACTGGCCACGCCGACAGGGGCGTAGGGTGGGGAAGCGGGGGAGGGGATGGGGAGGCGGTGGTATGGGTGGGGAGAGGAAGGAGAGAGGGAGAAATGTGGGACGGTGTGGAATACGACGAGGGGTGGGTAGGGGTAGGGTGGAAAACTGACGAATAATAATATAGCCAGAAGGGAGGAGTGAGGGAACAGAACACTGGGACATAGTACAGTGGAGTTACACAGACACACAGACCAGATGGTGTGGCCTTAAGGGAAGCTGCTTGCACTCCCTGTAGCCCAAGCAGTCCCCCTTCAGCTGAATAAAATACTTTGGAGTTACAGAAAATACAGTACATATGGTGGGCTCATGCTGAAAATTTTACTACCAGTGGATATACTCGTCTTAAAGATATTATTATAAGTGTGATAGAACAAAATAGTCACCGTCCAACACCACATCACAGCAATGCCACTATATTAAGGGTCCTCCTGGTATTTTTTGTAAATTCTGTGTTTGTCGTTTCCCCCTTCTTTACCTTATCTTCCTCTTCCCTTCCTCTCTATTTCTTTTTTCATGTAATCTCCTCCCTTCTCTTCCATTTCCCCTTTCGCCACTACTCCCTCCGATATTTTCATTGTTTTCCCTCTTCCTTACCATTCTTTTCCCAATCTATCATTTTCACGTTGCTTTCCCCCGCCTCTCCTCTATTCTCTTTCCCTCTTCCCCTCTCCCTAACTTCTTTCCTTCTTCATCCCTCTTCTTTCACCCTTTTTATTCATTACTTTCCCCATTACCATCGTTTCCTTCTCCCTTCCTCATCCCTTCCTTTTACGCGTCTTCTCCCCTTTCCCCTTCCCCTTTTCTCCCCTCCCCTATCCCTAACTCCTTTCCTTTTTCATCCCTCCTCTTGCACCATTTTTATGCAGCCATTTTCTACCTACTTTCGTTTCCTTCTCCTTTCTTCATCCCTTCTTACGCAAATTTTCATTCCCTTCCCCTTCCTCTTCTTTTTTCTCCGCTCTTCCTTCTCTCCACCATCCCCATCTACCACCACACCATAAAATCTAGCCAATTACACACTAGTATTGCCCTCGTCGCTACCCTGCCTCACTCTAGGGAAGGAGGAAGAGGAAACAAAAATTGAGGAAAAATATGAGCTTACAAGAGGAACAACAACAAGACCAGGAATGAATGAACCAGCAGAGGGATCTAGAGGAAGGAAGATGTGGAAAGAAACACGAGAAAACTATAAAACTGTAAAATAATCAGTCAAAATATAATACACAAATGAAAGTAATAAGTTAATGTACTCAATAAAATTAATTACAGAGGGTTAAGAGCCATGTTATCCCGTAATTGCTCTTTTCACTACGGTACCACAGGTTTCTTCAAAGCTAACTACTACAGCCTGATGGCGGCAAAAATATAATAGAAAAGGATCTTGGCCTTTGTTCGTTCTTTTTTCGTGAAATATACTATCACAAGCACCCACACTACAACCACTACTACTATCACTGCCACTACCACTACCACGTCCCTACCACACCCCACCGCACATACCCAAGTGATAAGCCAGCGACCACTGAGTACACACACACACACACACACACACACACACACACAAAACGGCTGCCGCAGAGTCTATCTTACTTTAACTCTAATTCCCTAATTGCTCGGAAGCATTCACCATTACTCCTACTTTCCTCCTCCGTCCTCCTGCAACCCCCCCACCCCCACCACACACACACACACACACGTCAGTAAATCTTGCAGGTACCGGTACTTTTTCCCCTGCTTTCCCTGTCAGTGGTGTTGCCGGAGGGGGCGGTGGGTAGGAGGAAGCCGCAGGTCTGATTAAGTTTTTATTGTCTTGATGATGGGGTCCAAGTTTTTTATCTTATGGTTAAGGTTTGGCCGCCTCGCAGGGCCCGCTAGGTCTGTGTGCTTTGTGAGGCCTTAATACCTCCTTTAGTATCAAAACATTTGTTATAATAGTCTTGTGTCTGTTGCTTACTTTTCATTTAGGCAATGTGAGACTCCTGGAAGGGAAGGGATTAGCAGTTGTCTCCCTCAATATTCTCAGCATCACAATACAAAATAGCTGAATACCATGGAAGTGGGATGGCACACTTCTCTTCTTTAGCTTAAATAACAAAATCAGCAACTTTGCTCGCTCGAACACGATCCACACTCCCAATCTGGGGCGCCTATAACTTAGTATTATATTCCCGCCAAAGACAGACGACTTTACTCAGCCTAAAAGACGACCCAGGAAATGGAAGTTAAATTGCAGTTACCTTCCTACTGTTTACTGTGCACCTACTCTTCATGCTTTTATAGCCGTCTCTCTGACATCCTACCTCCCTGCCTACCTATGTATCTATTTGTTTATCTACCCATGTCTATCCCAGATGGGTTATAAACCTTATTTTTGTGCAGATCATTTTGTCTGCCAGGTGGAGCCGCGAATTTCACAGGTAAGAATGATGACTGTTGTCCAACCTATTTCACTGGACATTGTGTTTATAGATCTACAACTGTGATTTTGTACTTTTAGATCCTGCCCAATCCTTAGGTTAAACGATGATGATGATGATGATGATGATGATGATGATGATGATGATAATGATGATGATGATGATGATGATGATGATGATGACTATCTAGTAATAACAACCCTACTTGCTTACCGTCATTACGTTACTTGGCTGTCTCATTACACCTTATGTGGTTATTGCACCATCTGCCACCCCTTCCTTCCCCCGCCCCCCTCCACCACCACCCACCTGACTGCTAATTAGACCTACCTAAGAGGAGATCTTGTCAGGTCTACGTAAGCTGTCTTTGTATATACATACATACGTGTGTGTGTGTGTGTGTGTGTGTGTGTGTGTGTGTGTGTGTGTGTGTGTGTGTGTGTGTGTGTGTGTGTGTGTGTAAGACACAGGAAATTACTCTCGTCTCTAGATTACTGGGTCTGTTTTCACCTGCTGGTTTAGTGATGAGGATGTAACCACGGATGGGGTGATGGGGTGCATGGATAGATGGATGACAGAGGGGTATGTGAGGATTAAGGAGTGGACACAAAGATGGAGTGGATGGATAGGCGGGGATGTAGTGATGGCTGAATGGATACAAGATGGAACAGGATGACTTGGAAGAAGGTTGATGGAGTGGAGGTAACGAATGGATGAATAGATGAGGGGCTGGTAAAGTGCACTGGAGAGAAAGAGAACTGACAAAGATTCGGATGCTAAAGATTACGAATTCTCTCCGACTTCACTGTAATTAGCACTTATTCCTCCATTCTTTCTCCTTTCTTGTTCTGTTCTCACATTCCTTTACTTCTTTTCTCCCAGTTCACTTTGATAAACTTTTCCCTGGTCTTTCTCCTTCCTCCTACTTCATGTTTTTCCTCAGGCATCGCTTTCCTCAGTCGTCATTAATTAACATTTTTGTGTCTTCTTTTCTCTCGCTCTCTTTCTTTTCCTCTGTTCTGTTCTTTCCTACTGTCCTACGTTCCAAGCAGTGACGGTAGGTGTGAGGTTGGCTCAAGGTGGAGGAAAGAGTGAATGAGGAAAATATGCAACCATAGCAAGGAAAACCACTAACTCAACGGAAAGACCGAGACAAAATCCTTCCACATATCACAAAATGTTGAGAATCACTTGGAAAACATATAACACAGGCGCGCGTGCTGAAGCTGGAGAAGGCAGGGTACGTTAACATCTTCAAGGAATGTAGGGAAGGTCAAAGGTGAGACGGGGAAAAGCACACGCACATAAACAGCCGAGTTGCACAGAAAAGTCCAACAGAAAATAATATAAAGTCCTGGAATATACAGCATTTCTTGAGTTCTGGTATTACAGGTCTGGAAATTGTTAGACACAACTATACTGGGGGGAAATAGCCGTGGTAAATATTTCTATGGACGAATCATTTCATAATATTTGGTGCCTCAAGATAAAGAAAAAGATATTGAGGAACAGATTATCAACACTAGCCATTAAAGAAGAGAATAAGATATATAGTAATCGACATCTGATTAAGGAAATAATACGGTTATAATTTTATGTTAGGTACTTCACAAGAATATGCTGAGAGGCAGAGAATAATAAAGGCGTGTAAAGATGGTAATGCAGGTGTTAGGTATCTTTTCCTTCTCTTCTTCCTCTCCTCAACCCACTCTCCTCCTACCCCCTTTCCTCTTACTTCCTACTCTTCTTCCTCTCCTCCACCCACCCGCATTCTACTCCCTTTCCTCCTACTTCCTCCTCTTCTTCCTCTCCTCTACCCACTCTCCTGCTACCCCATTTCCTCCAACTTCCCCCTCTTCTTCCTCTCATCCTCCCATTCTCCTATTACCCCCTTTTCCTCTGACTCCCTCCTCTTCTTCCTCTCCTCTTCCCAATCTCCTGTTAGCCCCTTTCCTCCAAACTCTCTTAGCCACTCACTTCACCTCTCCCCCCATTCAAGCTGCTTCCTCTAATATATTCTCCCCAGTCCTCCTCTCCCCATTCTTGCACTGTACTTCACTCTTACCTCCCACTTGTTTTCGCTACACACCTGTCATTTCTGCTCACCTAGGCCCTCGCTTTTTTATCTTCTCTTCGTTCTTTTTCCCACTCTTTTTCCTTTCTCCCTCTGTCTTCTTTCAGCCAGTCACACTTCATATTCCTCTTCATTACCTCATCCTCTTCCCTCCCCCTCCCACGCTCGCTATCCCCCTCCTTTTCCCTTTCATCCACTCGTCCCCCTCCTCCTCCCCCTATTCTCGCCACCTTCTCCCTCTCCCTTCCATCCACTCCCCCCTCCCCTTTCCTCCCTTCCATCCACTCCCCCCTCCCCCTCTCTTCCATCCACTCCCTCTTCCTCCCTTCCATACACTCCCCCTTTCCCCATTCCATCCACTTCCCCATCCCCCTTCCTCCCATCCATCCACTCCCCCTTCCCTTTCCTCCCTTGCATCCACCCCCCCTCCCCATTCCTCCCTTCCATCCACTCCCCCCTCCCCCTTCCTCCCTTCCATCCACTTCCCCTTCCCCCCCACTCCCTTCACTCAGAATAACTGATCACAGAATCCAGCCTTCCATTTCGCCTCCTCTCCCTGAGCCGACTTACAGATCAATCCGACGTGGTGGAAAGCGTGTCACAACCAAATGTCCCTGGAAATGTAGCACAATGTCCCTGGAAATGTAGCAAAATGTCCCTGGAAATGTAGTACAATGTCCTTGGAAATGTAGCAAAATGTCCCAGGAAATGTAGCAAAATGTCCCTGGAAATGCAGCATAATGTCCCTGGAAATGTAGCAAAATGTTCCTGGAAGTGTTGCAAAATGTTCCTGGAAATGTAGCAAAATGTCCCTGGAAATGTAGCAAAATGTCCTTGGAAATGCAACAAAATGTCCCTGGAAATGTAGCAAAATGTCCCTGGAAATGTAGCAAAATGTCCCTGGAAATGCAACAAAATGTCCCTGGAAATGTAGCAAAATGTCCCTGGAAATGTAGCAAAATGTCCCTGGAAATGCAACAAAATGTCCCTGGAAATGTAGCAAAATGGCGAACTAGTAAAGAGAGCTGAGGAATGGTGGTAATTTGTTAGATCTTGCCACGGGGGAAATGCTGTCCTTGTCTGCCACGTGATGTACAGCAAGGAGCAGAAGTACGTGGACACGCAACGAAAGGTGTTACATGACCTATTTTTATGTGACACCTATATGAAGTACACATTAATGAGTATCAGGAGAGGATACGATGAGAAATATGGAAGGCAAGACACAATGCTGACCGAGAAATAATAATAATAATAATAATAATAATAATAATAATAATAATAATATAATAATAATAATAACGGGGAACATTTGCCCACTGCCGTACCTGTTTGTGTCTCTTGTACCCATTTCAGTGTTTTACGGCAGGTGCTAAATACGTTGCAGGTAAAGTACAGTACATTACAGGTGTTTGTGGCTTCTAACATAGGCCAGCACAACCACAAAGCCCACCAAACCCCATCACCACAACCGGTAATCCGATTTGCAGAGACAAGAGTTATTATGACAAGATTCCTGTGTTTATTAGTGCATGTGCTGTGTTTTGATTGCCTGTATGTGGGGAGGGGGGAGAGGGAGCAAGGACAGAGATAAGATGAGAGTGACAGGAAAGGAAAGTGAGGCAGAGGGAGAGAAAGGGAGAGTAAAAGTGAGGGAGAAGGAGAGAAAGTGAGAAAGACTAGGAAAAAGTGGGAGGATGGGAGAGGAAAAAAGGGAGGGCGGGAAAATTAAAGTGATATGTTAGAATGAAAGTAAGAAAGTGAGGAGAGGCAAGGAGACACACATGGAACGAGAAAGCAGACAGGCAGGCGGAGAGGCAAGCAGGAAGAGAAGTTGAGGCACAGACAAGCAGACGGGGGACTGCCAAAAAACAGTGAGGTAAGGAGACAGGGAGGAAAGCAAGATGTGGGGAAGCAAAGAGGGAATTAGACGCACAAGCAGGATGGAAGGCAGGCTGGAACGCAAGGAGGAAGAAGGCAGACAGGAAGGCAAGATTAGTTCAGGGACGCAGGCAGAGAGGAAGTTGCTAATAAGTACTGGAACTGGAACCAATTAAGCGACCAATATGTCTTGTATTCCAGTCTGCCTCACCACCTGCCTCACTCACTCCTGTACATGCCTTACTCAGTCACTCAACGTAAACACTCGTCTGCCTCATACCTGCCTACACACCTACCTCACACACTAACCACCTGCCTACACACCTACCTCACACACTAACCACCTGCCTACACACCTGCCTCACACACTCACTACCTGCCTACCCACCTACCTCACACACACACACCACCTACCCACCCACCTGCCACACTGGGTCCCATCTTTCCTTGGTTCACTAGAGTACCGCATCCAGTCAAAGCATGAAGGGACGGATGGATGGATGGAGGGCAGGTCAGGAAGAAGATCAATACTAGCCTAACAGCAAAACAGCTATTTCTATACTACCCCTAGCAAGGTATAGCGACCCAAGGCTAGGTAACCACTAAATGAATTACTAAATTTGAAAAATATATCTAACAAATATAAATACACCAATACGGACATTCACTGCTTTTTAAAATTACGTTACTTTAACATCAATCAATTCAGTGGTACAGCAAACACTGAATATGCTGCAATCATATTTACGATCCACGTCCCTACTCAGCGCAGTCATCATCAACTTAACTCATTTCAAAATCCTGAATCAAGAGGCAATATACAGTAATCGCTTCCAAATATAAACTGATAAATTAATATATTCCAATCCCTTCCCCCTCACCACACAACACCCCACCTGAGTCCGGATGAATAATGGGATTGTGAAATTAGCTTATATGTGATGGGGTGACGCTGGCACTAGTGGTAATGTGTACTGCATCATAATTCTGTCGATATAGGTATTATTAACACACACACACACACACACACACACACACACACACACACACACACACAGGACGCTGGGACTAAAGGTAAAGTGTACTCTATCATAATTCTGTCGATGTATGCATTATTAAAAAGCAATCACACACACACACACACACACACACACACACACACACACACACACACACACACACACACACACACACACACACACACACACACACAAAGACGCTGACACTAGAGGTAAAATGTACTCTGCCATAATTCTATCGATGTAAGTACCGGTATTATTAAAGAACAATCAGACACACACACACACACACACACACACACCTGGTCACCCATCACCATCAGTAATCCTCACCGCGACACAAGCCTAAATTTTCACATTTTAATTTTTCCCGCAAATTTAATGAGGCCAAAATGTGGCGGGTTTGGCGATTTTAGCCGCATGAATAATGGACGGGTTTATATGCGGCGGCTTTTTTTTTTCTTTTTTCGCTTTTTTTAATGACAGAAAACTATGAGAGAGAGAGAGAGAGAGAGAGAGAGAGAGAGAGAGAGAGAGAGGGGAGGGGGTAAAGGTGATGACACGTGGGAAAAAAAAATGAAACTGTAATGGGGGAAGCAAGAAAGTAAGGCAAGGAAGGGAGGCAGACAGGTAAGGCAGGGGCGGAAGGCAGGGGCAGGAGGCAGGGGAGAGAGGCAAATGGGTAAGGCAGAGGTGGGAGACAGAAGAGGGAGGCAGATGGGTAAGGCAGAGGAGGGTGGCAGATGGCTAAAGCAGAGGCAGGAGACAGAAATGACAGGAATATGGGTAAGACAGAGGCGCGAGACACAAAAGGAAGGCAGATGGGTGAGGCAGGGGCGGGAGACAAAAAAGGGAGGCAGATGGGTAAGGGAGCGGGGGGAGGCAGATGGGTAAGGCAGAGACGGTAGGAAGATGGGTAAAGCAGAGGCGGGAAGCTGGGGAGGGAGTAAGATGGGTAAGACGGGCGGGAGACAGAGGTGGGAGGCAGATGGGTAAGGAAGGGGTGGGAGGGAGGGAGGGAGGTAGGAGAGCGAGGTAGGAATAACAGCGAATCAGTCATGGATAAAAGTAATTTGATTTCACAAAAGCTTTAAATTTAGAAGTTCAAATATCCAGTGACTCTCTCTCTCTCTCTCTATCTATCTATCTATCTATTTTTCTATCTAGCTAAAAAAAAATAAAGGAAAGTGTAGAAAGGACCCTGAAAAGAGAGAGGAGAGATGCAAGAGGAAGTAGAAGGGAGAAAGAACGATGGATTATGTATAGGATTACTAACGCGGCTAAAATAATATAAAGGAAATGGTGAAGAGAAATAATAAAAAACGAAAAAGAATACGAACTACTGATTAATATAAAGTAAGAAAAAAATATATAGTACCCAATACAAATAGTGATAAGCACTATGGATGCATAGATAGCAAGAGAGAAAGATGTAAAAAATAACCTAACTGGCATCAAAAGGACAGATAAAAGAACGAAGTAATGTATGTGACACGAGAAATATTGACATGAATGAATAGGGAGGTGAGAAAAAGAAAAGAAAATGAATAAGACCTATAACCCTTGTGACAAAGTGAAAGTGAGAGAGGAAAATGAAAGAAGGGGTGGATGCCGGAGATGACTAATATATTGCATTCTTTAAGCCATAAAGGACAAGCCCTGCTGGAATATTGGTGAGGGTGATAATACGGCGGACTATGAGGATACAGGAGGCAGGAATATACAAGGAAGAAAGGCAGAACTGAATGTATAAGATGAAAAATATGTCAAAAGAGAGTACAAATTTCAATACAATACTTATCCGTAAGACCACCACCATTCCATATAACAAACCCTCGCTGTTGCCAATATACTGAGCTGTATGATATTCCCTTGGCTCAGTAAATGCGGTAAGTAACCAGGGTCTATGCAGCCGAAGCGATGTAGGCAAGCACGGCACACACAGATAGCTGATACTTACTGTACTGTTCATGAGGCAACACCATACCACCACCAAATACTGATTATATTCACAGGTTAAGGAGCATAAATGTCAAGTGATACGGCGATCCTGACCTCACTTACCCCTACCCCTTAACCACACCACTACCCAATTATCTTTCCCACTACCTTACTCTGCTCTACCGTGTCTTGCCCTACCGTGCCCTACCCTACACTGTCCTGTCCTACTCTGTCCTGTCTTGCTCTGCCCTGCCCTGCCCTGCCTTGCCAAGCACCTGCTCCAGCTGTCAGTCTACGTGCAACCAAACCACACCACACCACCTGAGCACAATGTTGCCAGCTCTACCTTCACTCCTTTACCTTCACATGGCACTATGTAATGCTACTGTATATACTGCACAGTTATATAATTACAGGCAGGTGTGTGACGGGGCTCCTCAGGTATGATTCACTGCATCTAATTTGACCATTAACGCACCCAATGGTATCCTTCACGCTCGATGAAAAGAAAAAGAAAATGAAAACAGCAATGTGTCATGGTATTCATGGTAATTTACGGTACATGTTCTCCGAAATTTTGCCGGGTAAAATTGTGAATTTTGGAGGTTATTTGTGGCCTCAGGTGTGACGCATTATTCTGAAATGTGGCAGGAATAATACCGGCAAGCTGTGGATTATGTAAATGACTTAATAACGCAAGTAGTATCAACAATTATTTTTTCTCCCTCCCAGTCATCAAAGTAATGGGATAATTAAGAGAGCTGTTCCTTGTTAGCAGGTATAATAATAATAATAATAATAATAATAATAATAACCAGAACACCGTAAAATTGTCCAGGGACAATTTTGATAAAAGCTTCCCACAGCCACTGCCTACTTGAAGCCGTGCTATAAAGGGACCTTGTGGTCAAGGTCATCGATCTCGTGCATGTCACCTTAGGTCATCACAGTCTGTAAGTCCACCAAGTTTGGTGGCTCTAGCTTTAATCTTTCAATTAAAATAAGATGATATCCGGAAAAGTCCCAATTCTTGACCGCTGGCGATCTCAGAGAATAATCAACTGACTGGAACCATACTCCCTTTTGGCCTGCGTCCACCATATGGCTGAATTGTTGTAAAATTTCAGCTTCCTAGCTTAAGCGGTTCTTGAGACAGCGTGGCTGAATCACTTGTCCAGGTCTCGGATAATATCCAGAGATCCGGCTGACGGACTGCCACCATACTTGGCCAAAAGAAGACAGCTCTCCGACTCAGTTGACCAATTTTGAAGGCTCTGGGGCAAATAACCTTTGAAATATCGCCTTTTAAAATAATAATATTATTATTATTGACAAAAACAAGGAAACTTCCCACAAGGATGTGGGAAGCTTTAATACATCGCTCGCACCTATCATGTATGTACAAGAGAGGAATGTATGGTTATGTACGTGAAGGTAGATTTAAGAGCATGTGTGTGTATAGCCTATATGTGCACGTGAAGTGTTACTTATGCACCTGGTTCTCTCTGTGTATATGCAGGTGTTATGTATGTATTTTATCTTGAGCACTG
This sequence comes from Coenobita brevimanus, assembly GCF_032717465.1. Lineage (NCBI taxonomy): Eukaryota > Metazoa > Arthropoda > Malacostraca > Decapoda > Coenobitidae > Coenobita > Coenobita brevimanus. The sequence goes on from NC_136995.1 coordinate 16,610,981, forward strand.
TGTATGAAAACTGGATAAAGATGGAAGAGGAATTTAGTGATCCTGGTGTAGTAATAATCCTGAGAAGTGATCCACATCACACTGATAAATTGATGCACTGATTAACAATTACCGTATATACACTTTTTTAATATTTGGAGCATGCAACCAGAATATCTTAGAAGGCAACCAGATGGAAATATCAATGAACTTCAGCAAGTATTTGAGCAATTAGGCAGGAAACAATTGCATATTATTTTCATCAATTAACACAACAGAACCACGTAAGTATGCAATTCCCCAGTCTAATACCTGCAGCTAAAATTATGAAGAATATTTCAGAAAGCGTTGGGTAATATCTGATAGTGAAGCTGGTGATTAAAATAATGAAGGTAATCCCAGGTGATGATAACGAGATAAGTTATAGAGGAAGAAGATGTAGGGCTGGTGGTGATAGTGGTGATGGTGGTGGTAGTACGCTATTGTTAGGTGTCTCTGTCTAACTGTCGTAAATGGAGATAATTATCCCTGTAAACAAGGGAGAACCGAAGATTATTAAAACTGTGTAGAGAGCAAGAACAAATAATAATAATAATAATAATAATAATAGCAAAAAGGCAGGATAGGATACGATAGGATAGGACAAGATGAGGATGGAGAGGAGAGGATAGGGGATGAGAGGGATGCGTGGATCGAGAAAGAAGAAGGAAAATAAGAGAGGAGGAGGGAAAGAGGGTATGTCAACAGGAATAAGACAAAAGATTGGAGGAGAGACATGTGAGGTGTGTGGAGAAAGAGGGTCCGAAACAAGGGGTGAGAGGTGAGTAGAGGGAGGGGGAGGAGTGAGAGCGGAAAGACAGAGAGGAGAGGAGAGGGAAAAGAGAAGAAAGAAGAGGAGAGGAGAGAAGAGAGAGGGCGGAGGGAAGGGTGTGAGAGCCGTACGTCTGGCTGATAAGCAGTGATATACCGGTTCGCTCACTGATAGTGCAGTGATGGAGTCAGGCTGGGGTGGAGGCCAGGACGGCAGGGACAGGACGGTAGGGAGACAGGGGAAGGTATGGAGGGAAGGGAAGGGAAGGGAGACAGGGGAAAGGAAGGGAGACAGGGGAATGAAGGGAGGCACGGGAAGGAAGGAGGGCAAGGGAATGAAGGGAGACAGAAGAAGGAAGAAAGGTAGGGAAAGGAAGAAAGGCGGGGATGGAAGGGAGGCAGGGGACGGTAGGGAGGCAGGGGAAGGCAGAGAAAAAGAAAGGTAGGGAGTCAGGGGACGGTAAGGAGATTGAGGAAAAGGAATGGGAAGGCAGGGATACAGTGCAAGGTAGGGCAGAGGCAAGGACAGGGAAAGGTACGGAGGCAGGGGAAAGGACAGGAAAAGGTAGGGAGGCAGGGGTAAAAGGGTCAGGTGGCAAGGTAGGGCAGGGGAGGGGAAGGGACCAGGGTGCAGAAGTGATATCGGTGGAAGGGAAATGAAGGCAAGAAAACAGACAACTACTCCCCACACCCCATTATCTGTGTGTGTGTGTGTGTGTGTGTGTGTGTGTGTGTGTGTGTGTGTGTGTGTGTGTGTGTGTGTGTGTGTGTGTCTCTCTCTCTCTCTCCAACACCAACCTCTCACTTATCGCCCTTCACACGTCTCAACCACTGTCCTTTATCTCGCACTTCTTATAGCTATTTCTCTCTCTCCCTCCATCCCCCCCCCCCTTCTCTCTCTTTCTCTCTCTGTGTGGTGGTGGTGGTGTAAACAACGTATCGAGGAGCTCCTACTTTCAACACTATATATGGGAAAAGTAGAGGGTCCAAGAAGCAACTACTAAGACCAGAGGTGCGTGATTATAAGAAGAACTGTTGGTGCTAAGATAGAGTTGGGGGGTCTTTGGACTTTGTTACAATTTAAGGCCAAAATTTTGTAGCTGAGTACCACTCCCCCCTTGACCAGCAGGCCATTTTCTGCGCATGCGCAGTAGACCTGACAACGCCTGAGCGTCCTTAGCAACCACCCTCAATAATACCACCTCTGTAAACCACCACACATTATATATTTAAAAATGACTGAGAATTCACAAAACAACCCTCAAGGCCTTGAAGCCCAGGTAATTGATGGGCCTGACATGTTAGAGGATAACTTTACAGCACCAACAGCACAACCCACAGCAGTAACGGAAGTGCCACCATTGTTATCACCTCAAACGCAGACCGTGGTAGAGCCATCCCCTGAGATACCAACTAGGGATTTTTTGAACAAACATTTTCGTAAGCCAGACCTGCAAAAAACATGCCGTGAATTGGGACTGACAAATGTTTGGACAAGTAGCAAAAGCCAACTCATTGAGATGATAATTGAAAAGTCACGGCCACCTTCCAACGATATTGTACGTGATGGTACGCACACACCACCCTCACCCAGCCACTCACCGCCCACACCCCATGAGGTTACGCAGACTCTTCCCTCTGACACCCGTCAGCAGGTTAACCTAGACCATGACAGAGTGGACATGCTCGATATCGTCAGAAAAATCGAGACAATCATGTCCAAGCTAGAAACTAAAGATTCTGAAATTGACTTGCTAAATACTGAAATAAAGACGGCCTACCACACGATCGAGCAAATTCAGAACCGTATTGCTGAGTTGGAACAGCATCACTGTGGGAGTGAAGCACATCATCATGCATCGGGAACATGCTCTACACCACCTAACAACTGCCTCCTCGTTGGAGATACAAATTTACGAACAATTTTACGTTCCGATCTCCAAAATAATTGCCAAATAAGGACCATCTTTGAAGCATATATGGATTTACTCAGATGCTGGATAAATGAAAAACTAAGTTATATTCCACCTCAGTGTATATTATACAACGGAATCACAGATATACTTGAAGAGAAGTCACCAACAACAATACTGAACAACTTAAGTCTGTTGATCGCTGAATTGAAGGAGACAAACAGTGAAATGAAGGTTCATGTTTGTCAGATTGTGTCACCTCCCAGTTCACATGAAATACAGGCGAGAGTACAAGACTATAACAAACAGCTAATTAAATGGGGTGAAGCCAACGGTATAAATATAATCAGAACTGTTCCTTCATTCACACTGAGCACAGGTGAGATAGATGATCTCTGCTTCGAAACGAAAATTAGTCCATATCCCACGCTGAATAGACTGGGCGCAGTCAAGTTACTCAGTACCATTAAAAGGCAGTGTCCAGACTTCCATCTCTGTAGTAATTGGGAGGATATCAAGAAAAGTATAAACACACAAACACCACAACGAAGTGAAAATAGATACATGGGTCACAAAAACCTCAGATCAGTCAACCGAGAACCTGCCCAGAGCGCTGGCTCCCGCGGCCCACCAAACTACGCAGGTGTGGTTTCCCTACGCTCTCATAGCAGAACAATACAACAAGGAAATCCATACACTCAAAAGTCTCCCACCCATAGAGCTTCCCATCAGTCCTTTACTGCTCCTAAGCCACGAGGTCCTGTCCATCTCACACCTGACAGAACAATGACAAGAGAACATGAGACAGGCTGGAGCAGCGAGGAGGATGCATTCAGCCCCGAGCTGCACGATGTAGCCCTGAGGAGAACGCGGGAGGATAGACACCATACAGCCTATAATCAAGCTCCCGCCTATACCTTACGAGTGGGCAGATGGAACAGAAGCCACCCAGTGCAGAAACACGCAAGTACCCCGGTGTCTGAAATTCAGGAAATGTATAGTGATAACTCGCATGGTTACAGAAGGGAAAGAAATAGATATGCTAGTGAGAGTACCCCGGTGTTTGAAACGCAGAAAATGCACAGTGATAACTCGCATGGTTACAGAAGGGAAAGAAATAGATATGCTAGTGAGAGTACCCCGGTGTTTGAAACGCAGAAAATGCACAGTGATAACTCGTATGGTTACAGAAGGGAAAGAAATAGATATGCTAGTGAGAGACATAAAACAGGGTGTTACAATTGCGGCGAATTCAATCATATTCAAAGAAATTGTAGGTTTGACCACAAACTCTTATGTGGCAACTGTCAACGTTTAGGTCATAAGAGCCGCTTATGTCAACAGTATAGGGCGTAGGATGATGGCGAAGAAGCATCTGCCGTTGTTGAAATAAAGGAGTTAAAAAAGGATTTGCTAACTGTTGAACACATTAATGCACAATCACTGATATGAGTTTGGACGAGGTGAAGTTACTGATAATAGATAGAAAAATCGATGTTTTATGTATAAGTGAAACATGGCTTCAAGCAAACACCCCAGACGGCTGTATAGAAATTCCTAATTACAAGATTTTTAGATGCGACAATGGTCGAGGAGCCGGGGTATGCACATATGTCCATAGTATCCTCAATCCCTCTGTCATTAACCTAGATGTGCCAAGGCCGACAGGCGTGGAGGATGTATGGGTATAAGATACAGTGTAGGAAGTGGCCGGCCATCATCATTGGTTGTGTATATAGACATCCTAAGGCTTTAGCCACATCATTTGACTACATTCAAGACGTTTTTAGGATGGTATGTTTGCGTGACAAAAGTGTCTTTATCCTAGGTGATATTAATGATGACATAATGACAATGGGCAATAAAATCAGTAAGATAATAAAAAATAACAAGTTGACACAAATAATAGATCAACCCACAAGAACAACATCAGCTACATTACTAGACCTTATAATAACTAATAAACCTGATGTCATTCTATCACAAGATGTAGTTCCTCAAGTCATAGCTGACCATGATCTAGTATCTGTTGTTTTAAATGTAAGAAAACCTAGAAAACTGCCTGTGGTAAAAACTTTTCGTAATTTGAAGAACTATGATAAAGACACTTTCTGCTCGCTCCTCCTTGACAATGTTCATAATATGAATGATATACTTTTAACTGACAGTGTCAACAAACAAATAGACATTTTTAATGACGTTTTTATTAATTGTCTTAATATGTGTGCCCCTTTTGTAACTAGAGCAGTGAAAGGAAAACCAACACCATGGATGAATGACGATATCCGTGAGGCAATGGAGGAACGTAATAACTTACAAAGAGAGCTTAAAATCGACACAAGTAATTCACGGTTACGGGAACGTTACAAGATAGCCAAGAAACAGGTAAAGCAACTAATTAATAAAACTAGGACGGATCACTACCACGACCGTCTTAAAGACAGTAAAGGGAACACTTCGGCCACATAGAGCGTCATTAGAAAAATTATCCCTAGTCAGAAAAATAAACACAATGCCTATAATTTTGATAATTTAAGTGAGAAAGCCGAAGAGTTCAATAATTTCTTTTCTAGTGTTGGAGAATCCACTTTTAAACGCTCACAGAAAGAACTAACTAATGAAGGTAAATCTGTCGTCCAACTTCCCCACTCTAATATCAATACTGTCTCTGCTTTTAGACCAGAACCAGTAGATACTAACACCGTTATATTAACAGTCAAAGATCTTAATGCAACCAGCTCTGTTGGCTCTGATGGTATAGGGTTACTGTTTCTCCGGGACGCGCTATGTGTCATAGTTCCTTTCCTCACGTGTATAGTCAACACATCCTTGGTGACGGGAGTGTTTCCTGAGACCTGGAAGCACGCACTGGTTGTCCCGATATACAAAAATGGTGACTCTGACAGTGTGAATAATTATAGACCCGTATCTATACTACCCATCATATCTAAAGTACTGGAAAAAATTGTTGCTAAACAGCTGTCATTTTACTTAGAATCCAACAATTTATTGTCTAAGAGTCAACATGGCTTTCGACCCAAATTATCTACTGAGACGGCCCTTATTACCGTCACAGATAAATTATATGAAAATATGGACAACAAGAAAGTATCCTTGTAAACTTTGTGTGACCTCTCCAAGGCATTTGATACTGTTAACCATAATATCCTTCTAAATAAATGTTCTTTATTAAATATTGATTGCTTTTGGTTCGAAAATTATTTGAAGAATAGAAGTATGTCAGTTCGTCTCGAAAACAACATATCTAAAAAGAAAATTATTAGCTATGGGGTCCCACAAGGCTCGATCCTTGGTCCAATTTTATTTGGCATCTATGTAAATGACTTACATGCACACGTTGACTGTTTCCTGATACAATATGCTGATGATACACAATTTTTGCACCCGGGAACTATAGAAGATCTTAATCAAATCATTAAAGACACTGAGGACACTCATGTTAAATGTCGAGATTATTTTCTAAAGAATGGTTTGATGTTCAACTCCTCTAAAACTCAATGTATTTTTATAGGACATCGTCAGCTGTTATCTAACATTCCACCAAACACAACGATAAATTTTAATGGGAACATCATATACCCAAGCAAACATGTGAAAAACTTAGGAGTCTATATTGACCGTTTTATGCTTTTTGACGGCCACATTAATGAGTTAAATAAAAAAGCTATGGGTATTTTAATGTATATCAGTAGAATAGGTGACAGCTTAGATAAACAAACCAGAGTCATTGTAGCACAGACACTCGTTCTAAGCTTAACTGAGTATTGCATTAGCATATGGGGGACTACAAGTGACACGGTAATATCTAGTGTGCAGAAATTGCAAAATTTTGCAGCAAGGGTAGCAGTGGGAGGAGTAAAGAAATATGACCATATATCTCCATCTTTCAGGGAACTGAAATGGCTAAGATTAAAGCAGAAACATGTATTTGACGTAGGTTTTACGAGGATTTTATCCAGACTGGTTTTTACCATTAAGCAGTAGACAAGCTGTCACCAGCAGCATCACGAGACAGAGGCACAACTTGTATGTGCCGCGCACTAAGACACACAGTGGAGACAGGCGCACTGCTGTACTGGGAGTTAAGCTGTGGAACGCCCTCCCGCCCTCCCTCACACACGCGCCCTCTCTTAACACTTTTAAAGCTAGACTTAAGGAATTTCTGCTAACAAATAATGTTTAAGTTAGACTTAGGTTTTTATTGTCATCTTTTTAAAAAAATTTACTCTCTAGTATGTCTCTTTTACTTTATACTTTTATCTTACTTTATTTTATTTTATTTTATTTTTACGTTTTTGTGTATGTGTATGTGTGTCTCTTTTATTTTAACTTTTTACCTTTGAAGTTTAGTGGTAAACAATTTATCAAATTTTATATTACCACATATAATAATTGTAGGAGACTTATGCATCTGTAAGTATTGTAATTCGTGTACCTATTGTAATTACTGAATATTCATTGTAATTTGTGTAATAACCACTTTGGTGGATAATAAAAAATCTGAATCTCTCTCTCTCTCTCTCTCTCTCTCTCTCTCACACACACACACACACACACACACACACACACACACACACACACACACTATCAGTCATCAAGGTAATGGGCTCAACAAGTTCTCTATATTCACCATTAATTACATGATACTTTTTCAAGACATAATAAAAAAGGCGATAGACCCTAAGCTTTTCAATAAAATACATGATCACTCTAAATGGAATGTTACCGTCGACGATGAAAAAATAAGTAATACCAAGCCTTCTTATGAATTTCCGAACATCATTTCCCTGCCTTCACTAAATATTCCGGAGTCTGAAAAAGCGGGAAATTTAAATCCTGACTGCGTGTATTTAATCATGGAAGCCTCACACATGTTTGGTTCATCAGCGTTGCCTGCTGCGCCGCCAAGTTTATGCTGGGAAAAAAAAAAAAAAATGGTGTAAAAGGTTCAGTTCTCGCCACACATTTCTCTTTTTTTTTTTTTTTGTCTTCTTTCAGGAATTTACTGCAAGCATTTTTTTTTTTTAAGCTATATTCACTGACTAATGTTGTTTTAAGTTTCATTTTGGTGCTACACTGTAAGATTCCAGTCACCACCCCATTTTAACCGTGCTCTGTTCCTGCATAAGAATACTATATAGCCAACATTAATTCTGTATTTGTCTTAATCTCTTTTTCACATATAATCAGTCTATTTACCTTTTTCACATTCTTGTTGTTGTGGCCCAAGGCTCACTTAAACGTGAACCCAGGGACTAAAGGACACCGGCCACTTCAACCGGACGCTCGAAGATATCTTTTGTTTACCGTACGTTATTTTGAAGGACTGTCTGTTGTTATAGTGAAGTGCTCGTCAGTGTGGTCTAGCATACTTTACTGTCACTTCCGTCATCCACTTCTTCCCTTCTTCCTGGATTCTTCTTTGTCATCCAGTCTGGTCTCACCTACGTCTTCCTTTTTACTCCTTCCTTTTAAAGACTATCCTCGTCTTCTTTCCTACCTTTAAGTTTCGTGGCTATCATATCATTTCCTACTCCCTCTCTGCACTGCCTACCAATCCTTCTTCTCCGTCTTTTTATAGGTCTCTCTCGTTCATCAAAGTTCATCATCCTATGAGTTCCTTTTCTCAAATATATATATATATATATATATATATATATATATATTTTTTTTTAAGTCTCCTCCTCCTGGCCTGCGTACCACCTTCTCTCCTCTGTCTTACTCCTAATTTTCTTTCTCTACAAGTTACAGTCTTTTACTCACTGTCCATCATCTCCGCCTTTATCCCGAATTTTCTATGCCTTGTTTTTTAACACTGCAGTCCCCTTGTCCTCTAGCCTTCTTATGCATTTAACCACTATTACTCCACTCCTTCCTTCTTCTGTCTCCCATCATCCTTCCTTCTTCTTTTCTACCTTCGTCCACCCTTCACTTCCCAATCACTTCATTCCTTCTTCGCTCTTTCTTCTATCATCCTTCATTCCTTCACTTTTTCTACCTTCGTCCTCCATTCCCTTCCCATTCCCTTCATTCCTTCCTCACTCTCTCTTCCATCACCTTTCTTTGTTTCACTATTTTTCTACCTCCGTCCTGCCTTCCCTTCTCGTTCACCCACTCCACCTGCCCCCTCCCTCTTAGCCCACCTTCCCTTCCCTGCGACACCCTCACCTGCCCCCCTTTACCCCCACAGGTAATTACGGCAGCAAATCAAGGTGAAAACGGCCTCATTTCTCTGTCCTAATGAGCGCTGCTGCTGGAACTCAACAACAAGGCGACTTTTTTATTCAACTTCCTTCCGTGTCACCGTCTACTTCATGGCGGCCACGACAATTGCACAGTTCCTTCCCATCCATCATTCCATCATCTAATTCTTTCCTGTCTCACTGGGAGCGTAGGGACCAGGAACTAAGCTAAAAAGTCCCGATATTTCAGGCAATGGTGACCAGTTATGTGGGTCAGCAACGGCAACATTCATCAATACCAGCTATAGTGATGGACGTCTGGCTAAATGGCTGAGTCTGTCATTTCATTTCAGTCATGAATGCTCGCCATGTTATCTAAAATGGATGTGGCATTATTACTTTTCTCCTATGGTGTCTGGATGTGAGGTGTGGTGTGGTGCAGGGTGTGGTGGTGACGTGCAGGGTGTGGTGGTGTGGTGCAAGTAGTGGTGATGCAGTGCAAGGTACGGTGGTGAGGTGCAAGTGTGGTGGTGTGATGCAAGGTGTGGTGGTGTGGTGCAAGGTGTGGTGATGTGGCGTAAGGAGTGTTGCAGAGTGTAGTGGTGTGGTGCAGGGTGTGGTGGTGAGGTGCAGGGTGTAATAGTGTGGTGCAAGGTGTGGTGGTGTGGTGCAAGGTGTGGTGGTGTGGTGCAGGGTGTGGTGGTGAGGTGCAGGGTGTGGTGGTGAGGTGCATGATGTGGTGGTGTGGTGCAAGGTGTGGTGGTGTGGTGCAAGGTGTGGTGGTGTGGTGCAAGGTGTGGTGGTGTGGTGTAAGGTGTAGTGCAGGGTGTGGTGGTGTGGTGCAAGGTGTGGTGGTGTGGGGCAAGGTGTGGTGGTGTGGGGCAAGGTGTGGTGGTTTGGCGTAAGGTGTGCTGCAGGGTGTGGTGGCGTGATGCAAGGTGTGGTGGCGTGATGCAGGGTGTGGTGGCGTGATGCAGGGTGTGGTGGCGTGATGCAGGGTGTGGTGATTTGCTGCAGGGTGTGGTGGTGTGCTGCAGGGTGTGGTGGTGTGGTGCAATGTGTGGTGGTGTGCTGCAGGGTGTGGTGGTGTGCTGCAGGGTGTGGTGGTGTGATGCAAGGTGTGGTGGTGTAGTGTAAGGTGTGGTGCAGGGTGTGGTGGTATCGTGCAGGGTTTGGTGAGACGGTCACTGATGTGATGCTACTTGTTGCAGGAAGTCAGGACCACCGTATTTACTGGTGTTCCTTATGGCCTCATCAATACGTAACAAAAACACCTCTACTAATACACAACACCATATCTAACCACACTTACACACCAAGTTCCATCAAGCATCTCACCTTCTCCATTCTCTCCTCTCCCCATCCTTTCTATCCCTCCTTTCATCACACTCTTTCCATTCCTGCCATTAGTCTGTCCATCTCTTGCTCTTTCCATTCCCCATCATCTTTCCATCATCGCATCCCGACCCTCATACAGACAACTTCAGCCTCTCCCCTCCCTTGTCCTGCCTAACCCTATCCCCTCCCCCTCCACACACACACACACACACACACACACACACACACACACACACACACACACACACACACGTCAGATGATGTCGAATGGCTCAACAGGTGTGGTGGGTGGGACAGGTGGACATAATTAGTCTGCCTCCCCCACCTGTAAGTCTTCTCACCCTCCCTGACATGAGTGGCAAATGAGGCAACAAGAGTTCAGGTGTACACTTCACTCGCCCTCGCTCATCTCTTTTACCTGATCTTCTCTGCTGCTCTCTATTTACTCTTAACAGCCTTCATGCTTTCTCTTTCAACCATTTATTTTCTTCTGTACATCTGTTTCCTATTCAATTCTTACCGGTGTGTTTTTCATGCTGTTTCTCTCTTTTCAGTTCCGCTCTACAACTCTAACTCTCTTTTTCCGTCATATTTTCTTACCCTTGTACAAAGCTACGACACACTGTTTTAGACTTCAGGCCCACACTGCACATACAGTTATAAAGGGTAGTAAATCACACAGTGAGTGACAGAAAATGTAGAAAGGGACAGGAAGAACCCACAAAAAAAGAGGACGTTACGTTAGGTCAGGTGTGGAGAGATGGAGTGTGAGGAAGTTGTGTGATATCCACCTCCTCTGTCTCACCTGTCACTGTTACACCCAGGACTGAGAGGAGGAGAGTTTGTTTAGTCAAGTTGGGTGTGGGTGGAGGTGAGGCAGGGTTGAGTATGGCAGGGTGAGGGTGATGCAGGGTGAGTAGGAGGCAAGGTGAGGGTGAGGTAGGGTGATTTTGAGCCAGGGTAAGGATGAGGCAGTGTTACGGTGAAAGGGAGTTAGGGAGAGGCAGGGTGTGTGTGAAGCAGGGTGTGGGTGAGGCAGGGCGTGGGTGAGGCAGGGTGTGGGTGAGGCAGGGTAAGGGTGGGGTGGAAGGTAAGGATCACGACAGTCCTTGGCTGGGGTAGTTTTCATACACACCCACACTTTATGACTGACCTCTAACCTCTGACGGGTGATGGGGAGGGGAAGGAAGGGGAGGGGAGGCTCTAGGGGAAGAAGGGGCTTGAAAGATACGATGGACGCACGATATTTCCTATAAAACTTCAAAACACGATAACCCAGTAAACACACACACACACACACACACACACACACACACAGGACAGATGGAGAAAACGGTAATTTTGAACATTCATTACTGCCTGATACATTTTTTATTCCTTTCTCATTACTTTTGTTCTATTACTCTGACCTACATGCTTTTTCTCCCTCTCTTTCATTATTCGCACATTATCTCTCTCTCTCTCTCTCTCTCTCTCTCTCTCTCTCTCTCTCTCTCTCTTCACACACACACACACACACACACACACACACACACACACACACAAAACCCACTCCTTCAACTCGTCCTCTGCCCTTTCCCTCTCATCCTCCCCTCATCTCCCCCAACATTCTCCTCAAAATATCAGTTACCATTGAGTGAGGAGGGTGGTGGGGGGTTTGAGAGGGGTGGGGGATGAGAAAAAGGGATATATCTGAGTGGGTGAGGATAGACAGTGTTGGGGATGGGGAGAGAGGGCGAAGGAACAAGGAGGGAAGGATTATAGGGGAGAGAATTCTGAACGCTTGAATGATGAATGAAGAGGTATGGCTCTTTTCAGCTGATACTCTGATAATAGTTCTCCTACCCTGGGATTTTCTTTTTCTTGTAAATCCTACTTATAGCATGCTTAAGAAGGGGAATATGACGACGACGACGACGACGACGACGATGACGACGACGATGATGATAATGATGATGATCATGATGAAAGGAATTGATAGAAAGCGTATTATGGTCGGGTGGAAAGAGGCAACCTTCCGGCCAAGTTGAAAGAAAGTTGAAAAATTTATTAAAGAAGAGTGGGTGAGTAGGCAGGTGGGGGCTGTAAGGAGAAAGGAGCCTGGAGACTCATCTATCATGGTGACCCTCTGTGGGGGGGAGTTGCCAGGAGGGAGAAAAGCCTCAGTGAAAATGAAGTGAAGAGAGTGTAGAAAACCTGAGCAGGGAAGAGAATGTAGAAAACCTGAGCAGGGAAGAGAATGTAGAAAACCTGGGCAAAGAAAGAGGGTACGAAAAGGGCGATGGACTGATACTGGCAGCCTTAATAATAAGACAAGGAAAAGGAATAGGGAGAATAATAACAAGCATGTATGTATCAGGTACAGGAAATTCAATGCCCTTCGCGTAATGCCTTTAGCGTTGTGTGGTGTGGTGTGGGAGGGTGATGCTGCGTGGAGTAATATGACAGGATGTTATGGTGTGGTGTGGAAGGGTGATTTTGTGTGGTGTGATATGACAGGATGTTATGGTGTGGTGTGTGGTGTGATGTGGTGTGGCATCGGTGAAGTCTACTGGAGTTGCGCACCTCGCGTTCCAAAATCGTTAGTGTGAAACAAACGGACAAAGTCGTAAAGATGCTCCCTCATCTTTACAAAATAAATAATAATAATAATAATAATAAACTACCTCAGCTGAGAAAAACGATGAAAAAATATTATAGAAAGAAAGAGGGAAAAGAGGACATTAAATGGAGAAGGAAAAAGAATGGTTGACTGCGGGAGGGAGAGGGAAAGGGAAAGCAGGGGTAGGGGGGACACTAATAATTCTGCCTGACTAGATACTGTCGGAAACTACACTTGTCAGGGTGAGGGTGAAGGGTATGCAATGGGAACCTGACAGCAGTAGGGGGAAATGGGGGTGGAGAGGTGTCAGAGATGAGGGATGTAGTAGTGTCGAGGGGGGAGGGGAGTCGGAGGGGAGGAAGAACGAGGAGAGGGGAAGAGAAATGGGGAAAGGAGAGAGGCAGAGAGGGGAAAAAAAAAAGGACGGAAAGGAAACTAGCGAAATAGAAGAGGGAATGGAAAGGAGCACGGGTGAGAGGAAAGGGGGAAAAGGAGAGGAGGAAGGAAGAGGGATTGTAGAGAGGATGAAGGGTGTGAGAGGAAGGGTGTGACAGGAAAGCAGAGACAGGTGAGGGGAGGGCAGCACAACTGATCTGTCTGTCATTAGTTAATTATTCATGTACAGTAATCACTTGAGAGGTATGCACAAATTGGACGCTGCTATGATATTACCCTACTTGATGGGAGACATGTGATGTAGGCTGCATCATAGGCTTTGAAAGGGCCACTGAGTGATCAGGTAATGGATACTGAATAATGGATGCACAATTAAAGTTGATTTAGATGATCAATCTCGAAATTAGATGATCATTCTCGAAACTATACTGTTTTTTATAGTTCTTACTCAAGTTAAATAATTTAATTTAAAACAAAATGAATGTGTGCTACGCAGGAAGACTGACAAGCGAGCTATTGAAATATATAATAAAATTCTTTAACCAACTGGCTAGGGAGCTAAATTTCAGTGTTATAAATAGTCAGATTATATTACTGTGTGGAAAAGTATGACAGCTATTTCTTAATATCTTCTTATTGAAGGGCGAGTCCCCCAAGCTAGGACCAATGAACCATATCGCTCTGCAGGGCAAGGAGAGATTCTTGGAGAGACCGCTACATCTCTCACCAGAAATACGCTACCCTGGTGATGGCTCGAACTGCCAACCCTTCGATCGTGAAGCGCGAGCAATTCCACTGAGCTATTCTGGCAGACGAACTATGTATGTCAGCGAGTATTAACTTATTTTTCCATTAACTGATAATTTCTCATCATCTAATTCAGTTCCATTCCACAGTCTCACACTCATATACACACACATACACACACACACACACACACACAGTTCCTGTTTCATAATAAACTGGTAACATTTTACTTATAATCTTGCTCTCCTCACTCACTCTTTCATTTTAGTCTTTCCTTCCTCTCTCTCCCCCTCCTCCTCTGCTCCTCTGGTCAGCCAATAAGCGCCGAGGTCATCGTGTGTGCCACCCACAATACTTTGTATCAGATCCCCATTGGCTGGTCACATCACAATTGGGATCGGCAGTAAGAGCTTCAGATCCTAAGTTTATGGCTGTCTTTTGGTTCCCGTGCCGACCATGCCACCAGATACACCACCTTATTGTCTCCTGCATCACGGTCTGTTGTTCTGATGCCACAAGCGGCACCAAGGCAAAAACAGTACTATTTTGCCATTCTCTCTCCACTGTAACCCAATACAAGCATAAATGAATTCGAAAGTTTTAAAATTAAAGTATATCCCGGGAAGCATTACTAAACTTTCATCCAAATGCTGTATTTCTTAATATGATCTGTTTCTGAGTTATTAATATATTATTAAATCAAACCCAACGATGCACCACCAGTGACATTTTTCTTCTTCATTAAATGTCTACCCTTCCCTGACTGTACTTCATCCATTACCATAACCCAACCCAACCTAACCTAACTAACTAAACTACTGGCACGTAACCCAGCTTAACTCACTGTAACTCAATCCAGACTAACAAAACCCAACCCAGCCAAATCTGTCCTAATTAAGCCCAACCCAACCCAGCCTACCCCAGCTAATTCCAATCCAGCCTACCCTAAAAAACCTAACCCAATCCAGCCTACCCTAACTAAATCCAGCTTCATTTACCCTCCCCTAACTTCACGACCAAACCTAACAACCTCTTACAACTCAACCTAACCCAACAGAACCTACCTCAATTTGGCCTAGTCTAAACCTTACACAAATGAACTCAACTTAGCCTATTTTACCCCAGCTCAACCCAACCCAACCCAAGCTAACCTCGTCCTCCCTGTAACGTGCTCAGTCAGGTCACGTGTTTGCCTGTGTAATCCTCCTGACCATCGCCAGTACACAACACGATAATACCAACCACCATCTCTCTCTCTCTCTCTCTCTCTCTCTCTCCCGAGCATCCTATCCCACGGGGTAATATTACCGAAATTCTACGGATGTTCAAACGCAAAGTTCAATTAACGAAAACACTGTATTTCCAACTTTCGCACCATTTCTGACCCAGCCTTCCTGTCCTCTTTAATCGCTTTTTTCTTTTTCCTTCCTCTTATCATTTTTTTTGTTTTTTACTTTTTTTCACCTGCACAACTACCATGACGATTCTTCTGTACATTTCTTGATGCCTCACACGATTTTATTTGTGTGTGTGTGTGTGTGTGTGTGTGTGTGTGTTGTACTCACTCCCATTCTTCCTCTTGCATCGCCCTACCCGCTTCCTGTGTAGCTCGATGCACTCTTTCAGCAGCTGTAACACACATCAGATGACTTTATTCAGCTAAGTGCAGGACAGGTGGTTAAGCCTTGTAATCCCCCGTGTATCACAGCTGCAGCGAGCAAATTAATCCCTCTAAGTCCCTCCCTGTTGTCCTGTCCCTCCCTCCCACCTCACCTCTCTAGCCTCACTCTGATTAACACCC
The DNA here is from genome assembly GCF_032717465.1 of Coenobita brevimanus. Lineage (NCBI taxonomy): Eukaryota > Metazoa > Arthropoda > Malacostraca > Decapoda > Coenobitidae > Coenobita > Coenobita brevimanus. Next base: position 16,626,770 of record NC_136995.1, read on the forward strand.
TGACCTTTTCTCTATACCTGTTCTGTCCTCCTTTCCTTCGATGATCTGCTCCTAAATGAGTTAATCTGATAACTTCTACTTGTTCCCTTCCTTACTGACGGCGGCTCTACTGTATCACTCATGGATAGGATACATTTGAAGTATATCATCTCAATAGATAATGCGTGCAGCACCCATCTACCAACACACCCTCGCCACCTGTCCTTTCCAACTCACTAAAGCAAAAATTAACCGATATCCTTAGTCTTTCGCACATGCAACTAGTCAACTCTGGAACTGTCTGCCTTAATCTGTTTTCTGTTCAGGACGAAGTTCCGAAATCGAGGAAGAGAATGGAAGGAGGATGAGGAATGGCGGAAGGAAACAGTGATGAGGGTAAACTGTAATAAACGTGTGGGTCTACTTTGTTACATGCAATGTGCCCAGGCATCTCGAAATGAACGAATTTTTATTTTGGCTCTTTTCTGTTTAACTTTTTCTCGGGAAGAACAAATATTCCCCAGGCTTCCAGCCTTTGTTCTTTCTTTTTCTCACCAATATATTTATAAAAAACTGAGTATGCAATGTCGGGGCAAAATTCATGGGTGGCCAAAACGTAAACATGCTACGAGAAAGTCCCAAGAAACAAAAATCCCATTAGTGTATTTACCAAGAGGCCATGCAGTTTTCAAGGCTTCAGTCACATAAATATTATACCCAAAACTACAAGACGTTCATGATCCTTTCTGCATGAACGAAGAGTAACCTTACTTGGAGTAACCTAAGTAGCATAGTATTGACCACCTTACCTGAACTATACCTTCTGCTTTAACTTGACCTAAAACTGTCATCTCTCCATCCTGAATGCTGACAGACGGGCGGACGGACAAGCGGCCAGACAGACGAAGAGACAGCCAGACAGACAGACAGACAGATAGATAGATACCGGTACATGGATAAAGACTGATAAAAACAGATATATACGTAGATGGATCAGGCAGGCAGACACTCATACATAAACACATTTACGCAAGAACTAAGGAATATTAAAACATTTCTCTCGTAATAAAAGTTAAAACGAATAATAAAAATAGCCGAGAATCTTCTGTGGCAACGCTCAGAAAAAAAAAAAAAAAAAAAAAAAAAAAAAAAAAAAACAGTCTTGGAACATCCCCAGTTGTGCAAAGCTGACACTGTAAATTCCTTCACCTTTTTCCCCACACTGCCTATCCGCGGGCACATGGAAATATACTAGCTAGACTTTATCCATGGAACGATATTTCTCTTGTATTCTTTCTGCCACCAGACGATTTTATTCAGCTTACGCAGGACATCTGGGAGTGAAGGGGTTTACTGCCTGGCTTCCCTCTGTACCATCAACCTATATCCTTCCACTTCTTTTCTTCACCTCTCCTCTCCCTCTTTTCTTTATAGACTTACCTCCTACTGATACTTATTCTCTCAAGCTCTGACACATTACCCTCATTATCTATCAGCCTGGTTGCTCTCTGTACTATCCCTACTTCCTCTTCTCCTTTTACCTCTCCTTTCCCCTTTCCATATTAATTTAACTCTTACTGCTACCTATTCATTCAAGCTTTGACATACTCCCTCAGTATCTAACTCTTCACCTTTCACTTATTCTTCTGCCATCTCTCATCTCTATTTTTGTGTCAGCAATCTTTTCTATCGTCTATATTTTTGCCTTTTTTTTTTTATTTACACAAGTTCCCTTTCCCCGCCTTCCTTCCTCCACAAACAACAGCCAGAAACAGACTGAGGTTATAACTGTCCTCCAGGCTCTCATCTTCCTTTGTTTATTTCTCCCTCTTCCCTCCCCCGTCTCTCTCTCTCTCTCTCTCTCTCTCTCCACCAGCACTCTCTAAGCTGCCATACACCACCGCCTTTAATCACCTTCTTTATCACCCACACAATTATTACAGTTTACCCTCAACACTATTTCCTTCCGCCTTCCCTCTTACTCCTTCCATTCTATTCCTCGACTTTGGAACTTTAGCAAAAGGCTTTATATTCAGTGTACAGTTACGGAGACCATCAGCGTTACACTTTGTATTCTAGTATCATTATGAAACCCGTATATAATATTCTGAGCTCAGAATATTGCATTACGGGGCTTCGACAGTCAATTATGACTACATCGTTATTAATTTACTGTAAGGAAGTGGATGGATATTCATGCCAAATGCTGAACAACGATTCTTTTCTCAAAACTAATATATTCTCTTCCAAAACATACGGAAAATTTTGACGACCTAGGAAAACAGTACCTGCAACGCCCATCCCAATAACCCAGTATATTCTACAAGAAAAAAAAAATGTACTAAATTTTCATCCCAGAGTTCGTGGTATAGAAAAATGATGCAGAATGCGGTACATTTGTTGATGGGGTGGGTGGGCGTGAGTGGTGATGTAGGAGGTGATGTTGGGACAGGGGAAGGGGAAGCAGGGGGAAGATGATGAAGATTATACAGGAGCTGGAGAAGCAAGGTTGAAGGAGGCACTGGAGAAAGGGAGGAAAGGTAAGATGAGAGCAGAAACTTTAGAAAATGTAGGAAAGGAACTGACCTAAGTAGCTCAGAGAAAGAATGCATACGTGTGTGTGTGTGTGTGTGTGTGTGTGTGTGTGTGTGTGTGTGTGTGTGTGTGTGTGTGTGTGTATTATATATGTCTATCTATCTACCTATCTATCTAATATAGATAGATATAGATAGACAGACAGACAGACAGACACACACACACACACACACACACACACACACACATATATATATATATATATATATATACACTGTATGGCAGAAAGCCAGAGCATGGCCATAGTGGTAACCTGACTGATGGCCGCCACAAATGCATGGCAGTCAGGCTTTTACTACACTCACATTTTTCACCACGCTCACCGCCACACAACACAGTTTTCAGCATAAATGTTTATTCAACCATTCTGTTAATTTTATCATTTTAGATTCTCTACATACCTGCAATCAAAATATTTTTTTTTTATAACATTTGTAGATGCTGCAATATTTTCGTTCACTGTGTCATTTATAAAACGTATTTATAAAGTGTGTTAAAGCATACAAACGTATCATGCTAATTACATAATTTTACCAGCGCGGGTTCTGCAAATACAATATATATTTTTGTATCGTTATCTAGGCGATTCATGTGAATTTGTTTATTCCCGTGTAATTATAAACGTGGTGGTTAGTGGCAACGTAGGTCAGTGGGTGGAGGTGAGTGAGTCAGTGTTGCCGTGCCATACATCACATAACATCACATCACATCACATCACAACACATCACATCACCTCACATGGGAGGCTGGAGGGTCGGGCTGATGACTATGACGGTGACACAAGTTACCGAGGAAGAGGCGTCCATACCTCGTTGTAACACGCTCATTACACCGACGTATAATGTACCGGCATCTGATTTTTTGCTACCACAAGACCCTATTACCCAGTTCAGGAGAGCCCCTAAAACTGAAGGTGTTCCTGGAGGCTGTTACTAATGCCTCCAGTTAGAACAATTTCAGAGTTAGGTACAACTGTTTAAATGGCCATGAGTCAACTTTACAGACGTCACAGCACCGCAAGAGTTAATAGTCAACCATGAGGGCGATACCGGCAATAGAAATAGTGAACAGTTTGTGAGGGAAGGATGGTGTGGAAATATTACAGTGTGTGTGGATGGGCTATGGACATATAACAAAGACATGGCACTGTGAGAAGAATGTACAGGTGATGGTGATGGCTTACTACACCACGTTACCTTCACCCTCCGTGCTGAAGAACGACGCCTTCATGTGGTGGCACCGATGTAACCACGAAACTCCACCGCCAGTTATACAAATGTCCCCCGACTACTTCCCCATCCCCTCAAAAGCACTGTGGTGGACTGCACAAGGGAAACTTAAGCCTCCAGTCTACCGGGTTCACGTTTGAAATTTGCCTAGGGCCACCACCACAACAACAACAACCTTCACGCTGCCCAGCCCCCTCCCACAACACCGTGTCTGTGTTTTCACGAGTGGGAGGATTTTCAACGCATCTTCCTGACGAAATTATTTGTCATATACCGGTAGCGCCCTTAGTGATTTTGTACGTTATTTGTACCTCTTCTGTATAAACATTTTTTTTTCACATACATACGGGAATCTTACCTCACCAAATCCACTAATAAATTGGTAAGTAGCATTAGCCCTTATTGATTTTATGTGTTATTTATACCTCTGAAACACCAATATTTCTTCCGTAAATAACACATAATATTAACACACCAAAAGCAAATATAAACTGAATAGTAACAGGTTGTAGAGACGAACATACAATCCAGATATTGTTCCTTCCAGTATTGTGTACCGAGGCAGTCTGGGCTTTATCAAGGTGTATTCTAAAGCGTCTGTACTTACCGTGTGCGTGGTGTGCGGCTGTATATAAAGGTGTGTGTAGAGACGAGAGTTGAGGGTTGGTAGTGAGGACTGTAGTTTGTAAGGTGGTGGGGTTTTATGGCTCGTATCTTTCAATCACGGTGTGTGTGTGTGTGTGTGTGTGTGTGTGTGTGTGTGTGTGTGTGTGTGTGTGTGTGTGTGTGTGTGTGTGTGTGTGTGTGTGTGTGTGTGTGTAGCGCCAGTAATGATCGCTGGACAGCAAGAGGGGCCTGGGAGGTGGCCAGACAAATATGGCGCGGTGGAGGGAAGGTGGCGATGTGGAGGGAAGGAGGGAGGTGGGGTGACAAAGAGAAGGGGAAGCAGTAAATGGGGAGGGGCGGGAGGAAAAACAGATGGGGAAGGGGATCAGGTAAGGAGGGGTAGCCGGTGAGGAACTGAGATGAATAAACAGGTAGGGAGAGAATGGTACGGGGTTATGGGAAGGAAAGAAGAAGAAGGTGGAGGATAGGTATGGAAGCGGGAATAGTGAGATGAAATGGACAGAGTGCCACGTAAGAGAGGCTGTTTCATCCACCACAGCCCTTTCATTTTAACTTGGCCTAAATTTTTGTCCTTGTGCAGCCTATTTTTATGTAGCTCAATGATGGAAAAAGACAATACTGTGGCTCTACATCTTTTCCATTGCGCTCCTTCATATGTAGCTCTATATTCTAGAGTTAATGCTTTGTTACAGTTTGGTATTCAAGAAGGAGAACCTGAAATTTTGGGCCAAGTTAACAGAATCCAGTAGTCAGTATAGCTGCATTAGGTGGTAGGGAGGATGATGACAGCACGAGATTGGCACTTGTCTGCAATATCTTCATTAAGAGTTTTCTCCCCTAGGCTGCATAAAATTCTCTGATGGCAACATGAATACATTTTAAAGTAGACAAGAATCAGTGTAAGGAACATTTATATCATCTACACCACCCCACCACTGCCATCACCATCACTATCACCATCACCACCATCATCATCATCATCCGAACCCTATTTCCACTATCACAGATGGGATGGATAGAACCGAAAAACTGGAAAAATGAGAGACCTTTCATCAGACTGCCCCGCGCCAAGTTAGCCAAATAAGCCAAATAAGCCAGGCCTTATTAGCTCTTCACTCAAGCAACAGCAAATACAGATGGAAAGGGTGAATAAAGAGAAATCGAAGCTGAATTAAGACAGAGAAAGGAAAGGATGGAAAGATGGGGAAAGGTTCCACTGAGAAAGAGATCCTGGAAACACACACACACACACACACACACACACACACACACACACACACACATATTCCCGTCAGTAGCCATCAGTACAATTACAAACTCCACATTACCTATATGCTCTGACAGTTGCTGAATCACAGTGAACGTGTAATACAACTGACACAAAATTTACACGTTGATGAAACAGGAATACAGAAATACGCACCTTCGTAAAGCATTATGGAACTGGTTATTGTATTACTGACACACCTCTCATCCACACAAACACACCTGTCACATGCACACTTGCTAATCACACCTCACACCCACACCCACACACCTGCCACATCCACATACCTGTTAATCACACCTCTCACCCAGAAACACACCTGTCACATCCACACTTGCTAATTACACCATCTCCCCCCAAACACACCTACTAATCACATCTCCCACCAAATTCCACACACCCGTCACATCCACACCTGTTAATCACACCTCTCACACACACCCACACACCTGTTACATCCACAAATGCTAACCACACCTCAAACCTGTCAGAAAAAATACTGAAAATAATGGGGAAATGGAAATGTGGGACGAAGCAGTGAAACTAATAAGAATAATGAAGAAGAGGAAAAATGGGACACGGGAGAGATTTTATGGGGAAAGCTGAAGAGAGAGATGACAGGGAGGAGGAGTGAGGAGGCAAAAGGTGTGAGGGTAAAGGATGAAGAGGACAGGAGGGAGAGGGGCAGGGAGGGGGCAAGTGAATTATGTGGGGCAGGGGGAGTGCAAAGGAAAGAAGGAAGGGCAGGGGTCAAGATGAAGGAAGGAGGAGGCGATGAGAGGAGGGAAATTTCAGAGGAGTTGAGGGGAAGGGAAAGAAAGAGGTAGGTGAGGAGGCAGGAAGGAGGGGGAGGGAATAAGAGGAGGGAAGTGAGAAAGAGTGATGACAAGATTCTCTCTCTCTCTCTCTCTCTCTCTCTCTCTCTCTCACTCGTTACGTGCCTAATGTTACGGTATATCTTATGTCGCAAAATGTTTTTCATTCTCTTCTATAAACTTTCCATGGCACTTTGTCCCATACTTGTCCTTCTTATTTTTTCTTGCCGGCTTGAGCTGGAGGAACTGGTAAGTGTGGGACGGCCTTCCTGTATTCTGCCCTTATCTTACACTATAATCTTATCCTTTATTGCCTCATTAGGAACATTTGGGACTGAGGCTAGGGTACTTAGTTCAGACATTTGAGGATAGCAGTCAGGAAAAATCCCATGGCAGTCATTAAGTGAACATTAACTTTCAACCTTCCTTATGGGCCATATCTGGTTGGAGCGCCTCAATCCACGAGATCACCAGGCACCCTTTTCGTTACATGACAACCATCCAACGTAGTAACTGAGCTGTAAAAAACCAGTGCAGTTAACTGAAGGTCGCACTACATCAAAGGAGTGAATGGTATGCCCCCCCAACCTACCACTATCTCCACAAATCACCAGAATACTTAACAACTTCCAAAGCACCCAAAAGCCTGCTAATGATTGCTTTCCATTGTATTCCTTTGCACTCTCTCACTTAAAACCAGAGAGGCAGGAATGGTGATGGAAGGAGTGAGTGCAAGTTGGTGCCAGACCTTTGATGTTCTCCACCCCTCGTCTCACCTCTCTCTCAACTTTGTCTCCCCTCATCCTCAGTGACACTCCCACACTGAAATAACACCATCTCCTTCCCTCACACCACACTCCTCCACCTCCCCTCAACCCTCCCCTCCACACCCTCTTTCCTCCAGTTTCTGTTTTCCCTCTCCCTCCGTCTCGAGTTTTTTTTTTTTTTTCCCTCGAATACACAAAGTTATTCCTGACTCTTGTTTTGCCCTGCACTTTTGCATCCTTCTTTCCCTCCTCCCTCCTTCTCTCTCTCTCTCTCTCTCTCAGTTCTACTATTTTTTTTTCTTTTTTAGTCTGTCTTTTCCCTCATCTACTTATCTTGGCTTCGTTGTAATAGCATGTATTTCCTTCTCATATTCTCTTAATAAAACTGATCTCAATAACAAGAACATTTCCACTGGTACTGTACATCACGGCTATGTCATGGCTCCACAATTCGAAATCAGGCATTTATTCCTAAATAATTCAAGCGTCACAAACAGAGAAGAGCACACACACAAACACACACACACACACAGTCCCCTCGCTATTCATTACGAGGTCTGTCCCCTCTCAGGATAACCACGCTCAATGTTTACTCATACAGGTTAATGAAGGCAGTTTATGAGGCATTAGAGGGACAGGTAATGCCGTCCTGGATCACCGGCAAGCACACAGGTGAAGCAATCAGGTGTACGGTATAAAGGTGTATGAGGATATGTTTTGGCTGAACCAGAGTATCAGGGACGTGTAGGTATTATGTGTACGATATAAATGTGTCGTATTTCTGGCAGTGTTTATGTATGTATGTATGTATGTATGCATGTATGTATATATGTATGTATGTATGTATCCCTCACTGCATACACTTAGACAGGTCTCTCTCATAAAGGTAAATTTGTGGTAATGTATTGGAGTTTTCAGTGCAATTTAGCGTAGCGTGTTGATATAATCCCGATAACATGGAAGGGTTCAGAAAGCATTCATGGCTTTATGCTTCCCTACCTGCTTCAATTATCTCCCCCATCTCCCCTCTCTCCTCATTCATCACACTTCCTCCTCTTCCCCTTTGTTTCCCCTTGCTTCCCTGGTCACACACTGGCCTCCCCCTCTGCCTCCCCTCCCTGTGAATCCAAACCCAAATTACCTCATCGGCCTACTGTTTCTTTTTTACTTCTGCCACAACACCAACATTCACAGCACACCCTTCACGAGAAGCTGAGACCTCTTAAAAAAAAAAAAAAAAATACATGCCTCTCAGAGTGTGTGTGTGTGTGTGTGTGTGTGTGTGTGTGTGTGTGTGTGTGTGTGTGTGTGTGTGTGTGTGTGTGTGTGTGTGTGTACTAAAGGATCGGTGTAAAGACAAACTAACCAACCAACAAAGGGCTGGTATAAGGACAAATCAACCAACAAACAACGGGTGTGCATGGACTATAGGGTAGGTGTAAGGACCAACCAACCAACCAACCAAGACACCAAACGTCTGCCACAGGGAAGCCTGGGGTGGTGTGGATGCCTTCACATCTTATTTACTGGTCCAACAGTTCCTTTGTTATCATTAATCAACTCAGGCCGGTTTGTCTCTCACCCTCACGCTACCCTCCTCCCACTCCTACCCTCTCACACTCCCGTCCTCCCTCCTTCCTTCTTCACTCCCTGTTTCTCCCTTAACGTTTCTATCTATGCTTTTTCTCTTCCGTCCTACCCCCACACCCTCTCACACTCCCTCCCTCCCTCACTCCATCCTCACTCACTACTTCTTCCCTGATTTTTCTGACCTTTCCCCTTTCCTTCTTAACCCTTGTTCTCTTATTCATCTGGTCTTTTTCCTCCTCTTCGTGGAACATCCACTTAAAATTTCCTATGTACACCAGGGACAGAGGCATCCAGGGCAAGGTTGTGGGTAAATTACAAGGGACAAACACAACACAGCGAACTCTGAGAATCAAGGGACTCAGGTAATTAAAAACAACAACAGGTGAAATTGAAACGGAGAACACATTAACACAACAGAAATTTCCACACAAATGCAAAGTTGATAAAAAAAGGAACAAATAAATAAATAAATAATGAAACCCATCCTCTCATTATAATTACCCCAACATTATCACAGTATGAAAATCAAAGGAGGGGTGACAAACTGGTACTATGCAAATCTTGGCGGATGTATCCGTATTTGATATTCTGTAAACTCACATAACAAAGTACTAATCAATTACCTGGGGAACAATGGAGTACCAGCGAGCAATATTACTGGGGTACTTTGTAAAGGTACTTCTGAATACACAGGGAATTTTTTTTAGGCCATATAAAGCCATCTTCGGGTACTCTAAGGACAAAGACGACTGGCATGCCCTTAGAAGACGAAATTAAAAGGGATAACTTGTCTCGTCCAGTGCTTCAAAATGCAAGGAATGGAAAAGTATCGATATATATTTTGGAGACAATACGTGACAATATGCTATAAGTGAGAGATAGTGAATAATGAAGGTTAAAAATACTGTGTAATGCACTGCCTTACTTACCTATACTGATCCTAGAGGCTGGTAAGATGGAGGAGTGCCAGTGCCAGTGCCAGTCGGGGTCATTACACACACACCACGCTAACCTGAAAGTAAAGTTAGAACTTCACTATCACAAATTTGTTTCACTGGATAGCCTATACTTTACTTGCAACAATACTCTGTTCACTTTAAGCAAGCGTAAAATTGCAATACCTTCATCTTCACTGTTGACCTATAACAAGATTACCGTAACACTTCAATATGGTGCTAGTCAGGAAGAAGTGCTATGGAATGGATGAAGAGTCGTGGTATTAACCTATTATGCCACTGAGGTATGGAAAATAAGCTACAAAAAAAAAAAAAAAAAAAAAAAAAAAAAAAAGTCTAACTATGGTCTGAACTATAATATATATATATATATATATAGTCAACTGACAACCATGAGTGATATTACGTTCAATAACTTATCAGAAAATTATTTACTACAAAGTGTACAGGGATACATGTCTTAATGCTTGTATCATTACTTATAATCAGACTCTAAGGATTATACACTCAAATATTCCGCTTTACTGGTATTTACTATATTCACTGCTTCTTTTCATATGATATTTTCCATGTCTCTTCTTCTCCTCCTTTTATAACTCTCCTTTTTTTTCCCTTCTCTCTCTTCCTTCCTCATATCTTTCTCTCTGAATTTCTCTCTCCCTCACTCCCTGACCTCACCCCGCCATCAACACACAATATTTTACAGGCTTGCTCCTCCTCTTCACTGACAAGCCATCCCCCATTTCCTCCTCCCCTCCAGCTCTTCCCTCCCTCTCCCCCCTCCCCCAACCAAACAACATTATGTAACCTGGGACTCGTTATGCATCTTTCTTCCCACTCGAGTTCTCAATCCTATTGTGCCTAGTGTTATTCTTTTTTTCTATGTTGTACTAGAATTATATGCTATCTCCATGACTAAAGAACAGGTTTATCTATATGATGATTGAATTACTTCGTTAGGATTATGTTACAGTACTTAGTAACTCTCTCTCTCAACTTCAAACACACACACACACACACACACACACACACACACACACACACAGCATCGGTTCGCAACACAATATACCCGAGTTGCATTACAGCTTCCCTCATGCACCCCTCCTCCTGCACTACCATCCTTTCCCTCACATTCCCCCACTGCCACCTACTCCCCCCACTCCACCCCACCCACAAACGCACACTGTCTCCCCCACACTTTCCCGCCAGCCCCTGACACTCACCTGACACGTAATTAACAGGCCAGAAATAAATTATCGCTCCGTATTTTTGAGGTGCAATTGACAGGTGTTGGTGGCGTCAGTGGGGGCGTCGGGTTTTGTATTTCCTATTGGTGTGTGTGTGTGTGTGTGTGTGTGTGTGTGTGTGTGTGTTACCTATATGCAATTCAGAACATGTATTGTGAAGGCCGTTCTTTTAGGCCCGGCAGCCATCATACAGACAACAGATGGCGCCACACACACTCACGCGTCACGACCTAAGTAGCTTACTACTGCCGATCTATTTATATCTCTCATTCCTGCGTCTTTCCTCGGTTCTGTAAAATCGTCTTAACCACAAAAGTCTTATGTAGAACCGTAGGTATGAATCAATCAGTGTAATATGATAGAAATATATGTTTTATTCATGGCTGATGTCACGATACTACACCCATTTTACTTAAAGCTGGCCTAAAACCGTCATCCCTCAATCCTGAAAACTGAGATATAAGATGGGATTAATGTCTGAATATGAATGGAAAGAATACAGAACTACATTACTGTATTATTATGCCACCGAGTTATGTGAAATAGGCTACAAATGGAAGAAGGAGCATAGTGAATCAAAGATGAGGTATTGGTTGGCTTTATGGAGGAGCAATGAATGCCTTCGTGGAATTTTAGCTTCATAAGGTTAAATGTATACAGCCTCACCTGGGCTAATATAACAGGACGCTTGAAAGCAATCCCAGTCTTAGTAGTCTTAATCCTTCCATTACGAAAAATGTTCCATAGGCTTACCAGAAGCATGTGAAGGCAGCGCAATAAAAAGAAATGCTGTCATCGTAGTATCGAGGCTGACCAAGCTCACTTATCAAACACCCTAACACAACCTAAACTAACAGCACATAACCAAAACTAACCTACAGTAACAGAAACGTTTCTCTAGCTGACAAGCATTAACCTAAACGTATCCCCCTTACTGCATTCCGCTGAAATAAGATTGATAAATAAAAATAATGTGCTGAATAGTCACATCATGAGTATAATACTGGCACAAATTCCACACTAATGAACCACACGGCAGACTCGGGTGACGCACTCATTTCCCTCGCGGCCACCCAGCACGACGCCGCCTTGGGTTTTATTGCAGGCTTTATTGACAGGCATTATTACTTCTCTAGTGGGCTGGAGAGGAATGCCTTCAAATGATGGCACAGATATGAGTGGCTGGTACAGCTGCCCGGTTATACAAACGTCCCTCAGTCCCCTCCCCCCAACCCCAATCCTTCAACAGGTGGATGGTGGACTGCAAAAGAAGGGCAGCTTTAGCCTGCAGTCCACAGTCCACTGGGATCACATCCAGATGAGTCTAAAGTTGCTAATACTACTACTAACACTGCTTTTCTTTCTCAAACATCGTTTTCCTTACATTTCTCTCTTCTTCTATGAACTTACGGTAGTTCATTACAGTGAGCAAGACGTGACACACGTTTTGGGTAAGGTCAACATGGCCAACACGACCGACCTGAAGACCGATGTGTCTGTGAGAGGCAGACCTTACACATTCCATTTAGAATAAAACAGAGGGGTCAGAGGCGGTAGCAGTCAATTACAAGTCAATATCTACACTACAATACACGGATGTACGAAACTTTTGATCACCACATTACCAAAGTGGATGACAAACTCGTGTGTGTGTGTGTGTGTGTGTGTGTGTGTGTGTGTGTGTGTGTGTGTGTGTGTGTGTGTGTGTGTGTGTGTGTGCTTCCCTGCCTACGTGGACAGATCAGAATAGAAATGAAATTCGTGTAGTCTTGTTCTTGAGCCTAAAGTTTATGTTAACAGCATATGATGAAGTGTAGTCATTTTATACCAAACATATAACACGCCATTTCATTGTCAACAAAATCACTGTAATAATGAGGTGGCATGTTATGTAACTGTACCCTACTGTGGCTCTCAACCTGCACCTCGTTTTGCATGCAACATCTAGGCCGCTTGCAACATTACCCAGCTTCTGAAATCCACTCTTGGCACCTGCAACCTTGCCATGTCGTACCAGAGCCAAGCAGAGTTATTATCACCCACCAACATGACCCAGTGCAGACCAACCTAACCTGCTGCAATACAGTGAATACGTCTATCTATCTATCTTTTTTTTTTTTTTTTTTTTTTTTTTTACGTGCCCGACTCTGGACAAAGGCTCAGGGCCTATTTCTTGGGGGCAGTAGCCTATCCCAAGGCCTAGTAGTCCTCCTACACCTCCACATGTCACCACTTCGGCGCTAACACCCACCGTCCATATTGAATACATGCTAGGGCTGTCTCATACAGGACTGGTGTACTGGTATTAGCGGGGGTACTTTTACGACATGTCGGCGGGTCATCTGGTAGATCAGGAAAGTCTGCTTCTTAGGAAATTCAAATCCTTAAACTGTTCCCTGCCCCAGCCGGGATTCGATCCTGGGTCCATTAGGATTGCAGGTCGCCTCTCTACCGATTCAGCCACCGCCTCCCCCTCTATAGCCCGACGCCCTAATCCCGCAAAGGATGGCCGCAGACAAAACGCCTCCAAGTCACTCTGTCACCCACCATTCGACTACCCTCCCCCCAACTCATCCCCCCCTCCCTCATATACCTCTCAACTCCATCCCTCCACCTCATCCTCGGTCTACCCCTCCCTCTCCCTCCCTCCACCTCACCTACATACACCCTCTTAGTCAGTCTTTCATTCTCCATTCTCTCCACATGTCCAAACCACCTCAGTGTATTTCTCCTAATCTTTTCAACCACATCCACATCTACCCCACAACGTTCCTTCACTTCTTCATTCGTCAACCTGTCCCTCCACGTCACTCCACATGCTCCTCTCAAGTAACTCATTTCCACTGCTCTCACTCTTGACTTGTTCCCCTCTTGCAAGGTCCACGCCTCGCTTCCATACGTCAGGGTAGGGATCACAATACCATCATGCAGTGAATACGTGAATGTGTGAAATATTCACCTCGCCCACGCCATTTCCCTCTCACATTTCTTGTACTTCTTTCATCTCCTTTCATTCTTCTCATCCTCTCTCTCCTGCCTCATTCATTCCTCCCCACTATAACCTCCCCATTACTTCTTCCCCTCCCTCCCACTCCCCGCTTATCCAGCTTCATATCCCTTCTCTTCCTTGTACCATCTCCCTCACTTTCATCCCTTCACCTTTCTTTCCCAATCAAGTTAATCCCCTCCCATCTATCCCTTTCCTCCATATATCCTTCTCACTCCCTCTTCCACCCTCTACTTTCTCCTTCTCTCCTTTTCCCTCGACTCTCTCATTTTCTTTGCTCTCTTTATTCCTCCTGCACATTCTCCTCAGCTCCTTTCCACTCTCCCATCACCTCTTCTCAGCCTCATCATTCCCCATTCTCTCCATGCTACTACTTCTTCATTTCCTTGCCCACTCCCTTCTCTTCTCCCTTCTTCCCCTCCACTTGTTTGTCTTCCTTCTCTTTTGTTTTTCCATTTTTAATCTCTCTCTCTCTCTCTCTCTCTCTCTCTCTCTCTCTCTCTCTCTCTCTCTCTCTCTCTCTCTCTCTCTCTCTCTCTCTCTCTCACACACTTCCATAGTTTTTATATCCTTATCTTATTATCTTAGTCTTTCTCCATACCGGTACTCTTCTGTTCTCTCTTACCATCCCTATGTTTATCTTTGTTTCTTTTTTCACTCACAGTCCCGCCTTTATTCTCTTTTCACTTTCGTCATTTTCTTCCTTCTTACCATTTATACCCTTGCTTGTTCCCCCTCCCCCTTCCTCCACAAACATAATCTGCCTCCCTGTCTGTCTACCTGCCACTGTTGTACCGGCACTCCCTCTAGCCTTCTCCACCATACTTTTCTCTCTGTTGCTCCTTTCACCCCCCCCCTCCCTCCCTTTCTTTCACTACTGCATTCCCTCTGAACATCTCAACCCTTCCAGTCCCTCGTCTCCTTCGTATTTCATGCCCTACCTCCCTCCCTTTCACTTCCCTACTTTCTATCATCATCTCCATCCTTCTCTTTCCCCAGTGTTTGTAATACGCCAGTGTATTTGGAAGGGTCACCACCTTCGACAATGACGGCCCACCAAGCAGGTGGGGGGAGGGGAGGGGGGAAGGCGAGTGGTGCTGGATACTGTATGCCCCCTCCGGTAAATGTTTTTGAAATAAGGGAATTTGTGGCAATATGCAGTAGGCAGTAGATACCACAGCATTATTAAGAGATTCGGGATGCATCCAATACATATTTTGTTTTAAAATATATAACTAAATACGTTTGATGTGTGTCATCTTCAAAGCTTTCACTGATTCCCCAGCTGTAATGAATCATATTTCTACATTTTCCAGCAAACGAGACAAAAAAAAAAATCACTTATAAAGTAGGAAGTTTTCAATTGTTTCCACAACATAAAATCACACCACAGAATGAAGCTAGGGTGACTAATAATCATGTGAAAAGTTCTGGGCAAATATTATGAACATGGCTTCAGTTTTTTACAGTGTGATTAACAATGTGGCAAGTAAACTTCTATGTCTTCTATTTGGAAAACAATAAAGGTTACGTCTGTATTCACTTTCTGAATAATCATATATGTAAATAAGTATACCCCTCGTGACAATAATGAACACATCTTATTTGACGGGGATATCTTAATGAAACACGGAGGGGCATCCTGTACGGTTTAAATCCATGGGTCATCACTGTACATCAAGGGTAAAAGCCCCCCATCACAACCTCGTCGCATTTTGAACACGGTCTTTCTCCCTCTTTTCTTCAAGTCTGCCCTCTACACAAAGTCCCTCCTTTCCTTGTGCTATGTTGCCTCCTCTCATCTTCATCCTTCCTCCCTCTGTATCTTCCCTTTATACCTTCTCCCTTTCCTCTGCCCTGCCCCGCCTCCCAGCAGCTTTCTACGCTGTTTGTGCCATAAAAAGTACCATAAGACCTATATATGTCTGGATTCCATTTGTGTTCTCTCTCTCTCTCTCTCTCTCTCTCTTTCTCTCTCTCTCCCCTTTAGGTCAGCACGACAATTTAAAGCAGCCTCATTGAAAACTGAACCTTCACCAGTAAATCAATTGCTGTTAGTCATTACAGTCAGATAGAAAAAAATAAGTCAGGGTCGAGAATAACGCACAGAGGACAGGGGAATAAGTGGATATGAAAGGGACTGGTGTGTGTGTGTGTGTGTGTGTGTGTGTGTGTGTGTGTGTGTGTGTGTGTGTGTGTGTGTGTGTGTGTGTGTGTGTGTGTGTGTGTGTGTGTGTGTGTGTGTGTGTGTGTGTTGGTATAGTAACTACATGATGCCCAAACACGCGGTCACACTACCACACACGCCCACACTTCCACGTACACATACTTACACATCCTTATAGGTTACACACACCACCATATTCGCACGCACGCACGCGCACGCGCGCACACACACACACACACACACACACACACACACACACACACACACACACACAACCCAGACCTAACCACAACACTTCATAGAGTACATACCTCCGCCACGTTTGTTCACGATGCTCTTGATCCGCTGTTAAATTATCACCTTAAAATAGTGCTATGCCAATTATTATATTACAGAACCTCTAACTTCCTATGATTCGTCGGGTGAATATATATTTGGGGTCAATTTTGGTGAGGGAATTGAAGTGAACGAAGTGGATAGAAAGGCAAATACAGAGTGACACAAACCGAGGGGTAGCGGGAGGGACGGAGGGAGGGAGGGAGGGGAGTGGGAATAAGGTTAGGTAAGAGGAGAGGGAGAGAAAATTCAATTGTGAAAAAACTGAGGTGAAAGGAAGAATTTGGAGAGACAGGAGAGAGACAGAGGGAGAGAAGAGGGGAGACACTAGCTATGAAAAGATAAAAAAGAAAGGTACTGAACATGTGAGAAACGAGGCAGAGAAAACTTACAATGGCAAAGAACAGTGATTTTTTGTTTTAGTAATTCTAATTACCGGGACCTGAGGATGATTATATTCAACCTAGGAAATAAGGAAGTGGTAAGACTAGTGACACCTAAAACCATCTCTCTCTCTCTCTCTCTCTCAGCTAATGGTTTGTTTAACAGCTGACGTTTGAACGCATCAGTGCGTTTTGCAATTTACATGAATAGTGACGAATGAAAATTAGTATTCACTGAAACAGCCTATATAAATTCATATCCATAAACTTGCACGAGTGTGTGTGTGTGTGTGTGTGTGTGTGTGTGTGTGTGTGTGTGTGTGTGTGTGTGTGTGTGTGTGTGTGTGTGTGTGTGTGTAATTAGCGAACCAACTGCTACAATTTCAGTGAATGTGTGGTAATGGGTCAGATGAGTGCAGATGTGTGCATTTTTTTTTTTTTTTTTTTGGAGATGGTTGGCTTTGACGTTTTAATTTTCCTATGACGAGTGTTTGTTTTTAATCTATGGCTGTGTGGGTTTCAGTGATGATTTAGACATAATTCTACTGGACACATGATTTTTTTTTTCTGCTTTTCCGATTCTGTTTTTAGACCCATTTATACTAGAGGGAATCATCATCATCATCATCATCATCATCATTATCATCATCATGCAAGAGAGTAAAACAGAAATAGTTGTGGTAAAATTTTGGAAAGTTGCACAGAAAGAAAAGAGAAATTACCACCCAGACGAAAGGAAACAGAGGGAGGAAGAGGGATGAAAAAGACCGAAGAGATAAGAAATATATACTTAAAACTGAAGAGCTTTGGTACAGAAAAGAGTTGGTGTTAGAGAGAGAGAGAGAGAGAGAGAGAGAGAGAGAGAGAGAGAGAGAGACCCATCAGTGCCTAATATGGACCACAATGTGCTGACTGGGTACTGTGCCGTGGGAGGGGGGGAGGGTAGGAGGAAGAGGAGCAAGGATGGGGAAGAGAACGGGGGAAAGAGAAAAGCAAAGAGGGTAGGAAGAGTGTTATTATGGTAGGGAGGGTGGAAAGGAGGGAGGCTGGGATAAGAGGAAAAGGAAAGAAGGTAGAAGGGAAAAAGGAGAAGGAAAGTATGGAAAAAGGAAGAGATGAGAGTAGGATGAAGAGAATGAGGAAGGCGAAAGGAAAAAATGAGGAAGAGGAGAGAAGGGTGGAAAAGAAGGAAAGAGGAGGGGAAAGGAAGGAAAGAGGATGAGGTGAGAAGGGTGGCAAGAAGGGAAAGAGGAGGAGGAATTGAAGATGACAGAGAGGTAGGAAGTGGGAGAGAAGGTTGGAAGCAAAAAGAGGGAAAGGAAACATAAGAGGAGAGAGATAGGGGAGACGATGTGTGTACGACAGGAGTAAGAGGAAGGGAGGAAGAAAGAGGCATGGTGAGGGTAGAGAGAGGGAGGAAAGATAAAATGCAAGTTTACTGCTGTCTGGTGTCAGCGATTTATCTCATCTTCCTCCTTTCATCTTCCTCCTCTCATTTTTCTTACTTAACTGACCTCATTCCTCTCTCTCTCTCTCTCTCTCCCTGCTTAATCTTTATATGTATTACCAGAGAGAGGGAGAAACAGAGAGAGAGAGAGACGGGGGGTGTGGAGAGACAGGCAAGGAGAGAGGAGATGAAGGGAAAGTCAGATGCTGTGAGGGCAACAAGGAGAAAAAGGACGGCGTGAGACTTAAATGGAGTGTGAAATCAGAATCCCCACGACTGGTAAGACTGAGGATGAAGAGGAAGAGATAGAGAGCGAAAATAAATGAGGGAAAATGAGAAAAGGGACGAGAAAAACGAGAGGGAAGAAGAAACGTTGATGAAAGGGAAGAAAGCAGAGAGGAAATAAACGGAAATAAAAACGGAAGAGATAAGAACGAGGTTAGGAACTGGACAAATAGTAGTAAAAAGAACAAGCCTCAATCTCTTACAAAATGAGAAAAAATAATGAAGTGAACGCGAGATTGTTTTAAATTAAGAATAGTAATGAAGATAAAATTAAAAAGTAATATTGTAACTGAGGGGATGAAATACGTGAAAAGAAAATGTCAGTTTTAGAAAAGGTACACGTGCATATTAGAATCAGAGAAGGATGAGAAACTGAGGCTGGGAGGAGAAAGGGGGAAAATGTGCGACAAGAAGGTGGAAGAAAATGTAATATAGGAACAGTGAAGTACAGCCACAGAGAGAGAGAGAGAGAGAGAGAGAGAGAGAGAGAGAGAGAGAGAGAGAGAAATGAAAAGATGCAGAACAGGAAAGAAAATCCGCGAATGAAAATCTTTTAAGAGAAACAGAGAATTAAGGTAAGCTGAAGGCGAGGGGGCAAGACGAGACGACTGAAGAAAATAAAAAATAAAAGGACAGAAAACGGGAGAATATACTGGGAAAAAAAAAAAAAAACATTTTCCCAGCATGAGGTACTGAAAAGGGTCCATAAGGTGCCATTCGGTTTGTACATTTTTTTTCTCAGGTTACAGGAAACTAGGCCTATTTGGTTTGTCATTCAGTGCAGAGTCACCTAAAGGCTTCACTGAGTGAGAGGATGGTTGGCCCTTCCCTTACTGAACCTTACTGAAAACTGCTCATATGTTTGGGAGTAACCCCAGGGCAAAGCCAAACTAATCTCTCTCTCTCTCTCTCTCTTCCACCATTACATTCTTCCTTTCCTTTCCTCCTGTTGCTTCTTCCTCTATCCCCTCTCCTATCATCCCCTCCATGTCCGTCCCTACAGCCCCCAGGTAAGGAGGGCCAGGTGGGTACTCTCTTGTCAGCCTGTCATCTGCTGACTGGCACATATCTGATTACCTAAAGAACACATCACTACCTCCTCCACACCTCTCCTCTCATTATGTTTTCTTCCTTGTAAACATCTTTAACCTTTGTTCTCCTCTCCCTTCACATTACTCTCTTTCACAACTCTATTTTCATTGTTTTTCTCTTAAGTACATATATTTTTTTATTTTTTTTCCTCCTCTTCCTTCACATCACTCTCTCCTTTACACCTCATTATGTTTTCTGTCTTGTACGTACTTCTTTTTTTTTTAATTCTCCTCTCCCTTCTACCCACTGACTTCCTTCTAGCAGTGATTCTTTTTTCTTTGTTTCAACCCCATTCTTCTGTATCCTCTTCCCTTCTACCCTTTATCACCCTTCTTTTCCTCGACCTTCCTCTCTTCTTCAATGTTTTCTCTCTACAACGACTTCTTTATCTCTTTCTTATCTTCCCTGTTCTCCTTCCCCTTCCACCTTTCATCCCCTCTCCCTCTCCATCTCTTTCTCCCTTCTCTCTGCTGCTATCCTCTGCTTCATAACCCTGGTATAATGTGTTCCATCATCCCCTTCGTTGCCTCCCCTCCCTCATAACTCACCACTTATCCCCTATAATCTCCCTCACTTCTCCAACCCTTAATACACTGATTCTCTCTCTCTCTTCATTTATCGTGTTTTCTCCCCTCCTTTACCTCTTCTTGATAACGCCATTTTCTTTCAATTATATCTCGTCTTCCTTTCCTCCTTGTCTCATTTTTATTCGTATATGTCTCTTCTGCTTCCCTAATTGTCTCTTTACGTCAGTCTTCCGTCTTTTATCTCTCTCTCTCTCTCTCATCTCTCTTCTTGTCTCTGTTTTCCTTCCCCCTTTGTTCTACTCCTTTCCGTTTGTCTCGACATTTTCTGTCCCTTCTCTTATAATTTCCTTTCGTCCATCTTCTGTACTTCCACCCTTTATGCCCGTTCTCTCTCCCTCTTTTTCCTCTTATTTCTCTCCGTCTGTCCTCTGTTCTTCCCCTTCCCTTCCTGCTTCCTTTTACTCCCTTTTCCTCATTTCCTGCCCTCCGTCCCTCATCTCTCAGGCACAACCCTTCCCCTCTTTCTGCTTGCATGCACTCTTTAATGGTGACACGGCGTTGGATCTCCTCTGTTTCTCCTTTCACTTACCGTCATCATTAAGCAATTTTTTATTACTCGCAATATCGTTATCGAAAGTACCTCGCTTCTTACTTTGTCCTTTTCCATTTCCTTTTACTTTCGCCTTACTACACTCTTAGTTTCTTTTCTTCTTCCCTCATAATATGTCTTTTTCTTCTTTATCTGTTCCTGTCCTTCCCTACCATGTTACCTGCCTCGCCCTTATCTTCCACTTCTTTCCCCTCCTTCTTTCCCTCTTTTTCTTCCATTAACTGGTCTTTTTCTCCTTTCTTGTTCTTCCCTACCTTTCCCAGTTTGCCTTCACGGTCAACTTAAACACCTGTGATCCAGTATTGAAAAAAAAAAAAAAAAAAAAAAAGGGGGGGGGGGACGAAGGGATCAATTTTTCAATAATCAAAGTTTAAGGTCACAGGGCAAGGTCAAAGGTCGACCCGCGTGTGTCCGCGTGTGAGCAAAATACCTAAATGTTTTTAGCCAATTTTAACTAAACTTGGTGGAAATGTTGTGGGTCAACGAAGGGACTGACAGTACTTCTGAGAATAAATCAAAGACGAAGGTTAAACGGCAAGGTCAACTTAGGCTAAACAGTTTTTATCTGATTAAGACCCAACTCTGTGGGAAAGTAAAAGGTAAAATAAGGACGAAGGGATTCAATTTTCAGAACAATCCCTCAATGGTCGTCACGGTCACAGGGCAAGGATAAATGCCAGTCCCTATAACTCAAGCAGTTTTGATTTAGTACGGACCAGACTTGGCGAAAGGACTGAGGGTCAACCAAGAATGATTCAACTTTTAGATCAATAGTTCAAAGGTCAAGTGCACATGGCAAAGTCAAAATGTTTTCATCTGATCTCGACAAAACTTGGTGGAAGGGTTGATGGTCAGGCAAGTAAAATGTACTATGACTTTGAGAACAATCATTTGAAGGTCAAGGTCACAGGGTAAAATCAAATGTTCAGCTTTTTAGACCAGTTTTAAGGCGAGGGTGTTGTGCTCTCTGAGTGCTCCTTCTTGTTAATATGTTTGCCTTCTCTCTTCCTTATCTCCTCATTCCTTTCCCTTCATCGTTTTCTCTTCCTCCCCTCCCGCCTCCCCTCGAAACCTCCCCGCAAATTAAAGTCAATGTTAGCCAAGCACTCGTCTGGCAAGGTGGAGGCTGGGTTGAATCAGGACATGAATTATTTATATCACCCTCCCCCTCACCTCCTTCCCCTACCTATACTCAGAGGCGGGGGATGGAGGGCGAGAAGGAGGCGGGGGATGGGAGGGGAGAAGGAGGCGGGGGATGAGGGGGAAGGAAAGAAGGAGGCGGAAGATAAGGCAGAGATCAAGGTAGAGAATGAATATAATCAAGAACAATAAGATGATTAGAAATGAAAGATGGAGGTAAAGAAAGATCATTAAAGTCAAATGGGTAGTACTTTCTCCTTCAGCCCAAGGACGCTCTCTCTCTCTCTCTCTCTGACCATCGCCAAACGATTTTATCCTACAGATGAGACGTCGTTGGGCTGAGGGGATCGCACAAAACTGAATGGAGAGGCAATAACGATACAAGCCAATGAAGTGGAGCTCCAGACTTCTAATAATTACCGTATCACTCAATTCCCTGGTAAACTGTCGTACCACAAGTTTTATATTTCCCTTTTCTACAGTACCGTATTTCCATTTCAGCCTTTCCTTGCTGTCACGCGCTTCTTCTCACCTTTATCTTGCAGCATTCGATTGGACAGTATAGGTCGTTGAGAACGGGGTGGGGGGGGGAGCTGTCTTTCGCACTGACATATTTCGATTCACAAGAGCTGCTTTGTATGGGTCCACGTGTCTACTGCAGTTCTCCTTTTTTCTTAAGTTTTTGCAATACTAAGGTAACTCCAGTGAAAGGCTGACGTGTCTATCAATACACTATTAACCAAGCACAAAGGACACAAGGCAAGCTTATAAGTTCAAAGCTGGAATAACAGCACAGGTACCGTATATAACAAACAAACAAAAAATAATGAATAACCTTGGGGCTGACAATCGGATCCGAGAATTTACGCCAAAACTAATTCCATCTTGCAACCCCCAGGCGGCGCCAACTTTGATTAAACTCTACAAGGACGTAATTCGCAAAAAATGTGATGATATTGCGCGAGGAGGAGGGACGGGAGCCAGGGCGGGGTAAAGCAGTTGGAAGTGAAGGCTGAAAAGAGGAGTGGGTTGGAACTAGAAGGAAATGAAGTGAGAGTAATAGCCTACCTGCAGCTGAGGAATACCATATAGCCTCATTAGGATAAAGGAGCGAATAATAATAATGATATTAATAATAATAATAATAATAATAATAATAACAATAATAATAATAAAGCAACCAGGATAAGAGACTCACAAGTTAAGGATATTAGAAAGGTTAACATTACTGGTATCCTAAGTGAAAAATGGGTTGATTAATAAAAAAGACAATGGACCTCAGTAAGAGAAGATGAGGGAGTAAATGAACAAGGAAAGGCAGAGAAATTGTGGCTTACTAAATAGGTAAAAAGAGAACGAAATATCTGATGCAAATATGAGAAAGGTGACGCAGAAAAGAGAACGAGCAAAAGGAGAGGAAGAGTGAAGGAAAAAGAAAGGTAGGAAGGACAGAGAGGAAGGAAGAAGGGAGGAAAGAAAGGAAGAAGGGAAAGTGACACAAAAAAAAAAAAAAAAAAAAAAAGGGAAAGTCAGAGATGCACGAAGGAGGGACGACAGAAAGAAACGAGGGACATAAATAGCAGACAGGAAGAAGGAAGGAAGGACAGTAAAGTAGGAGGGAACGGAGGTGGGCACAGAGGAAGAAAGGAAGAAGGGAGAACGGGATGAGAATGAGAGACATGACGGAGGGATGAGAGGCAGGACAACAACATGAGTTCAGGCTGAAGTGTTTGCTAATCTGAGGGAGACTAACTTTTGCAAGGAGAGGGAGTCGACAGAAATAATGAGGAGAAAGGCACCCAAATGAGAAGGAAAGGGGATAATGCTGAGAGAAGAGGAAGAAGAAAATTATGGAAAACTGAAAAAATTAAAACAAACGAATGAATGAAAATTAATGAAAAAATCGAAGCCTATGAGATAATGAAGATGGAAATAATATATAGGCTACACAGATAAAGAAAAAGCTGAGAAGCAGATAAAGAGATAAAATGTACCTGAGATTCAAGACGACCCCTCCCTCAGGTGATATTTACTGCACAGAGAAAATCAAGAGACAATCAATGAAGGGGGAATGGGGAAAACAAGAAATGGAATATAAAAAAAAAACATGCATAATACCGGTACAGAATGGAGGAAGCAGAAAGATAGAAAAGGTGAACAAAAACAGACAGACAGACAGACAGATAGAAGTAGGTGAGTAGTTAGATAGTATGATGGATAACGACACCAGTAATTTGGTGTATAAAATGGATGAGACGATGTATAATGATGAGTTTAATGGGAAGCCGTCTTTAGTACAGAAACAAAAGCCTATTTACCCTATTATAAATACAGACGAGAAAGAGAGAGAGAGAGAGAGAGAGAGAGAGAGAGAGAGAGAGAGAGAGAGAGAGAGAGAGAGAGAGAGAGAGAGAGAGAGAGAGAGAGAGAGACCTTTTGTCCCGTGCACTCAGTGTGGTAGCACCCTGGGGCTGTGTTAATTACCTGGCACACCTGGTAGTGGCACCCAGGGCTCCACCACCACCACAACCATTACGCTACCCACCACAACCACTCCACCACAACCATTACGCCAACCACAACAACCACTACGCCACCCATCACAACCACTACGCCACAACCACTACACCAACCACCACAACCACTACGCCAGCCACCACAACCACTACGCCAACCACCATAACTACTACACCATCCACCCCATCCACTACACCACCCACCCCGACCACTCCACCACCCACCCCAACCACTACACCACCCACCCCAACTACCATTAACCCCTTCATTCCGGTGACATGGTTTACTGAGTTTTTTTGCTGCTTTGACACCCATTATCTTTAGCCTACGAGAGATCTATTGAAGGCGATAGATACACACTTCAGTAATCTCGTCACAACTACAACAGCCTCCCACTGCCTAAGAAAACAGTCTGGTGATCTATTAAATAAAAAAAATACATCGGACAAAAGGGTTAATGCTGCATACACTGTTAAGTCATAAAGCTCACACCGTATTTTTACGACCAAGCACAACAGAAGATACATCCATCCATCCATCATCCAATCCTACATTGCCCCATGAGAAGCGTAGGAGCCCGGGGCTAGGCAGTTGGTCCTGACATTTAAGATGAGAGTGACCAGCCTCACTCATCCCTGAGTGGCATTATATGAGCAATTAACCCCAACCACCCTTGGATATAAACCTTCAACGGCTCAACATTATTTATTTATGTAATTTTATTCATTCTTTTCAGCGTCTCTCCTCAAGATCGGTTAAATAATGTGTAGTTCTGGTCAACTGTTCCTTTATTACGTCCATAAGCCCTGTCAAGAGCTCATTAAAACTTGCTGTACCTACTAATAAGCAAAAATCATAGGACACATTTTATATTACCGGAGGCTGGAAATCACTGGAGAACAGAGAAAGTATTTAGTATTAAGAAGCTTGTATTTAGTTACTTAACGTTACAATTAGACCGTATCAGACCACGGTAATCACCCAACTCATGTCCTCACAATGACTAGTTTTACATTACATTCACCATAACGACGCTGTTTTTGTTATACTCAGGCTAACTCTAGACAATTTTACACCATTTTAGGCAGAGCATTCTTTTCCCTTAAGTGTCAACTGTCGTTCCTAACCCATATTTAATCGTCTTGAACTGGCCATAATTAAAAAGAAAATTAGACATTGCAGTGACGGGGTTACTAACAAGACGCATGAGTGTATAAAGAGATGAGAACTGCAAGAAGGGTAATAAGGGGAGGAGGGAAAGAGTTAATGACAAGTAATATATGGTGACGACTGCGTTAAGTGATGTGTAATGCAATAAGGGTAATGAAGGAGGAAAGGGAGGGCGGGAAAGAGTTAATGATAAGAAGCATATGGCGACGACTGCATTAAGAGATGTGTAAACTGTAGTGCAATAAGAGTTTTGAACGGATGGAGTGAGAGAGGGAGGAAGGTATACGTTAAAACACTGGTGACCGGCAGAGTGGGTGGCTATCAGTGGCATGGTTGGGTATGGTGCAAAAGGGAGGTGCCTTCCAGCGGTGGCATCAACATGACTGGACTGCGGAACTGCCGGGTTATGCAAACACCCCTCAACTCTCTCTATGTCCGCGAAAGGAGAATGGTGGACTGAAGGTGAATGGCATCTTCAGCCTGCAGTCCACTAGGTTCACGTCCAAATGAACTTATGGCAACAACAAATGAACCTATGGCAACAACAGTGATGATAATAACCTGTGATATGGCAACCACTTCATCATCATTACCCTCAACCATTGCCTTCCTATCCCTAAGAACGCTGACACATTTCAACACTCGCGCTTGCGAAGCAAGAGGGAAAGGATGGAAAGGGAGGCAGGCGAGATGTGGATGTGGAGGGAGGGAGGGAGGGATGGGATTGGAGAGGAGAGGAGAAGGGTAGGATGCTGAACTTTTGAACTTAAGTCCACTTGGGAATTTTGCCTTGGGGGGGGGGTAAAAGAGGAGAGGGGAGAATGGACATACGAGGACAAAGCTGCCAAAGGAGAGGGTGAGTAGAGAACTTACGAGGACAAAGAGTGGGACGAAGAAGATTGAGGACGAGAAGGCAGAGGAGATGAGAGACACGAAACAGGAACCAAAAGAGGACCAGGAGGAGGAAGGAAGAAAGGAAGAGAGAGAGTAAAGACTGGCGGTAGCTACCGGTATAAAGGAATGAGGGAGCATAATTATTCGTACATTACTAAGATTTATCACCAAAAATATTCTTATTCTTAAGAAAGTGATATGTTCATAATTTAGAAAGAGAGCATCCAAGTGAGCGTACGAACGAAAAGAGGGCATCAGACAACGTAAAGGAGAATGAAAGACAAATACACTCTAAGCTGAAAGTGAGGCAGATAAAAAGAATGGTGGATTAAGAGGCGAAAAGATGCAGAACAGAGGAGAAAATCTGCAATGGAAACAATGATGAGAAAACCTTTAAGAGAAACAAAGGAATTAGGGTAAGCTGAGAGAGAGAGAGAGAGAGAGAGAGAGAGAGAGAGAATACGAAGCATCGGAGTGTGGATGTGTAGGTCTCATGAATATGCACCTCAGACTTACGTACATGAGGCAGATTATTTGTCGTGGCAAAGGGGGATCGTTACTGAGTAGAGATGTAGACTATACACCTGGGTTGATTTATTATAACCACTCCTGGCGTCGGTCAGTGTCTGGAGGGAAAAATGGAAGAAAGGAAGCGTTGGGGAAGACAAAGAAAATGGAAACAATCACGAGAGAAAAGGAGGGATAGAAAGAATCAGGGAGGAAAAATCAGGGCAAAATAATACGAAAAAGTGGGATACGAAGGAAAGGAAAAAACAGTAGGAAAAAGAGAAACAGCAATATGAACAGAACGAATAAATGGTAGACTGAACAACGCAGCGTTTCGTATATCTGTGAGTTTGGTTGGCCAAGCCTGAACTATGATAGCTTTGTGTGTGTGTGTGTGTGTGTGTGTGTGTGTGTGTGTGTGTGAGAGAGAGAGAGAGAGAGAGAGAGAGAGAGAGAGAGAGAGAGAGAGAGAGAGAGAGAAAGGGGGGGAGCTATGTGTCAACATGCAAAATCTAATAGCCTAATACCAGGCACTATGTACAGTATAGCAGAGCCACAAACACAACACAAACACACACACACACACACACACACACACACACACACACACACACACACACGCACCTCTCTCTCTCTCTCTCTCATTACTCGAAGCCATTCCATTCCTAACATGCTCTCCATCCTTCCTCCTCCAATATCTTTCTCTCCATTTCCTCTTCTGTCTTGCTCTCTTGCCTCTTTTCATCTCCCTTCCCTCTTTCTTATGTCTTCTTTCCTTCTTCCCTTCCTCTTCCCTCTCTCTTATCTATCCTCTCACTCTGTTCCCTCTCCCTTCTCTCTGTCTTGTTTGTCTTCTCTCCCTCTTCCCTCCTACCTTTACTCTCTCTTATCTATCCTCTCTCCCTCTTCCTCTCCACTCACCTCACTTCCCTCTCCCCGCCTGCCTGCTCACATTACCATATATTTCCACCAGTCATCATGGGCCAAATATTGATTTTATAATTAACCACCCACAATGACTACCACGCCGCGCCGCCACCTGCCTTGTGGTAGTCGTGGTGGTTGTGGTCGGTGTGGATGTAATGAGTGTGGTGCTTCTGGTTGGTAGTGTGGTTGTGGTGATAGCTGCAGTGGTCGTGGTAAATGTGATGTTTGTAATGGAAGCGGTGATTCTGCTCTATGTGGTGCTTGTGGTAGCTGTGTGGCACGGAATGACGTGGATCAACTGTTCAAATACTAACATCACACAGCCCACCTGTGTGAGCGTATGTGTGGGAGAAATTGTACACTCATCATGCCATTTATAATCTGCATTTTCCATAACGCGTGTGTGTATCGGATAGCCTACCAATACAAGAGAGGAACGATACTTTGCTCTTGCGTTGGCAGTGCAGTTAGGCTATGCTCTTCTTCACTAGGATGTCAGTTTGGATACAGAGCTCGTCTTCCTTTACTTAAGTCACTCCTTTTCATTGCACTTCCCTGTATCTCTTACCCCCCCATACTGCTACCTCTTCCCACCCCTGCTTGCAATACAGAACTTAGCATCCACACACAGCATCCATATCACCCTCACTGACAAGGAGAAAAACCCTATGGACAATAATAATCCTGAAAATCAATGACCTGTCTTTATTTCCACTTTTTTTTTCAAGTCCCTCTCACAATTGCTCACACATCACTCTCTACTTTAGCCTATGCTCTTATGTAGCAATTCCCCATCCAGCATCCACGTTCTCTTTGACTGGCTCCTTTCATCTTTCTATTCTGTGCTTACCAGCCTCCATCAACCCACTTCTAAGTAACATTTCCTCTCTCTCTCTCTCTCTCTCTCTCTCTCTCACACACACACACACACACACTGACCAAGTACTGCTGACTCCACTTTATCAGCACACCACCATAACCGTTCAACACACGCCATTATCCTTAACTAATCTGCCTCATATCTGGGTTAACGGTAGGGGGATGGGGGGTTACGGGAGGTAGGAATGGCAAGGGAGGAGTTCTCGTATATACAGGACTTCTGGCAAGGAAACTGTATTCGCTTATGCTAGTTTGGTACCATAATATAAGAGTAAGGGGACAGCCTAAGAGGATATGGAAAGGCGCGAGGGTGTTGAATCTAACCCTCCCATGTCATATATACGATTTGTGGCAGAAAAGCTTACTGTACTAGTCTGATACCATAATAGGCTATCTGATAATTATTCGACTACCGTCTGTGAAGTACTTTACAGTACAGTGGTTGCTACGGTACTGTTTCCACGCTACTGAAGCCTTTGAAATTCACCGAGAAACAATGTGGAATGACACTGGAAAATCTGTAGTGCTAACATCCAAACCTCTTTCCCTCCTGCTTCTCGCCACCCAATTTCCATTCCCCATCATTCCATCCCTTCTTTCCTCTTTGATCGTCCTTATTACTGCTTTTCTAATATTCCTCCCTTCCTTCCCTTGCCACTGAAATTCGTTCCCTATCATCATTTCTTGCATTTCCACTTGTTTCCTTTTTTTTTCTGTTGTCCCTTCCTACTCTCTTGCATCCATTTTCAATCTCTCTCTATACTCTGTATAATTACAAATACCAAGAAGGCGTCCAGAAATACTGCTGAGAAAAGTGTATACTTCCCGGGGAAGTCGATTCAATAACTATACTCTTTTTACCTTAACCTGGTCCAGATTTCCGTCCTATTGCAGTTTATTTCACGTACCGGGTAAGTCAGTTGGGGGAAATGACAATTGCTACTACGGCTCCACATAATATCCACAGCATTTCTTCGTGCCTAACGTCATATTTTAATGTTAATCTATTTTTACAACTCTGCATTCAGGATGGAGAGATGGAAATTTTAGGCCAGGTTAGAGTTATACCAGTAGAGTCAAAACCTCGCACCGGTATAAAAATAATGGAAAGGCATATTCAACGATTCTGCACTCAATCAAGAATTCAGACGAAGCTGGGGTGAGTGAGAGCGGGAAACAGCCGATTGCTGCTACTTATCCAGGCTCTTAAAACTGCCTCGATATTGAACAGGCCAGGCAGGGATGGGTTTGGGTTGGGGCCGTTTTCTCCCTTTATTCTTTGGTTTCGTTATATGGTTTTGCATGAGGCCCTTTCCTGTCTGGTTACATTCCGGTATTATTAGTTTTCCATTCTCCTTCGTTTCCCTCCTTTCTCATCCTACACTTTGTCTCGTTACCTCTCATTTTGTTTCCTTCATCCTCACTCATATTCACTCCTTTTACTTTGATACTTTCCTTCAAGACTCTCAATAACAGCCATTTTACCCTCACTCTCCCACCAGATCCTCACTTCCTGCTCGCCATGTTTCCACTCTCTTTTCGTCACCTTTGTCTCTATTCTCTCTCTCTCTCTCTCTCTCTCTCTCTCTCAACCACTTTATCACTCTCCCACCCTGTCTTCACTTCCTGCTCACCCAGTTTTCACTCTTCTTTCGTCACCTTGTTTCTCTTATCTCCCCCCCCCCTCTCTCTCTCTCTCTCTCTCTCTCTCTCTCCCCATCAGACCCTTGTACTGGATGTTCTTTTACCTCAGTTATAACTAAATCACGCTCTTCATATTTACACCAGGCTGGGGTATGGCCAACTGGATAACTATTTTTTTTTTTTAACATCGTCCAGTTCCTTCATAAGTCTTTGGTCACTATATATTCCATGATTTTTTTCTTCCATCCAATATTGCCTGGGATCCGATGAGGCCTTTCTCTTCCAAGATTTTTTCCTCCACCCAATATTGACTGGGATCCGATGAGCTCTCTCTCTCTCTCTCTCTCTCTCTCTCTCTCTCTCTCTCTCTCTCTCTCTCTCTCGTATAACTCTAATGGCCATACAAAACTTTACTGTATATGCAGTTTCTGTTTATGTAGCTACCGTACTCCAGCGGGCGGCTTGCA
The DNA here is from genome assembly GCF_032717465.1 of Coenobita brevimanus. Taxonomy (NCBI): domain Eukaryota; kingdom Metazoa; phylum Arthropoda; class Malacostraca; order Decapoda; family Coenobitidae; genus Coenobita; species Coenobita brevimanus. The sequence goes on from NC_136995.1 coordinate 16,657,841, forward strand.
CACGCCTAACACTAAGACTGCTCTTCTTTTTAAGCTGACGCCATGTATTACGGGATCTGCAGGAAAACCATCTTCTGTCCCTGGGGAAGTGACCCGCTCCCTCCCCATGCTTGATACACGGGTACAAACGTGGAAAGTTTTTTTAGTGTTGAGTGGGAAATGCATGTGAAAATTTGGTGTGTGTGTGTGTGTGTGTGTGTGTGTGTGTGTGTGTGTGTGTGTGTGTGTGTGTGTGTGTGTGTGTGTGTGTGTGTGTGTAATTCACCGGGTCGGTCAGGATCACTTAATGGTCGTGATCCGGAAGGGAGCTGAGAGCTCATATAGTCCGATCTAAGGGCAAGGCTGTGACCTTCACACACGCACACACTCGTCCCCTTGCTCCAGGGGGACAGTAACCACCCACTTCGTCAGTGAAACTTTTCGCAACCTAAGCGAGGCGCGAACTCCCGTCCACCAGTCGGCATGCGAGAACGTTACCACTGCACCAGCGAGCGGTGTGTGTGTGTGTGTGTGTGTGTGTGTGTGTGTGTGTGTGTGTGTGTGTGTGTGTGTGTGTGTGTGTGTGTGTGTGTGTGTGTGTGTGTGTGTGAGAGAGAGAGAGAGAGAGAGTCTACATAAGCCGTTGAGGAAGCCCTGCTTTTTTTTTTTTTTTTTTAGTAAGGGTAGTCAGTCATGATACAGTTACCTATGACAAAAAAGTAGTCATAAATATCAACTGCCTAATAATAAATCCAATAAACTGTGCTACATCTACCCTAAATCAGTGGTAAATGCATCATACAATTCACATGAACCACCAAATACGTCATGGCTACCACGATGACAACTAGAGTAGGCTATACAGGCTATATCGTTTTGTCACACGAAAAAGTGAACCTTTCCATCCACCTGTCTTTCTTGATCAATTTCACACACTGAGACTCATATGAAGAGGTACGATCAAACAATAATGGTCCAAAGTTACATCGTATGCCAAGCAAGAAGCTACAAAACAACACAGGGGCGTTTAAATATGATGCCAGCTAAAAATCATTGTGTAACAACACTATTCATGTTCTTTTTTTACATCAAGGCGCTTCTTAAATCATACCAGGTACTAATTTACAACGGATGCAGCCCTACATCAGCTCATTTTTGCAGCAGAAATACCAGTCGTTAGCAGCGTGATGTCCAAATGTATTACAGGAAGAAAATTGTTTGTAACAGACAAATGGCATGCAAATCTTGGCATGGAACTAGCAGTAGGCTATGAAAAGAACCAGCAGACCTTATTCACATGCAGATTCAAAAAACAAAAATGCTAAAATGATATGGCCACGTGTTATGAACGTGGGTGTTAAGACATACCGTACGAAAGGTGTTATTCGAGATTCTAGAACTACCCATGCTGTGAGAGTGCATGGACCATGTTGACAAATACCACTACTTATACGAAAATTGGGAAATACTGTTACATGGTAAATAACCCAACAAACCAACCACGTAGTCTAGATAACCCTATTAAGCATTATGTAGCTACAAAGAAATAACTACCTTCCCTGTTCCGCCTGACGAAAATGTATGCCTGGTGAAAACCCTATTTACATTCATGCGTGTTTCAGATGCTTCGATTTTTCCGTCATGTACGTTAAATTTTGTAAAGATACTTGTCTCTGTGCAAACACAGAATTTCAGACCATCCATGACATCCTAACCTATCTCAATCACACAGTACCAGCACACCAGAACCACACTTATACAAACTAAGCTAAACCCAATCTAATAAATGCCTTACAGTACAAAATCTGATGTACGGTAGTTACCTCCAAAACATCCTTTTTAAAAATCATTACCTAAAAATAAAGCCAAACCCAATCCAACATTACCTTAACCAAACCAAACATGGTCAGACCCTTCTGTTTTACAACATCCTTTTTGAAAATCCTGACCTAAAAATCCAACCAAACCCAATCCTACATTACCCTAACCAAACCATATATAATCAAACCCTTCTAGTTTAAACTATAATACTGTATACCTAGTCTACCACAGGTGAGGCCAAGACCAGTGTGCAGGCACTATAAATCTAGGGTATGTAAGTATGGGAAATATGTCAAAAACAGTCCTTTTCCACACCCCATACAAAAAGCACGGACTTGATGACAGTGCGAGGTGCAAGCAGAGGTGGAAAATGCAAAAGATTTTCACCCAGTCATGTGTAAATACTCCCTGCACAAGAAAATGTGCACCAATGTGGATTGCAAATACCCACACATCACAAGAACAAGGAGGTCATACTGGGAGAAACAGCCTCCCTCAGTGGCAACAGAACCTAATCAGTGGGCCCTTACCCGGAAGGAATCAAAACGAGAACCAGAAGAACGAGAACAATGAATAAAAAACAAACGTGACGGCAAGAGAAAAACCGGCTGCGAGAGCAAGGAACATCAATGAGCATGAGGAAGGATGCAATAATTTATGGGAAACAGTAGAAAGACTAACAGCCCAACAGTCCCAGTTACAGAAAATGATGACTGCCATGATGGAAAAAATGGAATGGCAGGAAAAATCGAAAAGAGAGCACTGGAGCTCCCTCTAATTAAATTACCATCATGTAACATAAGGAGCCAATACCCACGGTGCAATCAAAATAAAATCCCTCTGCTGCAAGAAATGGCTACCACAGACAAAATATCCCCACCTCCTTAATGGAAACACATCTGCACAATGACACAGCCTATTAGATGCAGAGGTATGGATCAAAAACTATGGTATGGTACGAAATTTTTCGGACTGACAGAGGAGACAGAAGTAATGGTGGAGTAGCCATGTATATTGAGAATAACCTTGCAGCAAATACAGAAACCTTAGGAAGTTTTTCAATTGGGACGTAAAATTTTTTTGCTTTGGATTAAGGAAAGAAATCTTGTGGTAACTGTCAAGTATAGGCCTCCAAACACCCCAGAGGAGCTACTTCAAGATGTCACAAACAGAATTAGCTATAAAGTAATCCCTGTACTATCTGGACGCCCACTTTCCGGACATCCCCACTTACCGGACATTATCGTCCTGGGATCCAATATTCCCAAAATGGTCCAAAAACCGCAAAAAAATGCGAAAAAAATCCGACTTTTTCCCGCCCGTAATTTGAACTTGACGCGCGCAGCACGGGACAGCTTTGTTTTGGTGTGTCATTCCTCCGATGTCCGCTAGAGCGCCCCTGCATCCTCCCCACTACCGCCTGTCTCCTGTCGCGAGTGCACGATCGTCGTCATGGCTGCCCATGTGCTCGCTTTTGTGGTGAAGCCTTACCTGCTGCAGGCTCTCCTTCTGCTCTCGTGCCTCTCCTTCGTGTGTGTGATGATGGCCCCGCCACCTGAGAAGAGGAAGAGAGTGGTTTTGACTCTGGAGAAGAAGAGGGAGATATTGGAGAAAGTGGATGTGGGATGGTCTTCGTCACACATCCTTCGTGAGTTCAACCTGGCCCAATCTACTTTGTTTGATATTAAGAGATCCCAAGACAAACTCATGCAGTACACGGCTGACTTCTCGTCGAAAAGCAAACGCAACGTGGAGAGGAAGATGATGTTTACTCCCAAGTATGCTGAAGTTGACCGCTCCACGTTGATTTGGTATCAACAGCAACGTGCTGCTGGTGTGATGGTGCGTGGCACGGAGCTGAAGGCTGCTGCTGAGAAGTTCGCAAGGCTTCACGACGCCCTAGACTTCAAGGCATCCGAGGGTTGGCTCTTCGTGTTCAAGTTACGACATGGCCTTACCAACCGTAAGTCTCATGGCGAAGCTTTGGACGCTAATGAGGATGGAGTAGAGGAATTTCGGCACAAGGTGAAGGGCTTGATCGACAGGGAGGGCCTCACTCTCGGTCAAGTCTACGACGCTGACGAAACTGGTTTATTCTATCGCTCTTTGCCTACGAACACTCTAGCCAAGGAGACGGAGAAGCGTGTACCTGGCCGCAAGCTCTCGAAGCAAAGGATATCTGCTATTGTGTTGTGCTAATGCTAATGGCATGCACCGGCTTAAGCTTGTTATTGTTGGCCGTGCAAAGCAGCCTCAGTGTCTTCGTGGGGTGATGGATGTCCTTCCTGTCGTTTGGTACCATTCCTTGAAGGCATGGTTCACAGGCCACATCTTCAAAGACTGGTTCCACCGCCATTTCGTCAAGGTCATACATTACCAGACGGAGAAACTGGGAATCCCACGCAACCAGGTAAAGGCCCTCCTTCTCCTCGACAATGCACCTGCCCACCCGTGCTACAAGGACTTGGTGGCTGAGAATGGCCGCATTAGGTGCATGTTTCTGCCACCTAATACTACTGCTCTCATCCAACCAATGGACCAAGGAGTGATTGTGGCAATGAAGCGGCTATACCGACGGAAGTTCCTGGACGAGGTGATGGTTGTTCTCGAGGACGAGGACGAGCGCAGGGAGGGACGGGACACGCGAGGCCAGCAGACTTTGGAAAACCTTCACCGCTACAACATCAAGTCTGCCATTTACAACTGGGCCAGTGCATAGAAGGAAGTCCCTGTCAAGACTCTAGAAGATGGTTGGTCTCGTCTGTTTCTCGGAACGGATGTGGAGCACGATTTCCTAGGTTTCGACGTGGATGACTTCCATGCACGTCTACGTGCGCATAAGGACGATGTTGATGTGGACAAAGTGCGTGAGTGGTTGGATGACGACGAGGGCGATCCTGGGTATCAGACCCTGTCTGATATCGAGATCGCATCTTCAGTTGCAGGTGTCAGTATCCAGCTTGAAGATTCCGACGAGGACGGCAACGATGATGCAGACTCCTCTCAGCATGACACTACTCCAGCCATCCCCATGCTGAGCGCACTCCGGGAACACCTAGAGTTCGTTCTGGACTACCTGGAACACCCGGACTGCGACAGGGATATGGGGCCCTTGGGACTTGTTGAGGAAGTGCGTGCTTTCAGGCAGGGCATCATTAATCGTCAGAATCGTCGTTCCTTGCGTCAATCAACGATTGACAGCTTTTTCAGGCCCGTGACCCCCGCTGTGCCCAGCCCTGGCTCCACTCCGTTGCCTCCCCAAGACAGGCCCTCACGCTCCGAGCCACAGCCCAGCACATCAGACACAGTGGAGTCACTGCTCGACGTGAGTTTGCGCCTATCTTCAGAGTCGTCTGCAGTGGGTAAGCCATCACCACGACCCAGCGAAGCACCCCTAGGTCACCTGCATGTGCTACTCTCAGACTCTGACAGTGATTAGACACCATGAACTTCTCCACTAGACCACACGGGAATTTAGTGTTGTGCAGTGAAAAAAACAGTGCATAGTGTTAAAGAATTTGAGTTCTGAGTGAAATGACAAAGATTTAATGGACAGTAAATTTAACATAACTTAACTTGAGTGTGTTTTGTTTAGAAAATGGTTTCAAGAGTGGAAAGACTTAAAGTGCAGAGTGCAACACTTATTTCATTAAGGTACAATTGAGCACAAGTAAGACAAGAGTGCCAGTGTTAAGAGAATGGAATTCTGAGTGCAAATGATGAAGTTCTGTGCAAGACTTCATGAACAGTGTGCTGCAAGTGCTTCAGGAAATCCTTCTTACTGTCTGAGTCTGAGAGGAGGCAGTTATTCATCGAGATGGCCAGGGACTTGCTGTAAGTACCCAGAATGTTTCATATTGTACTGTACTGTATTTTCCATACTGTACTTACCTCTAACATCTCATTTCACTCTTTTATGTCCCTTACTGGTGTGAATAGGGTATTAGGTGCTATGCATGTGCAGTAGGGAGGTATTTCTCTGAGTTAGGGTCCATAAGTACCAGTCCAGGAGCCAGGGACTTGTTCTAAGTACCCAGAATGTTTAATATTGTATAAACTCACCTCTATACCCTAATGTTATGGTTCTTCTGCATTTATTTCAGTCTTTTATGTCCCTTATTGGTGTGATTTGGGTCTTAAATAGGTGCTATGCATGTCCAGAGGGAGTTGTATAGTGTTTTTCTGAGTTAGGGTCCATAAGTATAAGTCCAGGAGGCTGGTGCCCACTATCCGGACAGGACCACTTTCCGGACATGCCTTTGGCTCTATTACGTCGGATAGTGGAGGGATTACTGTATATATACTAGAGCACACGCCAGCTCCAGACGTAGAATTATTATTTCTCGGGGCCTTCAATTTTCCTCATGTGAACTGGGAGTCACTGGAGGTGGAGGGTGGAATGGTAGAAGAAAAACATCAAGCAAGGAAACTGACAGACCTCAAGGAGACAAAATTTCTGACACAATTTGTAACTAAACCAACAAGAGGGTCCAACATCCAAGACCTGATTTTTAACACCAATCACGGAATAATACACAAATACAAATTTTTCGAAACCACCATGCCTGATCACAAATTTTGCAAAACCACCAGTCACAATCAGGCCTAATGCACTAATAAAGAAGTCAGTACAGCATGGAGGCAAAACCCTATCAGGAATGGGGAAACTAAATTTCTACCATAAGGAAATAAACTGGTCTGCTATAAAAAAATAAGCTGAGAATCGATTGGGTGGCAGTCTTGGCAGATGATAATGTTGAGAGAATGTTCTCAACTTTTACTAGCTACAATATCCAGTATGCAAAGGTATATGTGAAGCCCACGTACCTTACCACCAAAAAGTACCTCAAAAATGAAAAGACAAATACCAAGAGACCGACACATTCTTATGAGAAAGAGAAGCCTCTGCAAAGCCAAATTGGCAAGAAATCCTCCACATCACAAAGCTACCAAACTGTAAGAGGCCCTCCTGGAAATGGAAACTAGGCTACCGAAGTCCCATGAAGTTCAGAGAATAAGAGAAGATCTAAAAGCATTCCACAGCTTAAAAGATAATTCAACCTTCTTTACATACGGTACCGGTACACAAACAAGAAGACTAAAACCATGTCAGTGGTGGGCTCACTAGAAGACAATGAAGGAAACCTAGCAGGTGACCCAGTAAGAATGGCATGTATCCTCAAGACACAATGTGAAAACGTCTTTAGTGTACCTAACCCTAACAAAATTGTGGATGACCCAGCAGCCTTCTTCAAAGCACAGACATCCACGCCTACTCCAAAGCAGAGTGCCATGGACCCAGGAACAGATGAAACAATCAAAGTCATTGATAACATAGTCATGGACTCAGCTGCAGGCCCAATGGCTTTGGCGCACAGTTTTCCTGAAAACCTGCAAAAATGAGCAGGCAATACCACTGAAAGTACTAGCCACCAAGTCCCAGGCTACTGATGTAGTTCCCTCATCCCTGATGGAGGGAATAGTGAATCCTATCCACAAAGTAATCCAATCCCTGCTCTAGAGACCTGTATACAAATTCTTAGGAAGTAGATTTGACTGGTGATTTGAGTAAGGGATAAGACCGACTTCAAAACAGTGTTAGGTGGAATTGCTAGAATCTTAGCATAAGTGAGAAAATGGCGCTTTTCAAAATGGCCGCCACTGGGGCCTTTCAAGACTATAAAGGCTTACAATTTCTAACAGAAATGTTGTACCTGGAAGACTTTAATGGGGTTTTCAGGTACAGCTGACACGATGGTGCTTATAGGAAATAAATATGACATTGCATAGTACCCAAAATCCAAGATGGCCACCATTCGGACCCTCCCCAAATAAGAAATTCAAGTATCTTTTGAAAGAAACATTGTGACAAGATCATTTTTATGTTAGTTATGAGGTATTCAGGCTCTGCCAAAACGGAAGTACCTTTCCTGATTTGATATCACTACGCTTAATATCTGAAATTCAAGATGACGCTCTTCTAAAATCCACAGTTAACAAGAAAGTTGTCTAATTTTCAATACACAAGTGACTGGAATAAAGCAGTCCTCTCTGGATACTACTAATTCTGTTTTTTGTAAATGGCTGCTTGGCAGCATGATGTTAAGACCTTGAAAGTCCTTATATTTGTTCCATAATTATACTAGGTACTCTATTCTATACCATTTACAAGTCAATTTGGAGAAAATGGACATCAATTTACAGCAACAGTATCTGAATTTGGAACAACTAAACTTCAATTTGGAACAAGTAAAAATCAATTTGGAAAAAGTGAACATCGGTTTGGACTAAAAAAATGATCTCAATTTGGAAAAAGTGAATCTCAATTTGGAAACCCAGTGTGCCAAATTCAGTTTCCAGGTTTCCAAATCGAGATTTACTTTCTCCAGATTGAGGTTCTGTAATTCCAAATCAACATTCACTTTCTCCAAATTGATTTTCACTTGTTTCAAATTCAGATTCTGTTTCTCCAAACTGACGTTCATTTTCTCCAAACTGACTTGTAAATGGTATAGTCACTAATGTCCACATCTCTGTCTTTTCAGGTAATGGAATCCTAACTGAAGGGAATTCTGTGATCTACTTTTGTAACAAGCCTACAGTATGGATGAAGATACAGGAATTAACTTATGTATTTACCAGCCAACTCCAGCCTTTCAACCAGACAGGTGCATCATCTGCCAACAAAAAGGCAAGACCTCCGAAGAACTCCATGGGGGTGCAATAGGCAGGAAGCATGTCCATGAAGTAGCAGCTTTGAAGAATGATGAAGCTGAAAAAAGGTTAAGATCGCTTGGACCTGATGCAGAGTTCAAATACAGTGATGCCTATTCCTGCTATAAGAGTTACACTGATAAGAAACGTACCGACCATTCCCGAAGAACCCACTGATGAAGAGAGGACACAAGAATCGGACCAGACAGCTCACAAGCCATCCACACGCAGCACCATGATACCTCGTCCTATAGGACTACATAATAGATAGATAGATAAATAGATAGATAGAGAGACAGATAGAAGCAGGAAGTCAAATGATGAGAAGGTGTTGTGTTTGCGAGAAGCGAGCAGCGCTAAACGCTTACACGGGGGAAAGCTGACGACAGCGGCCAGTAAGGAGATGATTCAGTTAGCTGTCAGCAGTCCTCTCGTGAGAAAGTTCTGTTGCCATGAGGAAGATACGTGACACACACACCCTACTACACGAGATTTTAGGAAAGAGAGTTGAGAAGGAGACAAGCGACCCTAGAGAGAGGTCGAGACGGAGATTAGCTTTAGAACAGAGAGAGAGAGAGAGAGATAGCGAGACAGGGAGGTAGCTACCCAGGACTTATACTATTATACCTGTTTAATATTTCCAAGACAAATAAAAATAGTCCCATACTATTCTTTACCTCTCCCGTCACTACATGACATCTGGTGGGGAAACTACTACAAGATATAAAAGCCGCTCGACCACAAGTCTAAAATATACGCCTCTACAAGCAAATACAAGTCGCTGCTTTATGATACAAAGTCTTTATGACATTTGGTGGCAGCGAACGTATACGAACCTCGTCTACGAATCAACATTAAATTCCTACAAAATATCAAGATTGACAACAACCAACAATATCAGCTCCTGCCCCCTCCGTCTCCCAGATCATTACGCTGATGCAGAGGTCAAGAGATCACTCGACGCCTTGCAAGTAGCTTAACGACAAACCAGCAAATCTGCGGACATCGTCTCCGAATTAAAAGCAAATTTCTACAAAAGCAACCGAGACTACAAGGTTAGCTCCAGTTCTACAAAGTCTACAGCCATCTACAATCAACTACAGCCATCTACAATCAACTACAATTAACAACTCTACGTCGTCTGTATAATCTTCTACACGCACCTACAAGTAGCGGCGGTCTTCATCCCACACCGAATAAATCACTAGAGAAAAGGACAGAGAAAACTTCCACATAGAATAAAGGGAACAAACAAACGAAGAGTGAGACACGATTTACAACTCATCTTACTCACTCGTCTTCACTCAAGTTACTCATCGCTACTCATTCACTCACCACAGCTACCAGTGTGGGAAGCCGACGTCACCATGTGCTGAGATGACATCACAACGCGAGTCTGCCATGCCAAGCAACGTGTGACGGACACCAGGCACTTCTCACCCACTACTCATTACTCATTATTCACATAGCTCCTACTCATATTCACTTATTTTCACAGTTAAGTTGGAAATTCGACGTTCTATGTTGAGGTTTGCCTGGGACAGCCGTTAACCACTACAAATACCAGGCCATGGAGTTTCCTGAGTAATATCGTCCATCAACACACCACTAGAATTATCAAGAGATCTTCAATCAAACCTGTATTTTCTTCCGAGATCGACTTTTGTATCGACACACCTCTACGATCTGTATCAAGTGGGTAAAATTATACTTGCTCATTTCTTCTCAGTGCTAAAATTAGCTATATTCAACTTATTTAATCATCTAGTTTGCTAGGACATAAATAAACAAGAGGCGTATTTCATAACATCATATCTTAATGACAGGAATATTTTCGCAACCACCCACGTTAATACCAGATGACACACAAATTGCCACAACATCAGACTCACAATTAAGAGACAGCCCACCCATTGTACAACCCACACCACACGTTATAGATAAGGAAACAAATACGGGAGTTTCGGATGATGAGTGGGAAACCCCTTCAGATGTTGAGAGTATCGACTTCGCAGCTGCCTTAAATACGTATGCCAATATACTTAACAGGGTTCACCGGTCCGGTCATACATATTCTACCATTCCCTCACATAACGATAAACTCGTACAAGTTGAATTAACAGGGCAATCATTAAATATGAATCAAGAAACAAATACTGCTGATCTAAAAACCACACCTCACGTTTTTGTGTATCACGAGGATAAGACTGCCCCAAAATTCTCTGGCACAGACAAGGATCGCATTGATGTCATTTCATTAATCAGTCAGTGCGAACAAATGTTCATCAAGCGCCACATACTAGATGAACAAGAGAAAATTGCTATTTTTTCATCTTGCATAAGCCAGGAAAGATGTCCAGCAAGCAATTTATTGCGCTCCGATAAGCTACATCGTGCTAGGACATATGATGAATTTAAAACTGAATTTCTGAAGAAATTTTCTGGAGGTATGAACTTCTTGCCAGGTATAATTCCAGAATTACATAAAATTGTAGATCTTGTAAGGGAGCACACTACAAACCATGTGCTCAGTGAAATAACTGCTGATGTCTCCACAATCAAGAGAACCCTATTAGCTACTCTGGAGAATTCTAAGTGGATAACAGATGATGGAAAGATGTCCCCAGACCTCGTCGTGGACATCATTGGTTATGTAGCTGCCTTGTGTAAATTACCTGATAGAACCCTTAAGATCGCCAAAACAATCGCGTACATCCCTGGAATGTGCTTACTAGACTTAATGAACGAGGTAGAGATGCAGTGCAGTAAAGCAGGTGTGGTCGACACACATGCACATTCTGGTAGAATCAGGGTACCTGAGACAGTATCAGCTGTGAAAACATCAACACCGACCCCAAACAGAGAACAAAATCGATCGCGACCTGAAATGAGGCAGCCCAAACAAGCAAAGACGCCTAGACCTCGTTCCCACACGCCTTCCTACAGGCAGTTTCATAAGTTTTCGTGCAGCCCGAGCAGGTCTCGCGCTATAAACAACACTTTTTATGGGAAATCACCTCGTAGGTCACAGTCAAGGGATAGGTCCATTCTGTGTCATTACTGTGCAAAACCAGGACACACAAGGTATGAATGCTTTATCAAGGCAAAAGAGGATAATCAAAAGACACAAGGGTTTGGTCCTTACTGTAGGCATCATAGATACCAAGGGCACTGGACTAGTGATTGCAAAACAGTAGAAAAAATTGTGTCTATGTTCAAATCGGTGGAAGACCAAGTCATGACAAAAAACGAACAAACATAAAAAAGAACAAGGTTAAACTTCACATAGGAGGCATGTTGGGAAATGAGTGTATCTTGATACCAGCTGTATGTGAGGATCAAAACGTTTCCTTATTTTTAGATACAGGCTCTCCAGTGAACTTAATAACACATGAAGAACTAAATAGAATTCTTAAAAATAAAAAGAAAGTAACTTTTCTGGATGAAGCTGATTTAGAATTAAACACAGTAGATGGTCAAGAGATTACAGTAAAAGGTATGATAAGATTAAATCTCAGTTTCACAGAAACTACAAGACCATTCTCTGCATTGTTCTATATCGTTGAAAACTTAGCAATTAAAGCTCATATGTTACTGGGCTTAAGATCCATGAAAACTGAGAACATAACTATACTCCCACAAATGAATGGAATAGACTTTGATAATGAATTTATAGAGGAAATACTTTCAGAGCCCTCACCGATTGGTAGAAGAGAGCCAAAAAGAATTGGTAATATTAAAGGCTTTAACAAACATACACAAACAGATGAGTGTATAGATCCACTTACACCAGCAACCCCATCCTCCAGAATTAGTGACTCAGATAACAGTACTGATTTATCAATTTTTCCAGCCCATCTCATTAATGATTTGGTTATACCACCTAATTCATACATGAAGGTTACCATAAAGAGCAAATTACGGAATAGTACTGTTCTTGTCTTAGAAGAATTATGTAAAGTAAAAGGATTGTCAGTAGAAAACGCATTATGTCATACGAACGACGAAGGGCTAACTCAGATATTCATTATTAATCACATGAAATGTGAAGTTCAGTTGAAGAAGGGAACTTGCATAGTTAATATTGAAAAATGTTTAGCCCCTGTGAAGGAAATAAATATTGGTGGAGTAACAAGTGAGATAAAATCTACGGATAGAGAAAGAATAAAAGAGAATTTAATTCACTCAGGTGAATTTGACGAAGAAAATGATTTGTTAACCCTGTTGGAAACACACAGGGACACCGTAGCCTTGCCCGGAGAACAATTAGGGTGTACTAACTTGATTAATCACATGATTAATGTGCACCCAGAAACACCACCAATTTTCGTACCAGCTTATCGCATACCACACTCCCAACGTACACTTGCTAATCAGTATGTCGATGAAATGTTAAAGCTTGGAATTATTGAGCCTTCAGTTTCTCCGTGGAACGCTCCCCTTTTCTTTGTGCCCAAGAGAAATGGAGAAATGCGTGCGGTAGTAGATTACCGTAAACTAAATAATCACACCATCCCAGACAGATTTCCCATGCCATTGCTAAGTGATGTTCTACAGAATATTGGTCCTGAGAATAATATATTCTCGACCATCGATCTCCTAAACGGATACTATCAGATTCCGGTATCTCAGGAGTCACGTAAATACACTGCCTTTTCAACAAACAGAGGCCATTATCAATATACAAGAATGCCAATGGGACTGAGGACAGCCCCTGGTACGTTCCAGCGTCTTATGAATTACGTATTGTCCGGAATTTTAGGACAAGGAATATTTGTTTATCTTGACGATATTATTATCGCAACGAAGAATATTAAGGATCATCTCAGGAAATTAGACTTACTCTTACAAAAGCTTAGTGATGCTGGATTAAAAATTAAACTTTCTAAATGCAAATTTTGCTTTTAAGGAAATAAATTTCTTAGGCCACAAATTAAGCTCTGATGGTATTCACACCACTGATGACAAAATACAGGCAGTGAGAGATTTTCCTGAACCCACTACGACTGACGAAGTTAGACAATTTTTAGGTCTGGCTGGGTACTATAGGTCCTTCGTACCACAGTTCTCTCATATAGCCTTCCCTCTATTCCAACTACTCAAAAAAGATGCTGTATTCCAATGGGAAGAAGAACAAAAAAGGGCATTTAACAATCTAAAAATTAAACTAACGAATGCACCTTGTTTAGCATATCCAGATTACACGAAATCATTTCTTATTTGTACAGACGCATCAGTTAAAGGATTAGGGGCTGTACTGATGCAGGAAGATAAAAGAGGAAAGAATCAACCAATTGCATTTGCCAGCAGACAAACAAGAGGTGCGGAGAAAAATTATAGCACTACAGACTTAGAGGCACTTGCAGTGATTTTTGCATTACAAAAGTTTCGAGATTTGGTATATGGTTACGAAATCCACTTATTCACCGACCATAAACCACTGGTGGGTATGTTTAAAGAAAAACTCCTTTCTGGGAGGAGAGCAAGATGGAAATGTACAGTTGAAAACTACAATGTACAAATACATTATATACAAGGTAAAATGAATATAGTAGCGGACGCATTATCTAGGAACCCGAACACAATTCAGGTTGCGGCGTTAGATCTCAAAGGAAATATCCCAAACCACGAGGATATCGCAAAGGCACAAAGACTTGACCCAGTATGGTCAAAAGTAATATACAAGTTAGAAAGTGGAGATGACATACAATTACCCAAACTGCATGTCCCACTTGAACAATTCACAATGGTCAATAATACATTATACAAAATTAACTCTAAACAACCAAAACGCCAAAGAAATACTAACCAGTTGGTAGTACCTAATGACATGATACCCCAAGTATTACGAATGATACACGACAGCCCACATGCAGGACACCCTGGAAAGGATAAGACATTCAACCAAGCCCAGCTATTATATTACTGGCCTTCATTACGAAGAGATATACACAATCATATAGACAGATGCGAATCATGTGCGAAACACAAAGGATACCCAATCACACCTGCACCGATGGGTAATTACCCAGTACCACATCAACCATGGGACGTTGTCGCTGTTGATTTACTCAAGATGCCATTATCATACAATAATAACCTATACTTATTCGTAGCAACGGATCATTTTTCCCGTTATGTCATTTTAGCTCCAATTAAAGATAAGACAGCAGAGACAGTAGCAAAGGCAATAACAGATAATGTAATATGTCGCTTTACTACCCCAAAGGTATTAATAAGTGATAATGGAGGAGAATTTAATTCTGAGATCTTACAAGAAATATGTAAACAATACAACATTAAAAAGGTTAACGTTTTGGCCTATCACCCAGCATCGAATGGGTTGGTAGAGAGACAAAATAAAAAGGTATTAGATGTGCTACGACACATTCTCAGTGAAAATTATGCAAGCTGGGATGATTGGATTCCCAGAGTAGAGGCCTCCATTAATGGGTCTATAAATAAATCCATTGGTGACACACCACATTTCATTATATATGGCACAGATAAAAATTACCATATGAGCTCCTAGAAGGTGACAGCATGCCTATATACAATTACGATGATTACTCTAAACTCCGTTTACGTGAATTCCAGGACATACACAAAAGAGTGCAAAAACAATTAACGATGTCCAAGGAAGAAATGACGGAGGCATTTAACAAAAAGGCAAAAGATTCACCTATCAGCTTAGGAGACATTGTTTACGGAGTCATTCATACGAGAGACAATAAATTATCCCCTAAATTTGAGGGCCCATACAGAGTAATTAACATAAAGGCAAACAAAGTTTTAATTAAGTCACTTTCAAGTGGCGAGGAAAAACAAGTTCATATTGACCATTTAAAACGAGTTTCAAGGGAATTATCACATAATTATTCAGCCTCGGATACAACCGAACAGGTGAACGTACCTCAAGAAACCAAGCAAGAACACAACAATGATTACAAAAGAAATTAAGGTCATATACCAAACAATCGAACATAGGTGCAACTATTCCAATGAAATCTACAGTACATCATTTACGAGAATTAAATATCGATTTAAACTCCTTCTATAAATGAAATAACAGCCAACCGTAACGCACATCATCACTATCATCAACCACAGCTTTATAGGAAATTAATAGATTTTTTTTTTCGGTAGGTTACGATGAAGGGACTTATGCTATGGATTCTCCTATACATAGTAAGAGTATATGCGCACCTAGACCCCAAGCATATAGTACGACAAGGATGCCTCATAGCTCCAACGGCCACGACTACAATCGTCAAGGATGTCATGAGTACTGAAATAAGTCTAGATTACTTGTATGACTTACCTACTTATATAGAAAGACTTGCGACGCCGATGCGAACTCTGGACTTCAAGATAGGGAATTATGTTTCACAATCACATATCACCAAGGAAGTGGATGAAATGGTGAAGTTAGCGAAATGGAAACTAGAACAGGCGAAGTCAACTATGCTCGTCATGATCCAAGATCTCCCATCTTCTGGAACAGAGGTGCTGAGCGACAGGAACAACATCACACGTACTCGCCAAAAGCGCGGTTTGTTCGATCTGGGCGGCGCAATTCTTGGGAACATCTTTGGATTGGCTACAGAGGATGACCTTAAAGAAATAAACAAAAAATTTAATAAGATAGCTCAGGTACTAACATACCAAGATAAATTCATCACAGGACAGAACTCAGCAATGAAAACAATTGTGAAAAATCTGAAACAAGCAGAAAACGTAGCTCTCGAGAGTATAGATAAAATAAATAACTTGGAGGGTAACGTTACCCTTTTCCAGCACTTCTCCATCATCACAGAACATATTGACACGATTCTACTACAATTAGAGAACACTAGAGATCATTTCAGGGCACTTATGCAAGGAATTTCGAATGCTGGTGATGGCAAGATCACAAATGACTTACTCCCAGTTCATGAGCTACGTCAGATAGTTAGTCAAGGCATACATAAACATAAATTGAAGCCATTGTTCCGCAGTAGGGAATTTATGCAATATTACCCGTACTTGGAAGCAACACTAACACCAACATCAGTGATAGTTCATGTACCATTCATCACGGAAGACCTGTTCACAGTATACCAAATACACCCCTTCCCCTATAGAAACAACAACACTTTAGTCATCATCAACATCAACACAGACACCGAACTCATCATGGTCTCCAAGAGACGAGACACTGTCACTTTCGCAAGTGAGTCAACGATTGAGCGAAAGTGCCGCACATCCTTACATGCTGTTCATCTTTGTCCTGCGTACATTTTCACGTTTCAGCCTACTGATACGGTCCCTTGTGAAATGGCTATCATCAGCAATAACAATATTCATCATCATTGCAACTTCACTTTTGCTCCAGATAAACTTGTACACCATCAACGCATTGGACACTCGCAGTTTTTTTATTTCCCTCATAACACATCAGTTTACATAGTCTGTCCAGATATACCACCATCTCATACATCAGCCTCAGGATTATACATAGCACCAGACTACTGTGCGGTATTTACACCATCCATGTCTACTTTTTCCACCATCAATCACTACGCCATCCTCAATCATACACACAAACATTTCCACCCACTGCCTGATATGGACTTAAACATGAGCACAAGTATTAAGCTGACTTCACCTAAGTTTGAAACTATGCAGCTGATCAATGAAACAATGAAGCCCTGGGAAGATTTGAGTTTGAGTATGTTCAACCCATATTATGTGTATAGCCAAGCACCTTCTGTCTTCATAATTATCTGCATTGTGGTTGCAGTATTGCTGTTGGCCATGCACAGAATGCATGCAAGAATTGCTAATTTGGAGTCATTGTTTAGTGGGGGGAGAGTTAACATCACAGTTAACCACCCTGAATGAAGTGTATATATTTTGTATATAGTATTAATTATATATATATATAAAAAAATAATAATAATAATAATAATAATAATAATAATAACACAAAGAAGAATGACCCATATATGGCAGACCAGTACCATTATCTTTAAATGAAATATTAGTAACTCTTACAATAATCTTAATTTTAAACTATTTTTATTCTTGCATGTATGCATTTCACTATAATAACCCAAGTACATACTGTATTACAGTTAAATAATTTACTTTAATGCATTTATTCCAATATGTATTCAACTTATTTAAAATGTAATATTACTAAATAATCACTATTTACTATGCATAATATATGTATACAATATTCATACAATTATGTTACTTTACAATATTATGTATTTCACTTAATTAGCTTATAAGTTCATTATAATGTGTATGTAGTATGTATTAATATATTATAACTATTAAATGTCGATGGTACGTCATTTTCGCGCGGCCGAGCAAATATAGGACTACATAATAGATAGATAGATAAATAGATAGATAGAGAGACAGATAGAAGCAGGAAGTCAAATGATGAGAAGGTGTTGTGTTTGCGAGAAGCGAGCAGCGCTAAACGCTTACACGGGGAAAGCTGACGACAGCGGCCAGTAAGGAGATGATTCAGTTAGCTGTCAGCAGTCCTCTCGTGAGAAAGTTCTGTTGCCATGAGGAAGATACGTGACACACACACCCTACTACACGAGATTTTAGGAAAGAGAGTTGAGAAGGAGACAAGCGACCCTAGAGAGAGGTCGAGACGGAGATTAGCTTTAGAACAGAGAGAGAGAGAGATAGCGAGACAGGGAGGTAGCTACCCAGGACTTATACTATTATACCTGTTTAATATTTCCAAGACAAATAAAAATAGTCCCATACTATTCTTTACCTCTCCCGTCACTACATGACATCTGGTGGGGAAACTACTACAAGATATAAAAGCCGCTCGACCACAAGTCTAAAATATACGCCTCTACAAGCAAATACAAGTCGCTGCTTTATGATACAAAGTCTTTATGACAGTCCAAGACCCAGTACAAGTGTCGACCCGGACTATATAAACTGTGCCATATGTGGAAGTGACCGAGTGTGGCTAAAAAGGAAAGGGACACAAGTACGGGGTAAATTCCGTCTCTGCACGGCTGAAAGTGCAAAACAGTTCCTCGAAAGCAATGCGATATTGCAAAGATGATGTACAGTATATGTCATATGTGCTGACTTGAACGGTCCTGAAGACGTATATGCTGCCGACTTGTCATAACATCTGCTTCAAGCAATATGTGCCTAAGTCACACACCAAAGAATCCCTATGTGAATCCAGAGTTTAGCCCAAATGTGACATTTTCAAGGACGTTATCTCTGAACTAGGCTAGATCCGCTCACTGATGATGGGTATGGGTTTACAATGACCGAAATTAGGGAGATGATGATGAACAAGGATGACAGTCTACAGATGTGTAACAGAGATGTGAAGAAACTCCTTACAGATTATTATGGAGACAAAATACAATTTTGTCCAAGCCACATGCTTAATAAACCTGAGATGTGCTTCTCAGCTGATATAACCGTAGAAGACCTCCCCAAAAAACTTTGAAATACGAATGTTGGTCAGCTGGCAAAATTCTCAAAGAAGCTCTGGAAAAAGTTGATTTCAAACTGGATGACTGCTTTTTTGAAGGAAATGAACTGAAAGGGTCATGGGAGACTACTATGCCAGACCAATTACTGACATTTTTTGCAGCACTACCGGTATTTGGTATTAACCCGTCCCATCCCGTCGACGTATGGGTACGTTGCAACGATTTGCATTTGCCAGTCCCGGCGACGTACCAGTACGTCGTGCAATTGCAAGGTCCCTAATTTGCACAATTTTCAATTTTTGCACGTGATTTTTCGTATGTATACACGGGACACCTTCCTCTATTCCTCTACAAGATGCCAAGCAGGGATAATGCCTTACACCACATAACCTCCCCCCTCCCCCCCTCATGCCATTGTCTTGGCAAAGGACCTGTTACCAGTGACCTGGCTAGTAAAGATATTCAGGGTCAGAGTGATTCCCCAATCAATGACAATGTGGAGGACAATGTTTACATAGCATTAGAAGAAGAAACAGCCAGAAATAATGATCAGGTAATGTGGCAAAAAAAGGTCAGGTATGGTGATTAGTTAGTGAGTGAAACAATGCTTATAATGCCTTTATTACTGCTTGAAAACCAATATACTCTCATGCTACATATACATTCGTACCAAGTAAATAAATAAATACTGTTTATGAGTGGATAGAATAGTTACCCTCCCATAGAACTCGTTTTCTTTGGTGCCAGCATGTTAGAAAACCCAGTCAGGTAAGGAGGAACTCCTACCTGGATTGGGTGCTTTAAACCTCAGGTGAGCAATTTCTCTATGAATTTTCGATGTTTCTCACCAAAAGCGAAGGTTTTAGCCAAAAAAAAAAATTTCGAAAATACCTCGGGACTGGGGGATGTCGGAGGTGCGGAAAACCTCGGGACGTGACGGGTTAAATAATCACGCATTTTGAAGTGTGACATGCTGGATATTACGAATAGTGATCATGACTGCGACAGTGAGACAGATGTCGACAGTGACGACCATGCTAGTCGAGATGATTGTAACACAGGCATTGAGTGGGCTGTAAAGAACCAACACAACCAGCTAAACTGTCTTCTTCAGATCATGTACAATACAATCAAATATACCATGGTTCGTAGAGAACTCCACTGACTGTAGCATTCGGTCAATATATATAGAAAGTCCTGCAGTCGAGAAGTTCTGACAGCCACAAATCATACAGGCGTCAGCTTGAGCTATAATGATGTCAAGAGATCCAGGCGCCTGCTCGCTGCCTATGCAGTTGCAAAGTCTAACGAAGGTGAAGTATGCATCTTCACTATCCATCTCAGGCACTGAGTCTAGCCATGTAACCATGAAGATGCTGTATCAAGAAGCTGTCTCTCTGCCATATTCAAAACTTAGAGTATCTGACATGAACCTGGAGAAGAGCAGTGTGCATTTACCTGAAAAACTACCAAGCCAAGAGGTGTCTCATCACCTGAAACCATCAGTTAAACCTACACTCCCATCCACTTTCAGAGCTCTAGAGGAAACTGGGATCAACTCCAGTTTCAACTGCACAACCACTCTCCGTGTTGCAGATAAGGCATATACCACTACACACTCTTGCAGATAAGCTGGGAGAAGGACTATCTAAAATAATCATGAAGGCACATATACTGACTGGAGATATGCACTGAGTAAGATAGGTACCAAACACAAGTCTCTGTCATGTGATCCAGAGCATTACTTGGCTGATTTTGCAGTGTCTCACACCCTCAGTGACGAGATCTTGATGAAAACCAAGGAGTATCTTGTTCGGGTGTGGGCTGGCACGAAGAGCAAAACTGAATCGAGAATGCTTGACCAGCTCCGGGTGGAAGTCCAACTGCGAGCTCCGACACCAAAGTCGTTGGAAGCCCTGCCACCAACTTCAAGTGCAATTCATGGCCACATCAGGACAGTATTTTACTCTGACTGTAAAGTTCTATGCCTTCTTGATGTTACTCACCCTACCACAGACCTGACCAAATACGGATGGGTGAAAGACAATACCCTACTACCTGAAAAATACCTGAATCCATTACCACAAAGAATGACAGTCGTTTGTAAGCGCACGGGCAAGTGTGGCTCAATGCAATGTTTATGTAGCAAGCCGGGTGTCAATTGTGTAAGTTTTTGTCATAAACAAGAGTAGGCTTGTCAAAATAAGTGAAAATGCCATTGTTCAGTCATGATTAGGTAATATGTCCACAAAATGAGCTTTATATTATGTGATATCGATATGAACAGGATATGTTCTTGAATAAATACTTTTCTATGCTTGTTTTCATTCCTTATTTGTGGCCATCCTGAATTTTGTGTATCAAATGTGGTGATATCGAACCAGTAAAGGTACTACCCTTGTTGACAGTGCCTGAAAACCTCATAATTAATGTAAAAAGTAGCTAGTCATGATGTTTCTTTCAAAAGATACACAACTTTCTTGTTTGGGGAGGGCCCGAATGGTGGCCAACTTGGATTTCGGGTACTATGCAAGGTCATATTTACCCTTTCATGCAAGGACTCCAATCGAGTCATTAAATATCATCCTGTACAACGCACCATGATGCACATCGTGTCAAACAATGGAGGACACAAGTTTCCCACTGATGTGTGTCATATTTTGGTATGTTTTTTTAACCCATTCGTTCATGGTGCGCTTTACAGGTTGTTAAACAATCTAAAGACTCAAACCACCTGCACCTGAGAGGGTTTATTTCCTATAAGCACCATCTTGTTGGCTGTACCTGAAAACCTCATAAAAGTCTTCCAGGTACAACATTTCTATAAGAAACTGTATGCCTTTATAGTCCTTAAAGGCCCTAGTGGCGACCAATATGAAAACCGTAATTTTCTCACTTATGCTATGATTCTAGAAATTCCACCTAACACTGTTTTGAAGCTGGTGGTACCCCTTACTCACAGATGTATACGGGTCTCTAGAGCAGGGACAGGACTAAAAGGGGGCAACAAAGGACTGGCCAAAAACTATCGGTTTGTGATACTGACCTCCCCCGTTATTAAAACAATCGAACGTGTTGTCAGAAAAAGACTGTATGAGCACGTGAAGGAGACTGATGCATTTAATGAGGGCCAACATGGCTTCAGAAAGGGCTGATCTGCCTGTCAGAGCTACTTGCCCATCATGAAGCCATACTGGAAGATATTAGCAAGTGTAAAAATGTCGATGTGATCTACTTGGACTTTGCCGAGGCATTTGACAAAGTTGACCATGGCCTTGTTCTCCAAAAACTGAGGACCCTTGGCAAGTGGATGCACAGTTTTTTGACAAACAGGAACAAAAATTATCAGTCCAGGGGAACATCTCTGACCCTCAGGGGTCGATGCTAGGACCTCTTTTGTTTCTGATCATGATTGGAGATATAGATGAAGAAATCCAGCACTCTCTGGCCACATCATCTGCTGACGACACAAGGGTGACGAGGAAGAAATCCAGCACTCTCTGGCCACATCATCTGCTGACGACACAAGGGTGACGAGGAAAATTGAAACGGAGGATGATGAGGCTCTGCTACAAGAAGACCTAAATCGTTTACCGGTACTTGACTGGGCTGATACCAACACAAAAGTGAATGGCGTGAAATTCTAAGTGATGAGATATGGCCCACGGCAGAACACCAAACAGGGCACTAGCTACAAGGTCCAATGGCAAAACAGCAAACCAAAAGAACACGTGCGTGACCTGAGAGTTACCATGAGGGCAGATGGAACTTTCTCCCATCATATACACTGCATCAGCAATACAGGGAGCAAACTAACCGGATGGATCCTCAGAACCTTTCAAACAAGGGAGAGGGCTTGTATGTTGACCCTCTGGAAGGCCTTGGTCCTCCCTAAACTAGAATACTGCTGCCAACTCTGGACTCTGTACAAGACAAGGGATATCATTAAACTGGAATCCTTAAGCAGGACATTCACAAGCAATATCTGGGGTCTCAAATATATGAAATATATATTGGGAGCGGCTGAAGGGGTTGAAACTATACCGGTACTCTCTACAAAGAAGATGCGAGTGCTACCTAGTGATCTATGTGTGGAAGACCATTGAAGGTCTTATGCTTGATGTGGGGCAGAAAGTAAATAACCACCTAAGAAAAGGACAACTGTGCTACATCAAGAGGGCAGAGGATACAACCCAGAGAACAGTAACACTCATACAACTGCTTCACAAGAAATGGAGCTCATCTCTTCAATGTTTTGCCAAAGGCAATCAGCAAGTTGACAGGGGTCATGACTGACTCTTTCAAGCGTCAGCTGGACAGATGGCTGGCAACATTACCCAACAAGCCCCCAACACCAAGATACTCCAGCTTTGCAAACAACTCTTTGGCAAACCTACGGAATACCAGAGAAGCAGAGATGCCTGGTCACAGTGGAGGTACACCTTAAATGTGCCCACGGAGGGCAAAATTCTACAAAGTAAACAGAGTATATCTAACCACCTGCAGCCTAATCTATAATAAAAATTCAGCAATTCTATGTTTATAAAGAAGTTCTGGAATTAGAGTTGGCAATATATAACTTAACACAAAATTTCAAGAAACTAACACCATATCGACTGATGATTTAGGTTCTTCTCTACGTAGCCTACTAATTTGTTTTCCTTAACCTGATCGATATTACTTACCTTAAATATTTCTGCAGAGGTATGGCGTGTGGCAAAACGGTATGGAGATAAGTAATATGGAGGAGAAAGGTGACTGGTGGCCATCTCGGGATGTCACTAACCACCATATCACCACGCTAAACAGTTTTTCTCAATTAATTGTGATTCCAGGTAAACGACTCCATCTTTATTTATAGATCAGTATATCCATTCATTTTAATTCTGTTGTCCCTTGATAGCTCCTGATATTTCAAACAGCCACCACTGCCATCTCTGTTCTATCACAATCATCAGTTTCCCCCCCATCACATATTCATGCTTATCTAATTATTCCCTCTTGAACTGTGTATGTGTAGCAAAATTTCTAGCACAATAAGGGCAACACGTATTATCTCAGTTTCTTCTTATCACCACAATTTCCTTTCCAACACACTTCCACAATGACGTCGGTACTCCTTCCTAAGTCTCATGTTGATCTAACCATTCCATGACACACGAATATTTTTCCTGATTATTTGAAGACACTGGAATACTATGTTTTAAACTGTTACCATTATGAGAATTATCTAAATTCAGGTTTCACGACAGTTAAATGGACTGACACTTCACCAATGTTTATGTTTTCACAGCTGACGCACGCTGCGGCCATTTAAATTCCTTGATGTCGCCACACTGTCTTCCCAATACATGCCCTTCACTCTGGTGTACCACTGCCCCCACATCACCACTATTACTACAAGCATCATCTTAGCAACAGCTGCGGAACAGGTGAGGGAAAGAAAAACGTTTACATCGTAAATTACTCGGCTAACAACCGGTATACCCACGACCACAAAGAAAACAAACAAAGACTGAGATGGTACGACTGCCCCCCCTCCCTCCCCACCACATCGCCAGGATAGCTGCCAAACGTACGATCTAGAATGCCAATTAAAAATTAAGATAATTCATAGCTCTTAAGTCAAAATTCTCACTTTTATTCGTAACTTTCCATCACCTGATGCATTACTTTCATTGCTGGTATATGATGTTAATATAATAAAGTTTGTGATATTTCGCATCGGTATGAAGTTTTTCAGGCCGAAATCACGTGAGAACGTGTTTCCTTTAAATTAGAACCAGGTGATACCAAAAGTTTTCTTTTGATTTTGGCATTTGCTTCTCTGCAGAATAATTATTATCCCTGTTAAGCGGCGGTTTTGTACTAAAAAAAAATCGTGAGTAAAGTAGCTCTGATGAGTAACTACTTCTTAAAGCGATGTAAATATATATATATATATATATATATATATATATATATATATATATATATATATATATAGAATTTACTGATATATATATATATATATATATATATATATATATATATATATTTATTAAGCATAGTTTTTATTAATTCGGTATTTACTGTATGTGAGTTTCATTATAGAACTTCTGATTTCAGATTAATAAAACGCCTTTTCATGCAAAATACTGAAACCAATATATGGAACACCGCTGTGATCTGCAAAACTTATAATGAAAAACCTAAGACTGACCCGTACATATCTCGTAAAATCACAGAGGAAATTCTATGCAAGACTGAATTATGTGCACAGTGATTAAGTTTGAGCAAATGCCGGAAGCATAATAATAATAATAATAATAATAATAATAATATCACCATTATAATCATGTTTAAGCAAATGTCAGGAGCTTTATAATAATAATAATAATAGTAATAATATCATCATCATCCAGACCTCCTTTCCCATCCCAAGGTGGAGTGGGTAAGGATCCAAAGAGCTAGGGAAAAAAATAATATGAGGTACCAATCAAAGTTTGCCTAGTTGAATGAGCCACACTCCCATTCACTCACTATTCCTGACTCCACCTGATATGTCAAATGGAGGTGCAAGGACAAGATGGTGAAGTGTGGTGAAGAAAGTAGGACAAGAGGGTAGAGTGTGGTGATGCAGGTGGAAAGGCATGGTGGTAAAGTATGATGAAGTGGTGAAATGTGGTGAAGCAGGTGGAAGGGCAAGGTGGTAAAGTGTGGTGAAACATGATGGAATGTGGACGGAGATGATGGACAGAAATACACGCAGGTATTTTTGTCACGGCCATCAATACGAGGGGTGATTAGAAAGAAATGACAGTGAGTCCATAAACTTTTACTAGCATGAAGAACTATCAAACTATGACTCACATTCCTTCAAAGTACTCCCCTCCAACCTCTATGCAGCGTTTCATTCTCTTTCTCCACTTCATGAAGCAAGCGTGGTACTCTGAAGACGGTATACTTCGGAGTTCTGAATTGACGGTCCGTGCCAAGTCTTGGATGCGATGAAATTGCTTCCCAGCGATGGCAGATTTAATTTTTGGAAACAACCAAAAGTCACAGGGAGCCAGGTCAGGGGAGTAGGGTGGGTGGGGGAGCAGAGTTATACCTTGTTGTTCCAGGTACTGCATAGTGAGGCGAGCTTTGTGGGGTGCAGCATTGTCGTGGTGCAGCAAAAGGCGAGACCGACGGCGGGTTGGTGCGGTGTTGGCCTTGTGTTCCAAGACTTGTGGAAGGACCTGGTCTGTGTAGTATTGGGCTGTGATAGTGGACTTTTCAGGCATCACATCCACGCATATTGGTCCTTGAGAATTGAAAAAGATGGTGAAAAGGCGCTTCCGGCTGCGAAATCCTTCCTTCAAAATCTGAGGTCGAGGGTCTTCATCGCCCAACCACACCATGATTGACTGCTTGTCACGGGTTGTGAAGAATGAAATCCAACACTCATCTCCAGTAGCAACATCTGAGAACCGTTTTGGACCATTTGGTTCAAATTCAGCAAGCCAGACACGACAAATCCTCACACGTTCAGCCTTTTGCTCATCAGTCAACAAATGGGGTATCCATCGACAACACTTCTTCCTCAGGTGTAATTGTTCATGCACGATGTCATATGCACTCCCATAACTGATATCAAGCTCCAAGGCTAAGAACCTAAGAGTTACAGTTGGATCCTCGTCAATGATGGACTGTGCACGGACAGTTGTAGCTTCGGTCACGGATGTCCGGGGGCGTCCAGAGCGTTGTTCATCTTTCAATTCAGTTTTTCCTGCTGTGAAAGCACGAATCCAGCGGGAAACAGTTTCCAGGGAAGGAGTAGTGTCTGGATAAACTTGTAATAATTCCCCTCGAATCTCTGTTGCTTTCTTTCCCAGTTTCCACCTCGTAAAAATGTAGAACCTGCAGCCTTCTTTCGAGTAATCCATGTTTCTGGCCAGAGAGCAAAAACAAGAGTGATGCATTCACTCACAACAATAAAACAAGAAAAGTCAGGCATACGGCGACAAGTTCAAACTCGTAAGGACAGGCAACTCTGCACTCTCCTTGCTCCCCTACCTCCCATCATTCAAGGTTTTCATGTTATAGCACGAACTGTCATTACTTTGTGATCACCCTTCGTACATTACAAGGCGAGGGGTCACACAATAGATACATACTGATAAATAGATGAAAAGGTAAACGGAGAGATATTTAGATAGATAGCAAGATATACAGACAGGAATCAATTTACAGAAAGACTTTTATAGACAGACATACTAAAGATAAATAAGTAAAAAGATAAGGTGTGTAGGGTGAGGTCTGGTGAGTAGCTTTACCTGTTAACACCTGCCCATCCACCTCATCTCACCCTCATCCCTACCTACTCCCCCTCCCCCCATTCCCTATTCGCCTTACTTTCCCTTTCCTACGTTCTCCTCGCTCATCTCCACCCTATATTCTCTCCACACTTCCCCATTTATCTCATCTCACTCTCATCCCTATTACTCCTCCTCCCACACTCCCTATTCGCCCTACTTTCCCTTTCCTACTTTCTCTTCATTCCTCTCCATCCCATTTTCTCCCACACCTCACCATCCATCTCATCTCTCCCTCCTCCCTACCTACTTTCCTCCCCTCCCTTTTCGCCTTATTTTCCCTTTCCTACTTTCTCCTCTCTCCCCTCCATCCCAATTTCCCTCCGCCATACCCATCTAATACATTTTAAAGCAGACTGAAGGAGGGACAAGCGAAACTGAAAACTGGAGAAGGTATGGATACACTGAGGAATAGAAAAAATATGGAGGTGATTACTGAATGAGTGGACGGACTAGAATACTATTTAGACTTAATATTCTTTTAGAGTGGGTGATGTTTAGATCCAATATTATGACACACCTTCCTATAATTTCCTTTATTTTGAAGTCTTTGGAGGGTGCATGAATGAATGAATGAAGTGTATGGGCTGGATTAATACCAGATCTGTAAAGGGGTGGTATAATTTATCTTAGTCTTCATTCAGTACTGACGATTTCAACTGCCAAAGGTTAAGGTCAACGGTTTCAAACATCAAGTGATTATACTGCTACTTATTCGTTATTCAGGCTGAGGCAGGTTCCAGGCACTGTGTCCTTATACATTATTCAGGTTGATGCAGGTTCCAGGCCCTGTGTACCATGAACGTATCAGAGCTTGTCTCTGTTCCTGTCTTTGATCCTGGAGAGGCACCGTGAATGGTAGATGAAAAATACACGAGGTAGAATGTATTGTTCATCCACCACTCACCAACCTATCACAATGCAACACTACTGATAATTATAACCGTGTGATGGAGCTATCTCCCGAATGGAGGATGGTGGGTTGCAGGAAAAGGGAACCGTAAGCATGCAGTTCACCGAGTACACGTCCAGATGAACCCAAGGCTTCAACTACTGCTGCTAATACTTCCACTACTACTACTGCTGCTGCTTGTACGAAGGGTTAATGGAGGGTGGGCAGGGGGTGAGGAAGTAGCAGACAAATATAGGGATGGTAATGAGTGGGTATGAAGGCAGTACCAGAGAAAACAACGCAGGAAAATGAAATTGAAGGGAAAAGGGGAGATATGCAGTGACAGTATACAAGGATAAAACAAAAATACTGATAAAGCATAATACAAATACATAAATGAACAAAATTTGCATTATGTAGGGACACTAAACTGTGGTATATGTACATTGTCGCTCTTGTCCATTACTTCACATGAAAGGACAGAACTGATATGTATTTAGTAAACAAAATGACAAAATATAAATTTCTTAAGGAAACAGTAAAATCAGAGGAGAGAGAGAGAGAGAGAGAGAGAGAGAGAGAGAGAGAGAGAGTTACACACAACTTTGGGACACCAACTCTGCAAACTCTCCGTAAAGCGGAGGATAAGTGAAGTGACTAATGCATGGATGTGCCAGCGTCAGTCAGGGTGTAAGTGGAAACTTTACTCTGTTGCATAATTCATGACGGCTCAGTTGTCACGCCAGGGGAAGCAGGGTAGACGCGGGGGTTGGAAAAGAGGAAGTTTTGGCAGAGTACCAAGGAAGTACACTCTAAGGCGATAATCAGTATCCCGCCTCGGTATCCCCAGCAGGCAAAACTATGTACCAATAAACAATCCATTAACTCCCTGCTGAAACAAGCCTCAGAATAAGGTCAGAGTGAGGGTACGTTCACGTTCAAATTACGGAAGTCAATGGAATATCACCCACCCATAACTGTCTGCTAAGGGGATACGATTATTGCTTTCCTCTGTAGTGTATATACTCGTATAAAAAGAGGCAACAGATAACAAACAGACCTCCTCGCACACCATCCCATCCTGCATAACATCAAACAGGAAATGAATGAAAACATGAATTTGTGGAAGGCGAAAAATCTACCTGATGTTTATAATTACTGCAGGAAAAAAAAAAAAAGTAGATTACAGGGATTTATATGACATCTTTCACCTGCACAGCCGGCTCGTCGATTTGGGAAGTACACATGAGAGAGAGAGAGAGAGAGAGAGAGAGAGAGAGATGACTTAGAAGGCAGAGAGAAACAGGAACGAAGCCATGATAAGAAGCATTCAAGTTTTTCCTCATCCTATTTTCCCATTTTCTTATTATAAATTTAGATTACTCTCCCTATCACTTTCCAGATTTTTTCACTTTCTCCTTCCTGTTCTTCCTTATCATGTCAGTTTCAGCTTCCTCTTCCTGTTTTTTTTTTTTTTTTCCCTTCCTACTTTACCATCTCTTACAGACGAAAATTTGAGACGAATTAGGAAGAATGTAGAATGAGGAATAAGGAGCGAAATTCAGACTGACAAAATATTTACTCTTTCCTTCATTCACGCAACCTTCCTCCTTCTTCTTCCCCTTTCCTCTCTCTCCTCCTATCCCCTCCCTCTTCATCCTCCTCTCTACTCCCTCACCTCCATCTTCTTCCTCTTTTCCTTTTCCTTTACCGTGCCCTCCATCACAAGCAGCCGCCTAAAAAAAAAGGGGGGGGGGTTGTGTGTGTGATGTGTAATTTAAAGTGATCACTGATGTTGGAGGAGGAGGCTGACAGGGAAGAAGATGGAGGAGGAAGGTGACGCCAGGAAGGAGGAGGAGGAGGAAAAGGGAGGTGATGACATGGAGGAAATAGGGAAATAGCCTCACAGAAGATGACATCTCTCTTGACTCAATTCTCCACCATTTATTCTTGGATTGTGCTCTCTCTCTCTCTCTCTCTCTCTCTCTCTCTCTCTCTCTCTCTCCCTTCCAATTTCCTCTCCCTTCAACCGACTTCCTCTCTCTTTTTTCCTCCCCTTTGTCTTCAGTTCCTATTCATTTCCTGCTCACTCTTCCTTCCCCTCGCTAATACTTTAAGATTTTTTTTTAACATGATATTCCTTTCACATCTATCCTCTCCTTATCCACAAATCACCTCTAGTCCTCTCTCTCTCTCTCTCTCTCTCTCCGTTTCGGCTCCTGTGTTGATCAATATAATACCAATTGCAGCGTCAACCTCCTGCAAAGATGATGGAGTGCCTCATCCACACTTGGAATTTCTCTCTCTCTCTCTCTCTCTCTCTCTCTCTCTTTCTCTCTCTCTCTATGCATAGTAATGCAGCAAAGTTTTAGTGGCCAACAACTGGAACGCTGACATGAGTTTTGGGAATCCATGAAATTAGATTCTGTGTTTGTGTTTCTTTTCGTATTCGTTCTCTTCCCTTCCATTTACCTATTCTTTTACCCTCTGCCTCTTCCCTTCCATTTACCTATTCTTTTCACCCTCTGCCTCTTCCCTTCCATTTACCTATTCTTTTTACCCTCTGCCTCTTCCCTTCCATTTACCTATTCTTTTCACCCTCTGCCTCTTCCCTTCCATTTACCTATTCTTTTCACTCTCTGCCCCTTCCCTTCCATTTACCTATTCTTTTCACCCTCTGCCTCTTCCCTTCCATTTACCTATTCTTTTCACCCTCTGCCTCTTCCCTTCCATTTACCTATTCTTTTCACCCTCTGCCTCTTCCCCTCCATTTACCTATTCTTTTCACCCTCCGTCTCTTCCCTCTTCATCCTTTTCTCTTCCCCTCCCCCGCTTCACTGACGGAGGCTTCACAGCGAGAAATTGAATCACAATATTTTCCTTCCATGATATTTCCAATGTTAAAAGTTGAAGTTTGACCAGCTCTATTCCTTTCGCTTTTATGTATTTTATCTCAAAACATCTCTGAATGCTGTATCAATGTTAATTAAATCAGTGTAATATTCACTTATTTAGGAATATATAATGATTCTGTAACAAAGTTTCTAAAAACAAAATTTTTCTCAGAGCGAGCTTCTGTTCTGACAATTGCAGCAAGTGGTAAAGCCTTGTGTTCCAACATTCCTTAATAACACCCTTCCTAATCTTAATAAAAATCGTCTTTTATCATACTAAATCCCTTTGAGTGAAGAGACTGCGTTTAGAGGGTTTGCTAAGCCCTGTGACTGAAAACTAGAAATAAGGGAATGACGTAAGGTGGCGTGAAGGTTTGAGGTGGTGGGCAGTAACCATATCTCTAAAGGTGGGTCCTGTTTAGCCCAAAACGGTAGAGAAATTAGGAATCCATGCTCTGACTTGTGTCTCTCTCCCCCACTCAACACTTCCACTTGTAATGGATCATCTACATCTATGTTCTCAATGAAAACAGTGCTCTGAGGCTGGCTAGTGGGTGGTCACATGGCACCGCAACACAGGGCTTTTTTCAGAGGCAAGAAGCTAAGGAAATTACCACTTACCATTGCCCATCACACCACTAGCACCGTCTGTCCCTCTACCTCTTATTTCTGTTCCCATTTTCGTTTGAATCCTCATTATCACTCCCATATATTTTCATTAATTTTCTCTTCTACTTTTTCTTTCCCGCCCCCTTTCTTTCTTTTTTTTTTTTTTTTTCCTTGGGGAGGAGGGGATTTCCTTTACCGTCACACTGACTACAAGAGGGTGAGTGAGGTGGAAGTGTGGAGAAGGGGAAGGAGATCGAGGATGGAATGGAGGGATGGAGTGGAGATGTATGTGATAGGGGATGAAGCGAAGTGGAGATTGGGCAGTTTGGTGACGGAAGAGAGACTGACATAAAGGCGATTAGTTTGTGGCCACCCCTTCCAGGATTAAGGGGTTTGGGTATACAGACAGATAGACAGATAGACAGACAGAAAGATAGATACTTGGACAGATAGACAGATGAACGGATGGATAGATAAACTGATAGTCACTGGTTCCTATTCCCTCTGTAATTTGCCTCTATCCCCACTTGCACTCTGTTTCTGCCACTCATCACCCCTCCCCTCCCTCCCCCCTCGTCCCTAAGGAGTGAGTGAGGTGATTAAGTCTTGTAATCCCCGAATGTCTGAGCTGCAACGACGAAATTAATCCCTTTAAATCCCTTCCTACTGCCCTGCATCCTCCCCCTCCCCCTCTCCCGCCTCAACCCCCTCCTCCCCTTCTACTGCAATTTATTTCCTAACTTTTTTGTATGTGTCTTTCCCTCCGCGAACCAATTCTTTAATTCTCTCTCTCTCTCTCTCTCTCTCTCTGAACCTCAAGGATAATTTCTAATCTCTTCAGTTACTTTTTGACTAGAGTAGGAAGAAGCCTGATATTTAAGAGTAACACTGCTTATTATAAATATGTTTTTTTTTTTTTTTTTTTAATACCTACCATAAATTTATCTAGATGTGGAGATGTGGATGTGAATGAAAATATTAGGAGACATACTCTAAGATATGTGGCCATGTGATGAGGATGGGGAGCAAGAGACTAACTAGAAGAGTGTATATACGTGGAATGGAGAGGAAGTGAGAGGGGGAGACCGAGAATGACATGGAGGGCGAGGGAGAGTGGGAGACAGAATGAGATGGAAGGGGAGGGAGAGTGGGAGACCAGAATGAGATGGAAGGGGAGGGAGAGTGAGAGACCAGAATGAGATGCAGGGATGGGATGAAGAGATATAAGAAAGAAGGGTGTGTGAGTTGGAGGAAGGGCGGCCTGATGGAGAAGGACAGGGTGACATGGAGGCGACTCGTGTGTGGCCACCCTCTACGGGATTAAGGCGTCGACTACAGATACAATACTTACTATAGATAGATAGATGGATAGATAGATAAATAAATAGATAGATACAGACAAATAGATAGATAGATAGATACATACATACATACATACATAGACAGACAGACAGACAGATAGAGATAGATATAGATACAGACAGACAGACAGATAGAAAGATAGATAGAAAGATAGATATAGATAGAAAGACAGACAGATAGATAGATAGATAGATAGATCGGCTGTGGTGAATGGACTAGAATTTCCCAATATAAACATTCTTCAGCAGGATCTAGTGTCAAAGCCTAATAACTTACTTCCTTATAATTTTCCCTCATTATCTTATACTATCTCCTGAAGCAAGTTTTTTATTATCATTATTTTTTCGTTTTTCTACCTCTCTGTTTTTCCGTATTTATGTCTCTCTATTTCCCTTTCCACCTCCCCTCAGTTGTCTATTTTCCTCCACTTCCCCTTCCCCTCCCCAGGACCCTCTTTCTCTTTTGCTGGCTTTTTCTTTTTTCCTCCCACATGCTCCTCTCTTCTTTCCTCTCCTCCCCTCCCACATTTTTACCTCTGTCAACTACCATCTTATTCACGGATATATTTCTCTTTTACCGGCTATTATTTCCTTCCTCCTACATTTTCCTCTCTTATTTCCTCCTCTCTCCCTCCCTCTCTCTCCTCTTTCTCTCTCTCTCTCCTCTCTTTTTTCCCCTCTTCTCTCTCCCACATTTTTACCTCTGTCAACTATAATATCTTTCGCAGCTCTCCTTTTCTCTCTCATTAACTTTAATCCTCTCAGCCCTTCCTCCTTCCCTCAACGTTTTTCTCGCCTCGGTTTTTCCTTTCTCTCTCTCTCTCTCTCTCTCTCTCTCTCTCTCTCTCTCTCAACACAATTGGATGAAGGCTGGCAAGATGGATAAAATTTCCTTGACGGTTTTGCTGTGAGGAGAAAATTGTTGGGGTCTCTGGGGGGGGAGAGAGAGAGAATGGGGGAGAAATCTGGCACTGAGACCTCTAAAAAAAATTGTGAATTATTTAGGTAAGGAATAATTAAAGTTGTGTGGTGGTGGTGGTGGTGGTGGTGGTGGTGGTGTGGAAGTTTGTGATAATTGTGGTGTGGTTGTAATTATTGTTTTGTGCTTTATTTTTCTTTGGCTCGAGACACAACTACCTTTTTATTAGTGGAAAACAGTTGATGATGACGATGATGAAGATTATGATGAAGATGATGATGATGATGATGATGATGGTGGCGGTGATGAAAACCTGCAATCACTGTCTTTGCAAGTGATAGGATTTTGTGTTAAGTGCTCCATCCATACACTGCCTACACTCGCGGCCTCACAAACCTGCCATTTGCTTTGGAAATTCTGCTAAATATTCACCCATTATCTCATCACCCATAATCAAAACTGCAATCTACTTCAACACACCTTATCCAAGATGCATCCACACACTCTCATGTTGTTAAGGTGAAGCAATAATATCAGTGGATTATTTTCATTTTCAAGAATCTCTCTCTCTCTCTCTCTCTCTCTCTCTCTCTCTCTCTCTCTCTCTCTCTCTCTCTCTCTCATGACCCCTGTATTTAGCCCCACACCCACCACATTTTACTGCTCTTGTATTTCTTGTGATTCAAGACTTGTCTAAAGGCGATGACCGTGGGTAGACATGAGAGAGAGAAAGAGAGAGAGAGAGAGAGAGAGAGAGAGAGAGAGAGAGAGAACATAAGAACATAAGAAGAGAGGATAACTGCAATAGGCCGGTTGGCCCATGCTAGGCAGCTCCTAGAAGAGTAACTGAACTACTAGAATGAGATAAGGATAGCAAAGAAGAAGGCTCTCCCCCGCCCTCCAAACCCTCCAGCCGAAGCCGGCAGGAAAAAGTCAGAAAGAACACCACGCCGTATAGAAAAACTGGCGTGGACATTTTACAGGAAAGTGTGAAAGGAGAATAGAGACTATCATAGTGTAACCTGAAAAGAAAAAATTTTTGAATTAGTATTGGTTATAAGATTTTCTTTATTCTATATCCACCCCTTATTTGTCATATGCTTATCTAGCCTATGCTTGAAACTCTCAATGGAAGAGGCAGCAACTACTTTACTAGGCAGCTTATTCCATTCGTCTACTACTCTATTACCAAACCAATTTCTACCGATTTCCTTACTGAAACGGAATTTTTCTAGTTTGAAACCATTATTTCTAGTTCTATCCTGTATGCTCACTTTAAGTACCTTGCTAATATCTCCCTTATTTATACCATTCATCCACTTAAACACCTCAATTAAGTCTCCCCTTACTCTACGCCTCTCTAGCGAATGCAGACTTAGTCTTCTCAGTCTGTCTTCATATGACAGGTTCCGGACGTCATGTATCATTTTAGTCATTCTTCTCTGTACATTTTCTAACGAATTAATATCCATTCTATAGTAAGGACACCAGAATTGTACTGCGTAGTCTAAATGTGGCCTTACTAATGCTAGATAAAGTTTTAGTATTCCTTTAGATGATCTATTGCTCACGCTTCTCGAAATAAATCCTAGGACCCTATTTGCTTTATTTCTCGCATTAATGCACTGTTGCCTTGGTTTAAGGTCGTTACTAATCATAACTCCTAGATCTCTCTCGCATTCCGATTTGCTAATTTCTTTGTTATCTAAGCTGTATTTAGTATCTCCAATGGTCTTGCCTACGTTAAGATGAAAATTAAACACGGGAGGAAGGGAAAGGGAGGAAGGAAGAAAGAGTAGTGAGACAGAAAAGAAGAGGGTAATGCAGAATGTATAGGAAAAAGGAAGTAAAGAGAGGAGGCGGGGTGTGGAGGAAGGGAGGGAGAGAGGAAGAAAAGAAGAGAGGAAGAGCAGGGAGTCTTCTTCATTCCCACATTTTCTCCCTCCTTTCTCTCCCTGTCTTTTCCGCTCCCTCCTTTCTCTCCCTCCCTCCCTGCCATTCCCTTCTTCCTCCCTCCTTCTTGTTTCCTCCGCGTATAGAGCTTCTCCCAGGTGTGTGCATCACCCCGTGCCTGCCTCGCCCTCCTCTACCTCCTCCTCCTACTTATTACCTCCTCCTCATCCACCTTCCCCTTTTCATTACCTTTCCAACTCTCCAACATCCTCTTCATTTTCTTCCTTCTAAGTTTATGCCTCCTTTCCCTCCTTACGGCATGACGAGGAAGTGAAATCTGGAAATTGTATAACTTTAAATCCTTACTTGACAGGTCTGTAATCAGCGCTGACAGTATTTTGACATTACTAGTACGTGAGTCCGTCTCAGGCCACGCTCCTTGGTGGTCATCTGTTTCCCCACTCACATGTTTTCCTCCACAGACCTATATTCATCCCACTGACCCATTATTCTCCAAGTGCCTATTTTCCCATGGGCCCAGTTCTCCTTATAGACCCACTTCGCTTCTTGGACCTATTTCTTCCATGGACGTCTCTTTACCCACTGGACCCATGTTTCCACTTTGGTTACTTTCGCACGTGGACCTATTTTCCCACAAGGCCTTAATCTAACCACAGACCTTCTTACCTCATAGACCTATTCACCAGAGGACTATATTCCCCATCCACCCATCCATCCACCCACTTGGAATGTCACGAGTTTTCAGGAGGTAGAATCATACCTGCCCTACAGTCACAATGCCCGTACCATCCACCACCTTTAGACTGACCCTTTACCCCAGTATGTTTGCTCCCTAACACTGAAAATAGGGTATAGGACGTAAGGAACGGTTGCGTGTGGGATTCGGAGGGAGTGTTTGGGAGTTATCCTTGTCAGTCAGGCTTTGGTGTGTTTGAGATCATCCCTTTCCCACATATTATTACCCAAGCCTGTCAGGTTAAGCTCCCACATTTGCTCGTTTTACCGAAATTCACTTCCTCACTCTCTGATCCTTTCCCTGTTCCCTCTTAACTTTCCATTTAGCGGTGACAAACTCCACAACATAATAGTGCTTCGCTTGTCAGTCAGGCTCTAAGACCAGGTACAGCAATGGGTTGGGTGTATTGTTCCATGATACGAGAATGGTGGATGTAAAACGCGGCCGTGTTGTGCTGTGTTGTGTTGTGGCGGCCATTACTACTATAAACAAGTGCCCGTTCTAAATTATCACAGCTAGTTTTGCTTCATAGTGTTTCTTTTCCACTTAAATATTTACCTTAGATGGAGGAATAGAAGAAGGGAAAGACGAGAGGAAGGAGTAGTTGCAAGGAGAGTGGAAAGGTTACAAGAGGATGAGAAAAAGGCAGAGTATAAGAGAGAAGTGGAGGAACGATTGGGCAAATATGAATTGGAGCAGATGGGGGGCGTGGAAGGTGTGTGTAGAATATTTACAGAAGAAATATGTACAGCATGTGATGTGGTGTGTGGAAGGAAGAGAAGACGGAGGGGGGTGCAAGGAACAGCGTGGTGGACTGAAGAGGTGAAACGGGCTGTGGCACAAAAGAAGAAAGCATACAATGAATGGATGAGAAATAGGGGCGTGGAAG
Source organism: Coenobita brevimanus (assembly GCF_032717465.1). Lineage (NCBI taxonomy): Eukaryota > Metazoa > Arthropoda > Malacostraca > Decapoda > Coenobitidae > Coenobita > Coenobita brevimanus. Next base: position 16,695,386 of record NC_136995.1, read on the forward strand.
AGGTTGAGAGGCGGAAGAGAGAGTTATATGTAGAAAGAAAGAGAGAGGTGAAAAGATTAGTAAGAGAGAGTAAGAAGAGAGTGGATGAGGAATTTGGAAGGAATTTGAGTGTAAAGTGGAGGGACTGTAAGAAAATGTTCTGGAGAGAGGTGAAAAGAGTAAGACAGGATGGAAGTGAAGTTAGCAGGGGAGTGAAAGATAAAAATGGTAGATTACTAGTGGAGAAGGGAGAAAAAGTGAGCAGATGGAGAGAACACTTTAAGGAATTGTTGAACGTAGAGGATGGAAGTAATGCGAGTATAAGTGGCTGGGGAATGGCTGGGAGAAGGAGGGAGGTGAGAAGACAGGAAGAAATCAGTAGGATAGAAGTTGTGGAAGCAATGAAGAAAGTTAAATCAGGGAAAGCCCCAGGAATTGATGGAGTGTGTGGTGAAATGCTGAAGCATGGGGGAGAGATAGTAGTAGAATGGATGTGGAAGATGTGCAGATTGGCCTGGGAGGAAGGTAGAGTCCCGGAGGATTGGAAGTCAGGTATAATTATTCCCTTGTACAAAGGAAAAGGGGAAAAAGAAGTGTGTGGTAATCATAGGGGCATTTGTCTTCTTAATATAATAGGAAAAGTGTATGGTAGGATACTTATTGACAGAGTTAGAGAAAGAACAGAGAAATTAGTTGGAGAAGAACAGGGAGGCTTTAGGAAGGGAAGAGGTTGTGTAGATCAGATATTCATTCTCAGATCTTTAATGGAAAAGTTTCTAGAGAAGGGAAAGAAGTTGTATGCGGCCTTCATGGATTTAGAGAAAGCATATGACAGGGTGGATAGACTAGGATTGTGGAAAGCGTTAAGAATATATGGAGTAGATGGGAAGTTGTTGAATGCTGTGAAGAGTATGTACGATGGTGCGAAGGCTGCAGTGCGTGTGGATGGTGAACTAAGTGAATTTTTCTCTTTGAAAGTTGGGTTGAAACAGGGATGTGTCACGTCTCCATGGTTGTTCAATCTGTACATGGATGGGGTAATAAAAGAGGTACAAGGTAGAGTGGATGTTGGAGTGGCCCTGGTGAGAGAGGATAGTGTTTGGAAACTCCCTGTACTGTTGTTTGCAGATGATACTGTGTTGTTGAGTGAAGACGAAGGGGAGCTGCAAGGCTTGGTGGATGAGTTTGAGAGACTGTGTAAGAAACGGAATCTAAAGGTGAATGTAGGGAAGAGTAAAGTGATGGTCTTGGAGAGAGGTGAAGTCAGTGAATGTACAGCGAGGTTGGATGGTGAGGAATTGGAAAATGTGAGTACGTTTAAGTACTTGGGTAGTGTGATGAGTAAGGATGGAGGTTTGGAGGGTGAAGTGCTTGAAAGGGTACAGCAGGGAAGAAAGGTTGCTGGTTCTTTGAAAGCAGTGATAAGAAACAAGGAAGTGAGCATGGAAGTGAAAAAGTTACTTCATGACAGTATTGTGATACCAACTCTAACGTACGGAAGTGAAGCTTGGACGTTGTTGGAAGGACACAAGTCAAGAGTGAGAGCAGTAGAAATGAGTTATTTAAGAGGAGCCTGTGGAGTCACATGGAGAGACAGGCTGACAAATGAAGATATAAAGGAGCGTTGTGGTGTTGATGTGGATGTGATAGGAAGCGTTATGAGGAACACACTGAGGTGGTTTGGCCATGTGGAGAGGATGGAGGGTGAAAGACTGACGAAGAGAGTGTATGTGAGTGAGGTGGAGGGGGAAAGAGGGAAGGGGAGGCCGAGGATGAGATGGAGGGATGGGGTGGAGAGGTATATGAGAGAGGGGGGCGTGAGTTGGGAGCAGGGGAGTGAAATGGCGGGGGACAGGGCGACTTGGAGGCGATTTGTTTGTGGCCACCCCAAACGGGATTGAGGCGTCTGGCAATAGATAGATAGATAGATAGTTTCTTTGTGAAGTATTTGGCAGCTGTATCAGTAAGAACACAAGTAACACCAAGCATGTCATACACAACTTTATGCTCAAGAAAATTAGTAGGAGAATGCCCGGAGAGAGTTGGGGGGGGGGGGCTGGATGGGGTGTGGAGAGAGGAAGGGTGAGTGTGGGGTGGTGTGAGAGAGATGTGGAGTGTGGTGAGAGGGGTGTGGGGTGGGATGGGAGGGGGTGTGGGGTGTTTAAGTAAGCCGCTTTCGGATATATTGTGTATGTCTTCACCGCCGCCTCTCAGTTCTCCTCATTTGCATCTGTTGGTGTCCGCTTGTACTTGAAATTCTCGTGGTGTTATATTTCTTGGCATAATTCTCTCTCTCTCTCTCTCTCTCTCTCTCTCTCTCTCGCTCTCTCTCTCAACATCCTCTTCCCATCATCCTTGCCACTTTCCTCTTCTCTTGTTTTACTGTCCTCTTCTCACGCAGTCATATGCCAACCTCCTCTTCCCCCCCACCACCTCTCCACCTCTACCTGTACTTCTCCTTCCTCACTGACACCTGAAAATATTTATGGCACAAGTGGAATTGAGTTCTTGGGGAAAGGACTTCTATCGAGATATCTCGGGGAAAGTAGGTTTACAGCACAGGAAAATATACTGAGCCCGGAAGTGGACGCTGAATAGAACTGACCTGGGTTGACATATCACAAAGGCAGAGGTTTAGACTTCCAGGATAAACCTTGTTCAGAGAGTTTGGTGTGGCCTGGAAATGTGTGTGTGGTTGAGGAGAGTGTAATGGCAGTGATTGTGTGTGTGGTGAAAGTGTGTGTGGTTTTAGTGGTGAGAATGTGTGTGTGTGTGTGTGTGTGTGTGTGTGTGTGTGTGTGTGTGTGTGTGTGTGTGTGTGTGTGTGTGTGTGTGTGTGTGTGTGTGTGTGTGTGTGTGTGTGTGTGTGTGTGTGTGTGTGTGTGCATCAACCACCCCCATATTTCCTTCCTAAATACGGTGATGTATAAAACCATTACTCTTGTCGGAATGAAAAATCAGATAAGCCGGGAAAAATGTGGCGTAAGTTTGCTGATGAAAGGTAAGAAGGGATAAAGTGCCTGGGGTGGGGTGGATGTGGCAGGCAGGGGAAAGGAGGGTACGGTATTGGCACAGGCACAGCTTGAGGGGCAAGTTAAAAGGACAGAAAAGGGAAACAGTTCAAGAAGGCAGAAAGAATGAAAGGAAAGGACGGGAAAAATGACACTCACACACACACACACACACACACACACACACACACACACACACACACACACACACACACACACACACACACCAACGATGCCAGCTACGAAAACCAGAAGGTTTTTAAGATGTGATTCAGATTTCTTTCAGCATTAATCAAAGTTTTCAGGGCACTGTAATAATGAACATTCATAGTATTATTTCACTAATTTTTCATCACTGCACTCGCTACCAGATTAGAAAGTACTGACAAATCAAAATATGTATAACGAAAAACGAGTGTTTCTGCAAAGGATGATAAATAAAAATAAAAAAGTGAGCTCCTTCTGCTCTGTTGTCACGCCTTTTGTATCCTTAGCATGGATAAATAATAGAATACTTGATTAATTAAATTTAATGTAACCTGGCGATAGACCTATAATAATTGAATCTAACTTGGCGATAGACATATAATGATATATGCAAAAATTAGTTTAGAAAAAGCTTGAATTTCATCATCTTTCTCTTCACTTCCACAATTTGTTATTGTACTTCCCTGTTGCTCATTAGCGAAATAGAGCATTACAGTCTCTCTCTCTCTCTCTCTCTCTCTCTCTCTCTCTCTGTTTCACGTTTTGATATTTTTTTAAGCATTCATCCATTAGGTTAAATTTTCAAGATCTTACACAATCTTTTAAACACCGTCATCGCTACCCCTTACCACTTTGGTCTTTACAGACGAACTCTTTGGTACTTGGTATAATAAATCATCCCTTTCCGTATTATTACAATATATTTTCTGAAGACTTCAATTAACGTCATTACCATAATCCCTTTTATCTTCCCCTCGCATTCCCCTTCTTCACACTTCCCGTCATCTCATCCACACTATTTATCTTCCTCATCTCCTGATCCCTCCTACTGCCTCTCATCCTCTTTAATAATCTTTCTCTTTCACCTTCTTCTTCTCCTGTCTTAGTTACCCCCTGCCTGTTTATTGCCTTTCATCCTCCCTTCTCAGTGTCTTCAGCTTTCGTTACCCCAGTCATCTGTACTTGCTGTTCCTTTATTACCGGATAACGACTGATATAAAGATACATAGACTACAGAACGTGGAACAAAAATTAACAGTACTCATGGAAAGAGGTATGGCGACTCTGAGCATATTATAGACTTCTTTTCCTTTTCACATGCCATTCTTCTTCCTGTTGTTTATCTTTGCCCTTCTTCTCTTCTATTACCCTTCTGTCTCCTCAGTTCCTCAATGTCCATCAAAAGCGATTCTAGGCATTTTCTTTCCTTTCTTTCTTCCATGCTGATCCCCATGTTTTCTTTGCGCTGCTTCTCCTCCAATACCCTTTCTTTTCAGTTTCCATTATGGTGTATTTGTATAGGAAAATCTCGACACAGTTTTGGAAGGTCAAGGTGCTGAAATTGTAAGCACACTTGGTCCACAACCGACATGTCCCGGGTTCAGTTCTCCGGTCGACCAGATCTTTGGACCGGGTCTCTTTTCCCCAGTCTGTTCACACCAAGAAGGGAAATGGGGAGCTGGATGTGTTAAGCGATGGTTGCATGTGGTAGTGTGGGGGGAAAGTCTGCTGGGTGCTTTCCTGTTATGCCCATATCGCAGACGATTTTGTTAACCTTTTCGGAGACCTGAGGTAGAAATAGGGAGCTGGATGTGTAAAGTGATGGTTGCGTGTGGTAATGTGGGGCGAAAGTTTGCTGGATACTTTCCTGTTAGCTATACAACCGTAGGCGATTTTATATACCTTCTCAACGACCTCTAGTAGCGAAGGCATAGAGCTATTTTAAAACACATTTTGCATGATTGAGTATTGACTGAAGTTAGCTATATAATGATACGTGGAATATAACTTTGATATCTTGATGAAGGAATTACAATAATGATGTGTTGAGAAGCATGTGTACACTCTGAAGATGAAGGATATAGAGAAAAACTGACACCACCTGCTTATATAATTATTTCTCTCCTCCATCCCAATATTCTTCCGTCTCCCCCTTTCATCTCAGTTTCTTACATTTTTTTCCTTTCTTCTGTCTCACTCTTGTTCCATTGTTTCATCATCTTCCTCTTTTCCACCGCTGCCACCATCCTTCCTTGTCAACTCAAAATCCACTTAAGTCCTCCTTCCCCCGTAATCACCTCAGGGGTCATTAAGCAATACCATCGTTATTACTGAGATAATTACCTCATTCATCATCGCTCTGTAATTCGCTGGACGACAGGAATTCCTTTTAATTATCATTATTAATTAATTTATTTATTTATTTATATTTTGCGGGATGGAGGACAAATCTGTAGTTAACCGTATTACAGACATATGACCGACTGGCGAAAGGCTGATTGAACAACTGTTAAATAAAAAAAATCCCTGTTGTGATTCATATATTTCGTATGCATCTCTCTGTTGCAATATTTATCATCATCATCATCATCATAATCATCATCATCATCATCATCATCATCGACTCAATTATTCCAGAACATACTGTATACTTATTTAACAGGCGTTGTTCTTTTGTACCGTGGGCTATATCTTTGTCTCATCAGCTCCTCCTTTGTTCAGCATGTCACTGCTCAGCAGTAAGGTACGGCAAGGTAACGTGAGGTATGGTAAGGTAAGGCAGGCACTACAAGGCAGGGAAAGGCGAAGGGGGATGAAGGAAAGACTGGGCGAGGCGGAGCAGAAAGTAAGGCAGGTAGGCAGACAAACAGTAAGGCAGGAAGGTAGGTAAGGAGGCAGGCAGGTGTAGTGCCCGGAAGTGATAATGAGTTGTATCTAGTTTATTTTACGACCAAAAGTTCGGTTTAGTGAGAGTGTGTGGCCAGGGTATAGCTGTTTCCATGCGAATGTGATCAGAACATAGATTAAGTTACCTAGTTGCTAAGTCATTTTTTCCCTACTGTAATTTACTAGTATTAAATCTCTTTATATTATAAAAACTCGAGTGAGAAGGAACATGTGCCTATGGTCATGTAATCTAGCATCATGTACGCATGCGCCAAGTGGTGTGAAGCACGATCGATGCAAGTGTATAGAGAGAGATTGTTGTACAGTAATTATTGTAACTAGAGAAAGTCATTTTTTTTTTCTTTCGGGTAATCTATTGAGTCTATCACAAGCCTATAGTAATGAAAATTTCAAATTGCCTAAGCCATCATCCCCCCCCTCCCCCTTTCCATCACGTAGTGTTGGCGTGTTTGACTCGCTCACCGGCCGTGAGACGTGGCAGATGGTCGGTACTGTCGTCATCCTCCCCCTCCCCCTCCAAGGAATTCTCGGGTCCAAGTGTGGAGGTCGAAGTCCCAGTGAGTGAGTCAAGGTCAAGGTCCCAGTGTGGAAGTCAAGAACAAGAATATGAGAAGATTGGACCAGTGAACTATGAGCTCTGAGGGACGGTTATGGAGAGCCATACTAAACTGAACCTAGGACGAAGGAGCTAAGTTTTGTGGAATTTGATATTAGGACCATATATTTTTGAATAACGTACCAACTGATTCAGGTTTAATCTGTAAGGCAAGTAGATGGGAAGATTTCTACTCATTTTTTGGTCTTGTTAATACACATTTCCTCCCACTTGAACTTTATTGTTTGTATAACCCTTGAGAACTGGTGGTATAGAGATTACCTAGTAGCTTCTTAATGTGTATCTCAGAAGCATTTTTGGGAAATTGCGAAGGTTGGGCTTGGGTTGGCAGAGTTGGAAACTGACCCCGTCAGTGTGGCATGCTACCACCCTTAACTTGACCATTTGAAAAGTAACAAGCGCAACCGAAGAGGCCGCTAGTGGGAGAGAGTCTCCGTCAATCTGAGTTCTCGACAGTTCCAGCATGCGCAGTCGTCATCTGTGACTTGGTTTTTGCCCCTTTTGACCACGTAAAAGTCTGGATCGCAGAGGTGACAGTACACAGGTAGGTGGTGCGAGAGGTGCATGACCCTTACGCAACCACTCCTCTCGTACAGGCAGTCACGCAACAAGGGTAGTCATGCACAAACACATTCCTACAAACACACGTACCTACAATACTTAAAAAAAAAAAAAAATAGGCATCACTTCCACCCTACCCTCGTCCCACAAAATCATAAATGAGTACAGTCCAGACCAGTAAGGCCTCTGGTTGAAAGGTTACACAAGAGCTTAGAAATTTAACCTCATGACTGAAAGCTTGAAAAAAGAAAAGGAAAAATACAAAGCTTTGAAAAATACATTGAGAGAGAGAGAGAGAGAGAGGTGCACACGGGCAGTTGTATAATGATGTGCACTTACTGATAAATCATGTGTACACAGACCGTAACAACCCTTCACATTCCCCTTCACTGTTATTTTTTTTTTTACTCTCTACCCCTCTTTCTTCTTTCTTTCCTTCAGTTAATTATACCTCCATCCTCTTTTCTCTTCCATTCTTTCGTTTTTTGTTTTTTTTTAACCTATGTCGTTCATATTCTTTCTCATTTTTTCTCCTTCATTTTTTTTCTTTCCTGTCCTCTCCTGTGCTTACACATACTCTGCTCTCCTATCTTGTTTTTTCTCTAATTTCCTCTCATCAGTGTTTTTCCCTGCTCAAGTTCTGTGTCTCTTTCACTACCAGTATCTCTTCTCTCTCTCTCTTCATTCCATTAATTTTCTCTTCAGCAATAGGAATGTTATTTTTTCAGCTTCTCTCTATTTACCATCTGCTCTCCTCTCCTCCCCTCTCAGCTTTCCATTTTACTGTTATTATTCTCTCTACACCCGCCTCTGTTTCCTGTATCATTTTTAGTGTATTCTCTTGTTTGCTCTTTTCCTTCCCCCTTTTTGTTGCCCACCCTTCCTCTCTCCACCCACCCCTTCCCTCCCAGTCACCTTTATGTGTGCACCTTACTTTATATCTATCTATCTATCTACTGTCAGGCGCCTTAATTCCGTAAGGGGTGGCCACAGACAAATCGCCTCCATGTCGCCCTGTCCCCCGACATTTCACTGCCCTCCCCCCAGCTCACACCCCCCTCTCTCATATACTACTCACTCCATCCATCCATCTCATCCTCGGCTTCCCCTTCCCATTCCCCCAATCCACTTCACTCACATAAACTCTCCTTGTTAGTCTCTCGCCCTCCATCCTCTCCACATGGCCAAACCACCTCAATGTACTTCTCCTAACGCATTCTATCACATCCACATCCACACCACAACGCCCCTTCACTTCCTCCTTTTTATCACTGTAAGTAGTTCTCTGAGTTGGTCCTTACCCTAGTACTGTACAGACTATGCGGTGTGTGTGTGTGTGTGTGTGTGTGTGTGTGTGTGTGTGTGTGTGTGTGTGTGTGTGTGTGTGTGTGTGTGTGTGTGTGTATGTGTGTGTGTGTGTGAAACCTTCGTTTATTTTAGTGCACATATATTGGGAAACTTACGTAAAATTGTTCTTTGCCTCTCTCTCTCTCTCTCTCTCTCTCTCTCTCTCTCTCTCACACACACACACACACATGACTTCTTACAATTTCATGTCCTCCCCTACCTCTGTTTGCAAGTCACGTTTTACATTTACCACTGTAATTATAAACCGATATTTGTATTCTTTTCTTTAATGACGCCTTCTAAACAGTCCTTACATTTATATCATTATTTTCTCTCTTGTCCACATAATACTATTTTTTCACTTACGTCATTACCTTCCTTTACACAATCATTTTCTTCTTAATGC